>NW_005353765.1:385-1921 GCF_000412655.1 Myotis brandtii | reverse complement strand
ACCCCCTGATCGGCCCTGCTCTGTGCGCAACCTCCCCATCGACCCTGCCTTGAGTGTGACAGGGGGCGGTGCCCCAACCCCCCAATCCCTACTACCCTGAGCGTGACTGAGGGTGACATCGCAACCTCCCGATCCGCCCTGCTCTGTGTGTGACAGGGGGCGTCGCCCTCCCCAATCGGCCCCTCCCGATCCGCCCTGCTCTGTGTGTGACAGGGGGCGTCGCCCTCCTCCCCAATCGGCCCTGCTCTGAGCCTGACCAGGGGCTGCACCTAGGGATTGGGCCTGCCCTCTGACACCCGGGAGCAGGCCTAAGCCAGCAGGTCATTATCTCCCGAGGGGTCCCAGACTGCGAGAGGGAAGGCCAGGCTGGGGGACCCCGCTCCCCCCGCCCCCCGAGTGCACAAATTTTTGTGCACTGGGCCTCTAGTGTTAACAATAAAATAAGATGATAGATGAGTAGAAATTTATTTTCAGTCTCAATATAGCATGTTAAAAAACAATCTCGGGAACCATGAAGGGTATTCATTAATAGTCTTCACTTTAAAGTCTCGGATCTTCTCATTCTGGGAAAATAATAGAATTGTACTTTCCTAATTTTTTTTTTAAGATCACCATGGCCAATGAAATGAGACATCAAGAAATAGCTGTCAATATTCTGTAGAGGCTGTAAGTGCCAGTGCACATTTCCCTGTATAGGTGCAGGTAAATAATTTTATTGATATTGGGCTTCCATTAGCCTCCATCCCTTTGTGACCTTTCTGTCCCTTCTTGATCATGTAGTTTAAATAAATTAATAAATAAATAAACTTTGTTGTTTAGGGCCAGTGAGTTTTGAGTTAAAACACCATATAACAATAGAGCTAAACACCATATAACAATAGAACTTGATTGATATATTAGTACTTAAACTAAAGTAATTTCAATTATTAAAAAAACTAGAGGCCCAGTGCATGAAATTCATGCATGGGTAGGATCCCTAGCAGCTGCCGGCTGCCAGCAGGGGCCTCCCTTTCTCACCTGCTGGCTGCTGGCCAGGTCTTCCTTGCCTGGCTGCCTGCTACTGGCTAGGGCCTTCCTTTGTTATGCACTGCCCCCTGGTGGTCAGCACATGTCATAGCAAGTGATCGAACTCCCTGTCTGTTGAACTTCTAAGAGGACACTTTGCATATTAGGCATTTATATATATCGACTAGAGGCCCGGTGCACAAAAATTTGTCCACTCGGGGAAGAGGAGGGTCCCTCAGCCCGGCCTGTGCCCTATCGCAGTCTGGGACCCCTCGGGAGATAATGACCTGCTGACTTAGGACTGCTCCTAGGTGGCAAAGGGCAGGCCCAATCCCTAGGTGCAGCCCCTGGTCGAGCTCAGAGCAGGGCTGATTGGGTAGTTGGGGCGCCGCCCACGGTCATGCACAGAGCAGGGCAGATTGGGAGGTTGTGATGCCACCCCTAGTCACACTCTGGGTAGGGCCGATTGGGGGGTTGGGGCATTACCCCCTGTCATGCACAGAGCAGGGCCCATCAGGGGGGTTGGGGCTC
>NW_005353765.1:0-353 GCF_000412655.1 Myotis brandtii | reverse complement strand
CCCCATCACACACAGAGCAGGGCCCATGGGCGGGGGGGTGTTGGGGCGCTGCACCCTGTCACACACAGAGCAGGGCAGATCAGGGGGTTGGTGCGCCGCACCCTGTCACACACAGAGAAGGGCCGATCAGGGCATTGGGACATCTTCCCCTGTCACAAACAGAGCAGGGTGGATAGGGAGGTTGTGGCCCCAGCCCCTATCACACACAGAGCTGCAGGGCGACCAGGGAATTTGGGCGCTGCCCCTTGTCATGCTGATCCCTGTGCCAGGAGGCATATTACCCTTTTACTATATAGGATAAAGGCCTTGTGCACAAGTGGGGGCTGGCTGGTTTGCCCTGAAGAGTGTCCTGG
>NW_005353764.1:0-569 GCF_000412655.1 Myotis brandtii | reverse complement strand
GGGACGACCTATCAACCTGGAGGTCACGGTTCGATTCCTTGTCATGGCACAGACAAGAATTAACCAATGAGCCCTAGCTTGTTAGGCTCAGTGAATAGAAGCTTGGACTGTGGACTCTGAAAGGTCCCAGGTTTGATTCTGGTCAAGGGCACATGCTCTGGTTGTGGGCTCGATCCCCAGTAGGAGGTGTGCAGGATGCACCCAATGTATGGATTCTCTCTCATCATTGAAGTTTTTCGCTCCCTTCCCGTATGAAATCAATCCTGTATAATAAAAGCCTAATATGCTAAGTGTCCAGTCGACTGGTCAACTGTTCAACCAATCAAAGCATAATATGCAAATGAAATACTAAGGTTGCTCAACTGCTCACTAGGACATGCATTGACCACCAGGGACAAGACATTCAGACTGGTAGGTCAGCTTGCTGCTGGGGTCTGGCTGATCGGGACTGAGTGAGATGGGCTGGACATGCCCTGGAGCCCTCCTATTGTCCCGACCCAGCTGCCCAACCTCCCACATCCCACCCCGGCCCCGATCTTGCACTGGTGTGGTCCCTTGGCCTGGCCTGA
>NW_005353763.1:0-711 GCF_000412655.1 Myotis brandtii | reverse complement strand
TGGTGTAAGTTGGTGATCTAGTTTCATTTTTTTGGCAATTACTTGTCCAGTTACCCAACACCATTTATTGAAGAGACTGTCTTGACTTCATTGTATGCTCCTTTGTCAAATATTAATTGAGTGTAATGACTTGGGTCAGTTCCTGGGGTCTCTGTTCTATTCCATTGATCTTTATGCCTGCTCTTGTGCCAATACCAGGCTGTTTTTATTACAGTGGCTTTGTAGTATAATTAGATTCCTCCAACTTCGTTGTTCTTCTCAAGATTGCTTCTGGTATTCAGGATCTTTTTTGGTTCCATATAAATTTTTGGAGTATTTGTTCTAGATCTATGAAATATGCTGTTGGGATTTTAATAAGGATTGTGTTAAATCTATAGATTGCTTTGGGTAGTGTGGACATTTTAATGGTAGTAATTCTACCAATCCATGAACACAGCATATTCTTCACAGCCAACATCATACTCAATGGGCAAAAACTAAAACCATTTCCCATAAGAACAGGAACAAGACAGGGATGCCCACTCTCACCACTCCTGTTCGACATAGTACTGGAAGTACTAGCCAGTGGAATCAGACAAGAAGAAGAAATAAAAGGCATCCAAATTGGAAAAGAAGTAAAACTGTCCTTATTCGCAAATGACAGGATTTTGTACATAGAAAACCCTAAAGACTCGATCAAAAAACTACTAGACTTAATAAATGAATTGGGCA
>NW_005353762.1:2385518-2385766 GCF_000412655.1 Myotis brandtii | reverse complement strand
TAACCTCTCTTCCAAGAAAAAGCCGCAGAATGTATCAATATCTCAGCCTACCCTTATCTCGACCAATGGGAAAGTGGAGAAAACTAGCCCAAGGCCAAGAGTATGCTACCTACCCCCCTGTCTTTGTGTAACCAGACCCTAGCTGCACCCTGCCCTTGTGTCACTAGCCCCCGGCCCTCACTCAACCAACCAGAATCGACCAAATCAGTGGTCAGAGTGTGCCCCCACCCCCCAACCCCAAGCCCTAT
>NW_005353762.1:2384281-2385355 GCF_000412655.1 Myotis brandtii | reverse complement strand
CTCAGTCACCAGGGGAAAACCTCAGAGCCCTGTTTTGCTGGTTCTCTAAAACCCTGTTACCCTACACCCCAGACACACAGAATGTGATCTGCTGAGACCTCTACTGGCAAGGAAAAGGCTTGACAGCCTGAGGCCCTAGGACTCCCATTGGCACAGATAAAGGGACCCCTCTGGAGCCCCATCTCCACCTGCCTGCCCTGACCTGGGGTGTGATCACAGCAGGACCTCTACATTATCCACTGCTCCAAAAACTGTCATGACCCAGGGTTCTCCCTTCAGATCCCTCTTACCACCACATGAAGGGGAGGGATGTGGGCTGCACATGGATGGCCAACAGAGGAGGCTGGCCTGGCATGAATGGGTCTGACCCAGGCCACCTTCACTTACCTGAGGGGATCTTCTTGAAAACGGCCAGAGTTGTCGGGCACGAGTGTTGAACCGTCTACAGAGTCTGGAACAACGCTCCCTGCAGGGATAATTGGGAACACAACAAGAGAACATGTTGAACTGTCAATTGTCTCTTGCCAAGTGAGTGGCGGTTGGGCAGTTGTTAGAAAGTGGGTGCCTGGTTACGGGGGTTCCAAGTACTCTTACGAAGTGACCTCACTTCCTGAAATTGCCTCCCTGACTCCCCTCACCTAATAAAAGCTATAGATAGTCCTGTGGGCTGCTGACTGCTCACCTACCTTCTCCATGGAATACCAACAGTGTACACAGTGACACGAACACACCCTCTCCACAAGGTCTAGCTAGTGGAGATGGGGTTCCAGAAGGGTCCCTATCTATGCCAATGGGAATCCTAGCCCTCAAGCTGTCACACCTTTTCCTCTGCAGTGGAGGTCTCAGCAGATCACACTGTGTGTGTGTGTGTGTGTGTGTGTGTGTGTGTGTGTGTGTGTGTGTCTGGAGTGGAGGATTACAGGGGTAGAGAACCAGGAAAACAGGGCTCTGAGGCTTTCCTCCTGGTGACTGGGAACTAGACAGTTCCCAGTCCTGAGCTCCGCACAGGAGAACAGAGAGGAGCTGACTGATGGGGTCCTCTACTCCATGGCCCTGGAGGAGGCACAGGTGCCC
>NW_005353762.1:2376492-2377940 GCF_000412655.1 Myotis brandtii | reverse complement strand
CCTTTTTTGTCTGTGAAGCTCCTGATTTCACCCTCAATTTTGATTGATAGCCTTGCTGGGTACAGTATTCTTGGATTCAGACCCTTCCTTTGCATGACTTTGTATATTTCATTCCATTCCCTTCTTGCCTGATGTGTTTCTGTTGAGAAATCAGTCGCTAGTCTGATGGGGGATCCTTTGTAGGTAACTTTCTGTCTCTCTCTGGCTGCTTTTAAGATTCTTGCTTTGTCGTTGGTGTTTGCCAATTTAATTATTATGTGCCTTGGCGTCGGTCTTTTTGGGTTCATTTTGTTTGGGACTCTGTGAGCTTCTTGGATTTGTGTGAGTTTTTTCTTCCCTATATCAGGGAAATTTTCTGTTATTATTTTTTCAAACAGGTTTTCTATTCCTTGCTCAGTTTTCTCTCTGTCTGGCACCCCTATTATTCGGATGTTGTTTCGTTTCATGTTGTCCCAGAGTTCTCTTAGGCTCTCCTCCTGCTTTTTAATTTATTTTTTTAGAAGCTGTTCTGCTTGGGTATTTTTTCCTACCTTTTCTTCTAGCTCACAGATGCGGTCCTCTGCTTCTTTTAGTCTACTGTTGATGCTTTCTATTGAGTTCTTTATAGCAGTGATGTCATTTTTCATTCCTTCTTGGTTCTTCTTCATTTCCTCTTGGTTCTTACACATATTGTTGAATTTGTCTTCCATTCTTTTCATCCACCTTATGGCCATTTCTCTGAATTCTTTCTCTGACAGGTTGCTTGCCTCCATTGCCTCCATTTCGTTTACTTCCTTTTCTGATGATGCCTGTTTTTCTTTCATATGTGGGTTGGTTCTTTGTTTCACCATGATCTCTCTTCTCCAGGTGTTTGGTTATGTAGTTCTCTCTCTGCTTTCCGTGAGAAGAAGCAGTGCTCCTCTGAGTTCATGCAGTTGCGCTGCTTGAGATCCCTTGTTTCCAGGTTAGTAGCTGTTCTCTGGATGCCAGTAACAGCCACTCAAGATGGCCACCTTCTCCCACTCTTACACATCATTGTGATTAGTGGGGATGGTTTTCCCAAAAGGACATGGGGCTCAAGGTACCAAGTCTGTTGCTTGGCCTTGCTGCCTTGAGGACCACATCCCTGTGGCCCCACCAGGTCAGGAGCTGGGGCTTCCCTGGGATGTACAACATACCAAAGGGGGGACCTGTTATCAGGGCTGGCGATGAAGCTGTTAATTTCTATGGGACCTGGACGTGACCCCCTCCTGTTGTCTTGTCAACGGTGCTGCCCTGAACACCACACTTGTCCTAATATCCAGACCTTCCACCCCAGGAACTCTCTGTGTTCCCATCTTAGAATGGGATGTTCTTTCAGAAATCCTAGGGTGACCTTGTTAACACAGGGAGGTGTTGTCCATCCTCTGCTAAGAAATGACTAAGATACCAGTGTGTCTCATCATAACTCACCTCCAAGTCTACGTTGC
>NW_005353762.1:2374441-2376173 GCF_000412655.1 Myotis brandtii | reverse complement strand
CAACAATGAACTCAATAACAATGAGGGGATGTGTGGTCTCTGCAGAGAGCAGAGCAGTGCCTGTGCTCTGAGGGTCTGAATAAAAAGGAAAATTTCTTTGACATTCCAAAAATATGTTGTCATAGATGCAAAAAGACAATAGACAGGCTCAGTTAAGATAAAGATTTACTTTTCTCAGGGAAGATGACAGCCTAGGACTGTGGTCAGCAAACTCATTAGTAAACAACCAAATATAACAGTACAACGATTGAAATTTCTTTTGAGAGCCAAATTTTTTAAACTTAAACTATATAGGTAAGTACATTGTAATTAACTTAATTAGGGTACCCCTAAGTCTTAGGAGGAGCCAAACTCAAGGGGCCAAAGAGGCGCATGTGGCTCGCGAGCCGCAGTTTGCCGACCACTGGCCTAGGACACCAGTACCCACCATAAGCTGCTTTCAGTTAAAAAAAAAAACACACAAAAACACCACACTTTAATTTCAGACCATCCTTTGTGGTTACTTTAAATCTCTGAGTTTGCAAGGCTGCCAGGTTAGCATCTGGTCCCTGGGATCACCCCTGTCCCACCTCTTGCCACCAATCACTGAGTGCTTGGGATTCATTCTGAGCTGGAGCCCCAAGCCCACCTGACGGTTTATGAGCTGCCTCTGATGGCATGTGCCCCCTCTCCCAACACAGGATCGAAATCAGACCAGCATCTCGGCAGCTGCGGGCTTGGACCGCATGCCCGATGCTCTCAACACACAAGTGCCCATGAATTTGTTTTCCACCTGGGAGGTGGAATGCTCCAGCCCCGCCTGCGTGCCCAGGCTGTGTAGCCTTACCTTAACCAAGCTGCTCATCTACAAGAAGCTGGAAAAGGAGCTCAGCGCTGTGGTGGTCACTACTAAAATGCAGGGCTCCAAAAACATGTTGAGGTCTGATGAGATTCTGCTGCCCCCTAGTGGTCAAGTGAAGACCGACCTGGTGCTGACCTCCCTGCTGTATCCTCACTACCTCAAGAGAGAAGGCAAGCAGCTGCAGATCATGCTTCAGCAGAAGCAGCGCCTTAACAAACAGACCATCCTGGGTTACCGGATGCTCACCGTGGGCACCATCGACATGGCTGAGGTGATGCAGCGACCCCTCGAGGGTGGCCGGATGCTGAGCCTCCATAGCACCATCATGGAGAAATCTGCCCACATGGCTGAGGTCAGCATCTCCACCCTGTCGACCCCAAGGACAGCACCCAGAAGGCCAGCCACAAGGCCAAGTCCCGGGTTCATTACTCAGAGATGGAGTATGAAATATTCTCGGATCAGTAGGGCAGCTATGATCCTTGCCATGGGCAGGACCAAGAGGAGGAGGACTTCGACTTTGAGGAGCCCCAAAAGCAGCGCCAAAGTGTAGTAAGATTGCCACTCATGACCAGGCAACGAGATGCCAACAAGAAATTTGGGGCGTGGCTGCGCAGGGTGCAAGAGTGGGAGGAGGTCCTGGACTCAGAGAAG
Source organism: Myotis brandtii (assembly GCF_000412655.1). Lineage (NCBI taxonomy): Eukaryota > Metazoa > Chordata > Mammalia > Chiroptera > Vespertilionidae > Myotis > Myotis brandtii. Next base: position 2,374,681 of record NW_005353762.1, on the reverse strand, counting down.
GAGTCTTCGGAGCATGTCCCTGAGGTGGAGGAGGACCTGGATCTGCTGTATGACTCACTAGAGAACCGTGACAGTGGCCCATAGGAGTGTCCTCAGGACCCAGAAGCCCTGGCTCAGGCCATACTTGGAAGACCTGCCCCAGCCCAGCTGGCAGATGGAGAGCTAGAGCATCCACAGTGCCAGCGCCAGGAGGGGCCTCCAGGTCCCACCCATGTGACAGAGAAGATGAGCCCCAAGCAA
>NW_005353762.1:2352495-2374022 GCF_000412655.1 Myotis brandtii | reverse complement strand
CTGCTGGGGCTGGAGCACATCCCTGAAGGAGCAGCAGGTGGTAAAGCCAGGAACAAGCGGGCCAACAGCCTGGACAACAAGCACTGCCCCAACCCCCTGAGCCAGCTGCAGATCCCCAGGGAGACGGTATATGACCAGCTGAACCACTTCCTCATCTCTGACAGCCAGCTGCCCAAGAACATCCTCCTGCTCATCATCTCCGACTGGCAGGGGCAGTTCCCGTCTGAGTCCTACAGCAACACACGCTGCCTGGACTGTGCACCTGCTCCAAGGCTGAGCCCAGGCGGCCTTCAGCACCATCATCTCATGGATACAGAGATACCTTCACTACAATTCCCAGCCCCCCAGCCTGTGAAGATCGTGGTGTCAGGAGCACAGCCAGTGCTGTGCTGTGGCTCTTTCTGAAGCTACTGTCCTACAACCTGTGCCCCTATCCCCCTGGCTGGGCTACATTCACTTCCTGGTCATCCTGCTGGGTTACCACCTCGTGGCCAGGTACCCGGGCTCCGTGCATTACCGCTACAACAGCTTCTTCCAAGATCTGCCCAGGCGGGACCTGTTCTACAAGGAGGCCCGAGGGCTGTGCAGGACACGCTGGCCATGGTGTTGAGACTCACACAGTACGTCGCAGGGGCCAATTGTTTCCACCAACTACTTATCGTGGAGGCCACACTCACCTACAAACAGAAGAGCCCCAATGAGGAGTCCTTGAATATCATTCCCTTCGTGGGGGTAGTGGAACTTGGAATTGTGAGACCATTCTGGGTTGCATCAGGACACTTAGATTATGTGGCTCGCTTGGGCTCTAGAGTGCTGTTGTCCACCCTCCATATGGGTCTGCGGCAAACAAGGAGGCATCACGCATCCTTCTCTCCTCTCCGTCGGTGAGTGGGGATGAGTTCTCCCCCAGCCAGGGTGTTGGTGCTCAGCTGATAGGGCTTCAGGTGGATTCCTGGAAGACAGCCCAGCCCGCAAACAGGAAGATAAAGGGTGAGAAGGGAGACCTGCCTGCCACCAAAAACACACTCTAGTGCACCTTCCGGTCTCTCCAGGGCACAGGGCTAAGCACTTTTCTCATTAGATAAAGAGATTGGAGATTCCATTAGGGGTCCCAGTCCTGGGTGAAGCCAGATCAGAAATCCCAGGGTTGAGCAGTAGGGTTCAAACTCACCCAGCTGTCTAAGATGGGGCTGATTTGGACTCATTCAATCAGCAAATATATGAAAAGCCCTGCCAGGTACAGAAATGTTTCTAGGCACTGACCATAATCCAGTGCACAGAGCAGACCCCAAGCCTGCACTACAGAGCTTCCTCCTAGTCGGGAGCGATTCAGTCACACTAGGGCACACAGGCTCAGAGTGTCCACAGGACACCTGATGTGACGTCCTCCTGGCCTCCTCTACCTATGGCTGCATCTTCCTGTATTGTGAAGAGGACAGTGAACCTCTGTTCCAGTAGAAAATGTGATTTGGCTTTGGATCAGAGCCATGAGGGGAGTATGGGACCTGAATTCAAGGTGCCGGCAGAACCCTGGATCCTACTCATGGTGGGATTTCTGCTGGAGGGCAGAGGTCTGAGGGTTTCTCCTAGGAAAAAAGGCAGGAGTCAGAGAGCTGTTCATGTGGACATGGGTGGTGTGGGTGATTGGGGAGGTCAGTGGACAGTGAGCCCCTCAGAAAATTCACACCCTTATGCTTCTAATCCTAGCCCAGTCTACACCCCTATCCAGGGACCTTGTTCACTAATCTGGTAGAACCTTCTCAGTGGTAGCTTGGCTGTTGCTCTCTACCCATGGGAGTTAACTGTCAATTAGAGAAGAAGACCTCCACAGGGCAGCTAGTGAATTAAGCAGCACGTAGGTGCAGGAGCCAAAGTTTGAGGTGTTAGGAGGTCTCTGGACACCAGAGGTGCAGACGGATTTTCTTCGTTCACTCATTGGTAAGCTATACATGGAGCACCTCCTGTGTGCCAATGAGTGACAGGAACTAAATAGACACCAGCCCTCCCTGTCATCATGGAGGTGACATTCGGTGGGAGGGAAGTGGGAGGGTACAGGGACACTGAGAGAGCATGTCAGGTTCCCCTGAAGAAGAGGACAGGCAGTTCCCTCATTGATCCAGAGCTGTCAGGGAGGAGGGCTTTCTGCCAGCCCCTCCTGGGTGGCCAGGCACATATCTGCCAGGACTGCCAGGTTGAAGGTGGGCAAGGAGTAGGTCTGCCTTCTGGTTGGGCAGGAGCAGCAGGCACAGGACCCTAGGCTCTCTGAGTGGTGCTCTGGGAGGTCCATGTGGAAAGAAAAGCCAGGCCTCCGACGCTGCTTTCAGTCTCTCTCTCTCCCCAAGGTCATCTCCTGCATCTTGGGCATCTGGCTGGACCAGTACACTGAAGATTTTTATTGGCCGCCAGAATGTCCCAGCCTGATCATGCTTTTGGCCTCCATAGAGCTCACCGTTCCTGTCCCAGACCTGCCAACCCAGTCCCAGTATCTTCACTCACAGCTGGAGCACCTGAGCCCACTGAGGCGGAGACACAGGAGGAGGAGGAGTGGGTGGTGTGTGTGAGGGGGAGGGCATGTGGCTGCGCCACTCAGAGAAGAGCTCCCAGGGGCTGGGCTTAGGAAGGAGCACAGAGCCACTCAGGTCAGTGCCCCATGGCCTGCAGTCTGGAGGACTTCCTGGCGTGGGGGCTTGAACTGAGACTTCATTGATGGAGATGGGAGGTTCCCTTCCTTGGAAGGCACATGAAAGGCGGTCATGGTGGTAACATAGTCTCTTCCTGGATCTACAGAAGCAGCTCTAGAGCAAGATGAAGAAACACCTAAAGAGAAAATGCCAACTCTGGTGCCCTCGCCTGAACCAGAGCAGGCTCCAGGCACAGCTGTCACCGAACTTCCAGATGTGGACCCACCTGCAGCTTCTGAGACCTTCTCCCCCTCCCCCACCTCATCTCTAGGATGGGCTTTCTCTTTCTCAGCCTTCAAGCCTCTCCTAACTGTGGACATTGGTGCAGCCCTTTTGGAGAGACTTTGGCAATATTAGTCATCTTGGGCCAGGTTCCCTGGAAGCAGTGACTCCTGGGAAGTGGGACAGATTTTAGTGAAGGAATGTCCTCAGAAAAAGAAGATGGAGGGAGGTGAGCAGAGATGTGGACTTATCACACGATGTTCAGCCCGGTCTTGGGAGTGGATCTGGAAGAGGAATTGTACCCATTGAGTGAGTCCCATTGGAGGTAAGGAGCCAGGCTTGTCTACCAGTGCCAGTCATTACTGGCCTCTGGCTAAGCCTACATCCCAGGGCAGTGGAGGGGGAGCCACCTACCCGCTCTGGACAGGGAAAGGGCCCTCAGGAGCCATGAGCAGCCAACATCCACAGCAGCTGGGAGGGGGGATGCCTGAACCAGCCAGTGAAGTTGCATCCACTAGTAAAACCTAAGTTGTGCATGGCCTTCCTGCGAGAAATTCATTCTTAGCAACATACTCTAGAGAAGTTACATTCACGTGCCCATGAAGGATACAAGAAAGTACATTTCTGCCTTGTTTATGATGGTGGAAAACTAGAAATAACCTAAATGTCCTTCAACAGGAAAATAAAGTTATCATAGTAAATGCCTAGTAAAGCGGTAAAAGTAATGGACTGGAGTATGTGTCTCAACGTGGACAAATCTCAAAGCATGATTCGAGTGGAAAAGAAAGTGTCAGGGTACATTCTGAATGATGCTATTGAAATAAAATTTCAAAAATGCAAAATCAACACTAAGTTAACTTGTGTGTACACAACTTTTGAGTAAAATTATAGAAACCTACTTAGGGACAAGCACAAAGTGGATGATAGTAAGTAGCTCTGGGGAAGGGAAAACTGGGATGGAATCCGGAGTTCAAAGATCTCCCAACTGTCACCCTAATGTCCTATTTAAAGACACACAGGCAATGGCAGCATTTTAAGATTTAATAGTAACACAAGTGATCACAATTTATTCTACATATATATTTTATTCTTTTACATTTAATCCTTAATAGTCACACTTTAAAAACTACAGAAAATATTCGTGTGGCTCTATGTACATCTAGAGTGATACTTTTGTCTTTTTGTTTTCCCTATGCTATCGTTTTACTTTCAAATGATAGCAGAAGAAAGTACACAGATGATCCATTATCTTTTGTTAGGCTCCATCACAGCACTTTGCCACATTTCATCATGTCACATGAATTTGTTAGCCATGCTGTTCATATACAATGCAATTAACATTGCATGAGGAAGTTTATGTCAGTGTGAAAATACTCAAAAAAGGCTAATGTTCTTTAGATGGAATTGACAGGATAAGATTTGGGAACACACTTATTCCAGGTGTCTCTTTGCTATCTATTCTATCCAATATTTCCAGTGGTCCATTCCCACCCAGTGATGTTGATCAGAAGAACCAGCTTCATGCTCTTAGACTCAGAGGGGTCATATTTTCACACAGAAGGCCTGCTTTTCCCCCTGGGAAATATTATTCAAAAAGTGATCAGAGGAGATCCGGTGCATTCAGGCTGGTATGTCATAGACAGAGAAGCATCTTTCAGATGCTCAAAACTCAGTGGGATGGCAGTGGGGGGGGGGGAGGGGGTAAGATCAACCACAGGACTTGTATGCATGCATATAAGCATAAGTGATGGATGTGGACAACCCAGGGGGAGGGGCAGGGCAGGATTGGGGGAATGAGGGGACATTGGTGGGGTAATGACACATTGGTAATATCTTATTCAATAGAGAAAAAAAAAGTGATCAGTTCAAGCTTGAGAATGAGAGGCCTATGTTATAGGTTCTCCTACGGTGATTCTTATGCTCTTCGGACTTAGCAAAATTATACATATGAATATTCAAATATATAAGAGCATATTTAATTTTTCTAAGTACTTATAGATGGCCTTCCTGGGTGCCTGTACTAGTTTACACTCCCATCACAGCCCATCATGTTCCCATTTCACTTCCCATCATCACACTCTAATTTGTCTTGCAGATTGGTGTAAAGAGCGCCTCATTACTTCCCTGACTACAAGTACAATTTAACATCTCTGCATATCTTAGTGCAAGTGCAATTGAATACCTCTTCATACCTTGTTAACGTTTTGTGTTTCCCTTTATGAAATTCCCTTTTCATATACTCTACCCTTTTTTATGTGACAGACATTTCTTATAAAATGTAGATATTAATCCCAACAAGGGATTTCAGAGATCGCTTGCAAGTTTTAAGATAAAGCTCCCGTAAACATTTGTGCTCAGGTTTTTGAGTGGATGAAAGTTTCTGTTTCTCTGGGATAAATGCCCAGGAGTGCAATTTCTGGGTTGTGTGGTAGTTGCATATTTAGTTTTCTAAGAAACAACCAAACTACTTTCCCCAGTGGCTGTTAATAGTCTACATTCCCAGCAGCACTGTACGAATGACAGTTTCTCCACATCCTCCCCAGCATCAAGTGTTATCACAGTCTTTTATTTTAGTTAGTCTCTTTGTGGTTTAATTAACCTTTTGCTGATGGCTTATGATGTTGAACTTTTCAAGTGCTCATGTGACAGTGAAGTGTATGTTCATTTATTCTGTTTAATTCTCCAGTGAAACACCTGGGCCTGGATGCCCTTCCTTAGATGCTTTAACTACTAATTCAACTTCTTTAATATACTCGTCAGGACATCACTTTCTCTTGAGGAAGGTTGTATAGTTTGTTTCTTCCCAGGATTTGGTCCGTTTCATCTAACTTGTTACAACTATGGGCACAGCGTTTTTCTCTGTTTCTTGGTCAGTCTGGCTAGAAATCTGTTTGTTTTACCAATATTTTTAGAGAAGCAGTTTTCCAGTTTGTTGAAGGCTATTTTGAAATTCTTTGTTTTACTGATTTCTGCCATTATGGTTCCCCCTTTCCTTGTTTCTTCTAAGTCACTCTGTTGCTCTCTCTAATTTACTATTTGGATACTTCAATCTCTCTTCCCAGCTGTAATTCTTTCCTTAGAAGTCTATTTAGAACAAAAACTCTGTCTTTTATGGCTGCTTTTCATTTTCAGCTTTTCTTTATGGTTTTATGGTTATTTAGTTGCAATTATTCCATAATTTCACTCATAATTTCCGTTGAACTCAGGGTTTATATAGAATATACTTCACTTCAGCTTCCGTTATATCTTCTAAACTGTCCAGATATTTGGTGATTTTAAAGCTATCCTTTCTTATTAACTTCTTACCTTAGTGCATTACGGTTAGAGAACATATAGGCATCATGCATGATGGCTCATGAACATATCAATGGAGAACAAACATATATATCTTCTCTGGAATTTATTGAGACTTCCTATGTGGCATAGTATGTGGTAATGATTTATTTTGTTTAAAAGACTGGGTATTTTCTGTTAGTCTGATATAATATGTCTAACAAAGCAAACAATAACTTCCATTTGTCAAATGTTCTTCTGATGTTTAAAAAATCATTTATTGCTTCTCATTTAACAGGTCCTATTTCTAGAGGCACGTTTAAAATTAATGCATTCTATTTTGCAAGACAAGAAGCTTCCCCTTGCCCTAACCGGTTTGGCTCAGTGGATAGAGCATCGGCCTGCGGACTGACAGGTCCCAGGTTCGATTCCGGTCCAGGGCATGTACCTTGGTTGCAGTCACATCCCCAGTTGGGGGTGTGCAGGAGGCAGCTGATCGATGTTTCTATCTCATCAATGTTTCTAACTCTCTATCCCTCTCCCTTCCTCTCTGTGAAAAATCAATAAAATATTTTTTTTTTAAAAAAAAGAAGCTTCCCCTTAACTTAAAATACATGCAGTTAAATGTATCCCTGTGGTTTATTACACATACCTATATTTTCCTCAGCAAGGCATGCTCTTTGATATGCCCTCCTGTGTTTCATTCCCCTACCCTCATCCACTACACAGTGCTCACACTATCTAATATTTTAGATTTTTTCCACTATTTTTTCTACATTCTTTTAGTCAGGAATAAACTTAGCATGGGGCCATGTGGGCAGAGCTCAAGAGATTTATCTCAGTGCTGTGGCCGATGCAATGCTGTGAGCTCACTCCAGTGAACATGCTTCCTTGGCACAGCAGGAAGTGGCAACGCCAGCCTGACAAATCTCCAAGAGCCACCTACTTTTAGCCCCGACCCTCACCCCCATTGGATAACATAGCAAGCATGTCCCTATTGTATTGGCTGCTTACCCCTTTATATACGGCTGTACTTCCTCAATAAATTTAGATCTGTGTCTCTGAACCTGGTCTCCGGAGTCGTGCATATAGACGCCCCAGTGCATTGGGCTCCATCATTCCTGGAACAGGGACCCCCTGTTCCAGGGCCACATGGCTCACTTCTGGGATTTTTGGTTCTGGCTTCACCCAGGACACGGATCTCTCACAGAATCTCCAATCTCTGTATCTAAGGTGAAAAGAGCTTTGCCCAAGGCCTTGTGGAGAATCAAATGAGGTTGTGGCTTTGTCACGAGAAAGAGAAAATGGCCAATGAGCTCAACCACAGCCCGTGCAGCAGACCTGACCACTGTCCAGGCACCCAGAGAGCACTTTCTAGGGCGGACCCCACTGAGTTTCTACAATAAACCTGTGAGCTTGACCCTAGGTCAGTGATGGCGAACCTATGACACGCGAACTCATTTTTTCAGTTGATATCTCTTTGTTAAATGGCATTTAAGTATATACAACAAATATCAAAAATATCAATCTTTGTTTTACTATGGTTGCAAATATCAGAAAATTTCTATATGTGACACGGCACCAGAGTTAAATTAGGGTTTTTCAAAATGCTGACATGCAGAGCTCAAAAGTTTCGCCATTACTGCCCTAGGTTCACCCCGTGTTTAGAGGCACAAGCACTCAGAGTCATGAAGTGCCCTGAAGACTCCCAGCAAGCAGAGGGCCGAGTGACCACTGTGCTGTGCAGGGACAGGGTGCTCACCTGATAAATAGTTGGTCCCACACCTGTTGGGTAGAACAAATGTTCTTTGATAACACAGAAAGATGAGGGCGAAAGCAGAGTCCCCGTTCAGGAAGGCGGCAGCTGGTATTGCACCAGTTTGTCTAGCCGGTGTGCCTGGGGGTCTGCATCATACTGGTATTTTTTAGGAAAGCACGAGTGGATGGTGTGGGGCCACTTGGCGGGTTGGCAGGTGGAGCCCAGGGCTGGGCTGACTGACCTCCATGTTCTGCTCAGGATGCCCACAATGGGAGGCCAGTCCTTGGCATCTGACCACCAGCTCTGAGTCCTGTGGAGGCAGAGTCCTGGCTTCCAGGAAGGGCAGGTGGAGAAGGGAGAACCCTTCTCGCTGGGAGTGTTAGGGGTTCTGAGGCCAAAACTCACTTTCCGTGATTCTCCAGCTCAGCACTGCCCTCCTGACCCCCAGAGAGTTCTGGTTACTCAGCAGAGCAGTTGGGGCTCCCAATGGGGGCTGCACATTAGCTTCCGGGTAGTGAGCACATTTGTACTTAAGAAGGTTTCTCTTTGTGTTTCCAGGATCGGTTTCTGTACTAAACTGAAAGGTTAACAGAAAAGCAGGTGGGCCCTCCGGTGCTTGGTGTCTCCAGGGCAGGCAGGAAGGTGGAGTCAGAATGTCTGGAGATGCAGATGGGGAAGTGCTGGATGCGGACAGACCCTGGGCTGCCAGCTGGAAGAACTTCATTCCACACCACACCTTTGATGAGGACCCGCAGAATGTTCTCCTGGTGCTTCGCCCTGCAGACCAGGTGGCTTATGCCAGCCAGGCACTGGCTTTTGGATTTTGGACTCCACAACCTTGTCCTTGGTTCTCTTGGGAGAAAACAGCACCTTCTTTTTCTTCTCCTTGGTGAGCTCTGTCATGCACATGTTGGGAATTGCTTTGGCCTGGCCTGGGGGAGGACAAGCCCCACTCACTGACAAGATGAGTGGGATGACAAGGCCTCATTGGTGAACAGAGGTAGGGACAAAGGCAAGGATAAAAGCACGCTGCAGCCCAAGGGGGACCATCATCTGAGTCTCCCGAGGTGCCTTAGGACTGTTGCACCCTCCCAACTTTCCCCTGCCTCCCTGAAAAGAATGAACTATAAGGACTCCTGGTTGGGACTCTTCTGCTTGTAGGAGAGCAGGGCTTCCTCAATGGGCAACTGGGAGGCACAGTTGTCCCTGTGACGTACTGTGTGATTCTCGTCACGATGTCCAGTGTGTCCTGTATGGCGTTCTGGGCCTCCAGCTTGTGGAACAGGTCCCACCAGGCCAGTTCCTGGAAGAAGCTGTTGTAGTGGTAATGCATGGAGCCCAGGTACCTGGCCACAGGGTGGGAACCCAGAGGGATGACCAGGAAGCTCATGTAGCCCAGACAGCCGAGCATCTTGTAGGACAGCAGCTCCAGGAAGACCCCCAGCACAGCGCTGAAGTAGTGCTGTGCCCCTGCCACCAGGATCTTCACCGGCTTCGGGGGCTTGGAATTATCGTTACAGTATCTCTGTATCCACCAGATGATGAAGCTGAAGGCCACTGGATGTCAGCCATGAAGCAGATGCACAGAACAGGCAGCATGAGCCACTGGAGGTTGTCTGAGAGGAACTGCTCCTGCCAATCAGAGGTTTGACCAGGATGATGTTCTCTGGCAGCTGGTCATCAGAGATGAGGATGTGGTTCAGCTGTTTGTACGTGGTCTTCCTGGGGATCTGCAGCTGGCTCCCTGAGTCTGGCCATGCTCATTGGCTGGGCTGTTGGTTCACTTGTTCTATGGCTGTGCCGTCTGCCACCCCTTCAGGAACCTGCCCAGCCATGGTGGCCGGGATGCTTCCCTTTGGCCTTGGTGGAGGGGATGAGAGACTCGGTCTTGGTGATGCGCCTACTGGGCAGCATCTTCTTGGTGAGCATGTCCAGGGCTGAGGTCTCTGCCTCTGGGCTGTTCTTGGGTGGTGCTGGGTGCTCCCCTGGGTGGGCATGATCTGGGGCACTAAGTTGGAGACACTGTCACTTGGTTATTGCTGAATGAGCTTGGTCTTCTTGGGCACTTCAGCCGGACTAGGAGGCTCCTTTGTTTTGTTTTGTTTGTTTTGTTAACCCTCACCAGAGGTTATTTTTCCACTGATTTTTTAGAGAAACTTGAAGGGAGGGGGAGAGACAGAAAGGGAGAGAGGCATCGATGTGAGAGAGACACATGGATTGGTTGCCTCCTGCATGTGCCATGGCCAGGGCTGGGGATCAAGCCTATAATCCAGACAGGTGTGCCCATGACCAGATTTGAACCCGGGACCTTTTACTCCATGTGCCAACACACTAACCCTCAGCAAAACCAGCTAGAACTCGGAAGCTCCTCCTGGCTCTTGGCACCATGGATGCTCCCCATATCCATTTTTGAACTGAAATGTGACAGGCCTTCGCACTATGGCCTGAGCTTGGGTTTGGTGGTGCTGAGAAGGCTGTCATCTTCTTCCCTGTCTGGGCTACTGTCACTGGTTCTCCAGCATGTTAGACAGAAGGTGCGGGTCCTCCTCTACTTGGGGACATGATCTGCAGGTCCCTGCTCAGGGTCCAGTGCCTCCTCCGACACTTGGGCCCTGCTCAGCTAAGCTACAACTTTCTGCTTGTCATAGACCTTGTTGTGACTTTCAATAGTTACTGCTTCCTGATCCAGGTCCTATCCATGGGTGGCATCTTCACCGGCCTCCTGCTCAGTGAAGCTCTCATACTCCTCCTTAGAGTAGTGATTTGTAGACTTGTTCTTGGGCCGGCCTGCATGGTGCTGTCCACACGGTGAGTGGACTTGCTAGACATGGAGGAGGTCCAGATTCAGGCGACTTTGGGGGAGGGGGTGCTGTGGGCCACCGAGTCTGAAACACTGTCGCTGGGCTGTTTGATGCCTGTGGGCCCACGTGTTTTCTTGCACTTTGGCCAGATTTGCAGGCTCCTGTTGGCTCCGGGCCCTATGGATGCTTCCATCTCTGTCTGTGAGCTAGAGTGTGCCAAGCCTTCAAAGAACAGTCTGAGCTTGTGCTTGGGGGTGCTGAGGGTGCTGTTATCATCCTCCATGTCTGGGCCACTGTCCCTGGGGTTTTTCAGTGTGCTAAATAGAAGGTCCAGGTCCCACTCCAACTTGGGGACATGCTCTGCTGTGTCCTGCTCGAGTCCACAGCCTCCTCCAACACTTTGAACTTTCCCAGCCACGCCACAACTTTTTCCTTGATATTTTGTGGCCTGGTAATGGACATGTTTCCTAATATCCATGGCCTCTGCTTCTTGAGCTTCCCCATGTCAATGCCCTCCTCAGCCAGGTTCGGTCCATAGGTGGCATAGTTGCTGGCCTGTTGCTCAGAGGAGAAGCTCTGATATACCCCCTCGGAGTAATTAACCCTTGACTTAGCCTTGCATCTGTCCTGTATAGCACTGTCCTCCCATTGGATGGGCTGGTTGGAAAGGGAGCAGATCCAGATCTCGGCCACTTTGGCAGAAGCCTCCTCAGCCATTTTGGCCACCCTTGAGGGGTCGCTGCCTGACCTCAGCCATGTGGATGGCGCCCAAAGGGAGGGTCTTCTAGCTCCAGGTGGTCTGGTCCTTAAAGTACTTCCTCCAGTGCAACAGGACCTTTAGCTTGTTGCCTCCTCACAGGGGAAGTGCGGGTCCTTCAGTGAGGTCAGCCCCAGGTCTGTCTCCAGTTGTCCACTGCGGAACATACTCCGGTAGGATGTGCTTGGAGCCCTGCATTTTCATAGTGATCACCATTGACATGAGGTTGGAGCCCTGCATCTTCATGGCAATCACCATGAAGATGAGGTCCTTCTCCAGTTCTTTCAAACCACCATCTTCATTAAGGTCTGGTTGCACAACCTTGGCATGAATCTGAGGCTGGGGCTGTCCTACTCCCGGGTAGCAAAAAGGTTCTTGGGCATTGGTGTGTTGAATGTGGATACAGAAGTGGGGGAGCTGGAGCTGTGGAGAACAGGACTGTGGGCATCAAGGAAGCTGCAGCTGCTTGCACCATACAGGTTCTTTGCTTTCTGGAAAAGCCTCCTTGACGCTGCAGCAGAGGCACAGCTCCCGGCCACCCTTCAGGGGTTGCTGTCTGACCTTGGCCATGTGGATGGAACCCACAGGGATTGTCTTGTAGCTCCAGATGTCTGGTCTTAAAATGCTTCCCCCAGTGCAACAGGTCCTGTAGCTTGTTGCCTTCTCACAGAGGAAGTGGGGATCCTGCAGTGATGTCAGCCCCAGGTCTGTCTCCAGTTGTTCACTGGGGAACAGCATACTCCTGTAGGATGTACTTGGAGCCCTGCATCTTCACAGTGAGCACCATCGATATGAGGTTGAAGCCCTGCATCTTCATGGCAATCACCATGGAGATGAGGTCCTTCTCCAACTCTTGGAAGACCACCATCTTCATTAAGGTCAGGTTGCACAACCTGGGCACGAATCTGAGGCTGGGGCTGTCCTAATCCTAGTTAGCAAACAGGTTCTTGGGCATTGGTGTTGAACCTGGGCACAGGGGTGGGGGAGCGGGAGGTGTGGAGACCAGGACTGTGGGCAGCAAGGGAGCTGCATCTGCTTACAACATACAGGTCCTTCTGCATTCTGGGGTGATGGTTTCTCTTCCTGTGTTGGGACAGAGGAGGGACATTCCTTCAGGGGCAGTTTCTGATCTTCCAGGTGGGTTGGAGGCTTTGGTTCAGACCTATCCCCTAAGCCCATGGTTGGCAAACTGTGGCTCGCGAGCCACATGCGGTTCTTTGGCCCCTTGAGTGTGGCTCTTCCTAAGCCTTAGGTGTACCCTAATTAAGTTAATAACAATGTACCTACCTATACAGTTTAAGTTTAAAAAATTTGGCTGTCAAAAGAAATTTCATTCGTTGTACTGTTATATTTGGCTCTGTTGACTGGTGAGTTTGTCGACCACTGTCCTAAGCACTCAGTGACTGTTGTCAGAAGGTGGGGCACAAGTGATCCAAGAACAGTGTGTGTGAAAAGGAACCACATGCTCAATGACTAGCTCAGGGAAGGCCTGTGTGGTGTTCTTGCAAACTCAGAGACCTAACGTTATCACAAAGGATGTTCTGAAATGAAAACTTTTAAACTAAAAGCAGTTTATGGTGGGTAGTCATGTCCTAGGCTGGCATCTTCCCTGACAAAGGTCAATCTTAGCCTTAACTGAGCCTGTGTATTGCCTTTTGGCATCTACAATAACATATAATTTGGAATGTCAAAGGAATTTCCCTATTTCCAGACCCCTCAAAGCATAGGCAATGCTCTGTGGAGACCACAAATCCCCTTATTGTTACTGAGTTCATTGTTGACTTGTAACTATCCTATATCCACCATGTAAAAGAAGTATGTCTGTGTCATTTTACTGTTTATCCAGTCACAGAGGATTCCCCACTTTGATTTCTCTGGGACCCTAATGTATCACCCCTGGATTTCATGTTACCACCATACATCTCCTGTTTTGATTGTAATGTATAAAATAAGGTGCAAAACTGCCAGAGAGCATTATCTCAATCCGCTCAGATTTTCTTCCTGCCAATTGTTGACAGTGGGACTTAAATAAACTCCCAAAATTCTTCACAAGTTTGAGTGTTTCATACTTTGACATTTCCTTGACGTAGTGGGTCAGGATTCCAAAAAAAACTCACCCAGGACCAACCTGTGGACATGGTGTTAGGATTCAACAAAGACCCATTGAACTGCTGGTTCCCCACCCATCTGGTGAACCTGGGTGAGTTGTGTCTTAAATCCATGACTTTTCACTTGCTGTTGGTAGAGGGTTAGATTTATTTGAGCTGTATTTTTAAATACTCCAAATAGAACTGAGAGTAAAAGTTGATGGAACTTAGGTTAAGACAAGACAGTAGGAAAAAAAATGGGTGGCTGGTGTTAAATTTTGGCTTTCAATTGGAATTGCTTTCTGAGAATCAGAGCAAAAAGAAAAAACCATTGCCATATAAATTAGAGTAGAACTCAATCAGCTCCAAAAATACAGGGTCATGTCCTCCCTCCAGCCCGAGTATTAGGTATTCTTAGGGGACTAAGAATCTCTGTGGATGTGTGAGGTCATTCCTCATGACCTGCAGGAGCTGCAAGCAAAATTTCAACACAATTGAAATTAAAGTGACTGGTTCTGGTGGGCAAGCACCCATAAGGTTTGGTCAACCGTTCCCTGACCCTCTGGTTGTTTTGGACAGCAGGGAGATAAACCGAGGCACATCAGAGAGTTGAATGTGATTTGAGGGGTGAGAGCCTCATGGAGCTCAACCCATAGGCAACACATGTGGAGCAACTACATTATATAACAACTCTAGAAAATTTGCTCAGATCTGCAGATATCAGAAAGAAAAGAAAAACCACATACACACACACACACACACACAACTACAAAACAATAACAACAAAACACACCTAAAATTAACATGGGAAGTTGTGCCTCCAAGTCCAGGAGATGTCAGGTCCCAGCCCTCACTAATATTCCTGATAGGAAGCTTTTACTTATAAGTACTTTACAGAAATGGGAAGATTTGATTAGAAAATATCCTCCTAAAAATGGCCAAAATGCAGTTTTATTTGCGTGCCTAAATCAATTTTTTGGCATGCAATAGAAATTAGGAAAATGCCAGGTCTAACATTAAACTGAATGAATGAATGAATGAATGAATGAAAGCATATCTTGATTTGGAAATTAAGAGATTCTAAGAAGCACAAATTCTTTTAAAAACAATTAAGGAATTAGAAATTTTAGAGACTGTCTCTGAACTCTTCTGAAGGTAATAAATGCCAACACCCCATTCTTCCACCTTCTCTAGTTCCCCTACTATATCCTTCACCCTTTCCCATCCCTTCTTCCTTTCCCTTCAGTCCCCTCCACTATCACTTCCTACGGACTTAAGAAAAAATGAGAATAGGAATTCTAGCAACTCCCTTTGGAGAAAAGCTTGTCTCAGCAAAAGAGGAACCAGCAATTGTTCCTGATTTTCTCAATGACCCTGATGGGTTCACAAAGGCATTTAACTGTTAGAATATGTAATCCTGGCTATTATAACCGATTCCAATTAATATAGCTAATGGTTTTTGTCAGCAAATGCAACACATTTCTAAATAAGGTTTTCAAGAAAATTCCTGTAGAGAAATCTGTCCACTGTTAGAATGATAGGAAACTGAAATAGGATGTAGAAAATCAACAAACAAAGCACACACACACACACACACACACACACACACACACACAACTATAGGGTTGATTCATGGGTGTTTCCCCATCTCACTGATAGTTTGGAAGCTGGTGAAATTACCATAGAAAGAGAAGCCACTAAGACCCCTGTAGATACTTGGGCTTCTCTATTTGTTCCTAACCACAGCCAACTAATTGTCTTCTCCTTCAGAGTAAAGCTTCTGAGCAAATGGCAGGAATATTTAACCAATGTCTGTTTTTAACCAAAACCTGTTTCCAACTAGGGAATGTTATAGCAATATTAGCAAATATCTATCTTTGCTAATAAAATCTGCCCCAATTCAACTGATTGGGAGAGGTGTTTAGTTTGTTTATTTGTTTGTTTTATGAAATCACTAATACCCACACATGCTTTTTCCAGAAGGGTAATATGTATTTAGAAATAAATGAACAAGAAACTGAGCCCAACAGAGCCTGAGATGAACCCAGCGGTGTGTCCTCAAAGTTGGGGTCCTGGCTGCACCCAGGTTTCCTCGGTGGCTCTGGAAAAGGATCTGCTGGTGGAATCATGCACAGACATGGAGAGGCCTGGGGGAGATGGTGAGCATTCAGCAGGTAAATGAGCCTTTGGCCAGTATTTGACTGAAAAGGAGCCCAGAGTTGGAACCACAGGCATGCACCTCTGTCCTTTACCCACCCAGGGTGGAGGGAGCTGGGCCCCTTTGTTGTGAGGTCAGGCTTATGCAGTTCTGAACCCAACCCTCAATGAAAAATTGGGAAACTGATGTCCATAGAGTGGCAGATATTCCCCAATGTCCATGACATTCAGAGCCCAGAGTTCAGGAATGTTCAGACCTTCCAGGCCAAGGCTTCCACCTCTCTAACAGAATTGGTCTGGACGTTAGAAATCCTGACATACTGGGAAGCTCCTGCCTGCTCCTCCATATCTAGGGGTCAGGGGGCGCTTTGTTCTGGGACCCAGAAAGAGCACTAGCTCTTTTTTTTTTACTAAGAGAAATATTTGCATTATTTTATTTTATTATGGTTTAAAGTATAACATACGTTTCCATTTTTTCACTTGACACCTCCCCAGCCACTCCCACCCTCCAGCACATGCCCCTACTCCCTCAATGTCTGTGTCCATTGATTATGCTTATATGCATGAATTCAAGACCTTTGCTTGATCTCTTACTCTCTCCCCCACTCTCCCCTGCCTTCCCGCTGAGGTTTGAGGGTCTGTTTGATGGTCTGTTTGATGCTTCTCTGCCTCTGGATCTATTTTTGTTCATCAGTTTGTGTTATTCATTATATTCCACAAATGAATAAGACCGTGTGATATTTACTTTTATCTGACTGGCTTATTTCAATTAGCATAATGCTCTCCATGCCCATCCAAGCTGTTGTGAATGGCAAGAGTTCTTTCTTTTTTACAGCAGCATAGTATTCCATTGTGTAGATGTACCACAGTTTTTTCCACTCATTTGCTGATGGGCACTTAGGTTGATGGGCATTTAGGCTGTCTCCAAATCTTAGCTATTGTGCTGCTATGAACACAGGGGTGCATATATCCTTTCTGATTTGGGTTTATTATTTCTTGGGATATATTCCTAGAAGTGGAATTACTGGGTCAAATGGGAGTTTCATTTTTAATTTCTCAAATAAGCTCCATACTGTTTTCCACAATGGCTGCACCAGCCTACGTTCCCACCAGCAATGCACAAGGGTTCCTTTTTTTCCACATAATCACCAGCATTTGTCCTTTCTTGATTTGTTGATGATAGCCATTCTGACAAGTGTGAGATGGTATCCCATAGTGTTTTTTAAAAATATATTTTTATTGATTTCAGAGAGAGAGAGAAACATCAATGATGAGAGAATCATTGATTGGCTGCCTCCTGCATGCCCCCTATAAGGGATCAATGCCCAAAACTGGGCATCTGACCTCTGACCTTGATCTGGGACCTTTGAGTGTGCAGGCCAACACTCTATCCACTGACTAAACCGGCTAGGGACCTCGTTGTTGTTTTGATTTGCATCTCTCATATGATTAGTGACTTTAAACATGTTTTCATAAGGCCGTGAGACATATGAAAACAGAACTTTTTTTTTCTTGTGACTAATAAAAAGAATTTTATTCAACTCACTGAAGTCACATGTCCACAGGCAACTATCATCACTGTGACCAGCCCAGTGAGCTGTGCTGATACCTCCACTCTGGGACCTTGACTCACACCCCCCAGACCACCTGGATATGGAAATTGGCAGCTGTTAGAAAGGGGGAAATGGGGAAGTCATGTCCCCCACAGGCCATTGTCAAATAAAATGTCAACTTCTGGTTTCCACTCTGACATATGAGCTTGGAAGTTCTTACTCTCATCCTTACAATAAGAAAAAAGATGACCAATCCAAAAAATCAGGAAGTCTTTTAAGTTCCACCAGATCATTGAAGTCATATGGCTATGAAATTAACCTTTGCCTCTGCAAACCACTGTATTCAGGCTTTGTTAACACAATACAACCTAGCACTAGCATTTGTGTGTGCACGCACACAATCTCTCACACACCTAGACACACAGACACACACGCACACAGACACACACACACACACCACACCACCACACACACACACACACACACTAAATCAAATGACTCTGGGTGGAATTAAAAGTAAAGCAGACACCCAGGAGGTAACAATAGGAAAAAAAGAGGTTGTAGGCACTTTTGCCTTGTGACATTCCTCCTCCTACTTTATAGCTACTACCCTTCATGAGCCTGAATTTCGCTAAGAAGCACATGCTGCAATAATCCATTGTGCAGGCAGAGAAGAGACAGGCTCAAACAGGCACAATAACTTATCCAAGATCAAGAAGAGGTAAGAATGAGGGGTTGAGTCTGAGCCCAGGTCTGTCTCCTCAAACCTAGTACCCTGGCTGCAGCTAGACCTTGTGGAGAGGGTGTGTTCGTGTCACTGTGTACAATGTTGGTATTCCATGGAGAAGGTAGGTGAGCAGTCAGCAGCCCACAGGACTATCTATAGCTGTTATTAGGTGAGGGGAGTCAGGGAGGCAATTCCAGGAAGTGAGGTCACTTCCTAATAGAACTTGGAACCCCTGTAACCAGGCACTCACTTTCTAGCAACTGCCCAACTGCCACTCACTTGGCAAGAGACAGTTGACAGTTCAACATGTTCTCTTGTTGTGTTCCCAGTTATGGGAGCTCTGGTTCCCAGAGAACCCGCAGGGAGCATTGTTCCAGACTCTGTAGACGGTTCAACACTTGTGCCCGACATCTCTGGCCATTTTCAAGAAGATCTCATCAGGTAAGTGAAGGTGGCCTGGGTCGGACCCATTTACACCAGGCCAGCCTCCTCTGTGGGCCATCCATGTGCAGCCCACATCCCTCCCCTTTATGTGGTGGGAAGAGGGACCTGAAGGGAGAACCCTGGGTCAGGAACAGTTTTTGGAGCAGTGGATAACCTAGAGGTACTGCTGTGATTACACCCCAGGCCAGGGCAGGCAGGTGGAGATGGGGTTCCAGAGGGGTCCCTTATCTGTGCCAATGGGAGTCCTAGGCCCTCAGGCTGTCAAGCCTTTTCCTTGCCAGTAGAGGTCTCAGCAGCTCACATTCTGTGTGTCTGGGGTGTAGGGTAACAGGGTTTAGAGAACCAGCAAAACAGGGCTCTGAGGTTTTCCCCTGGTGACTGAGAACTGTCTTTATAGAGCTCCGCACAGGAAAACAGACTGGAGCCGACAGATGGGGTCCTCAACTCCATGCCCCTGCAGGAGGCACAGATACCTGATATATCCTCAAGCCGGAAGCACCGCGGCAGGGTGAGTGTAGGTGCCCAGTTGACCCAAACTCCAGAATTCCAGGGAGTCAACAGGACCCAGGTGCCAGAAGGCACCCTGCCACTCCTCTGAGATCCCTCCTAGTGCCCAGTACCCAAAGGAATCTGGGTCCTCATCTCCTCCATGTCAGGAGCTGGGGCCTCCCAGGGCTGCACATTGTATGGGGACCGGGACTGCTTATCACGGAGATCCATGTCTTTATTGCTGTGGGACCTGGACCTTAAAACCTTCCATTGCCATGACAACGGTGCCACCCTAAACATACCACATGTCCTAATATCCAGACCCTCCACCCCAAGAAAAGCCTCTGTCTTCTCATCTTACATTGGGATGTTCTGTCAGAAATCGCATGGGTGACACTTAATACAAGCATGTGCTGTCTGTCCTCTGCTAAGAGAATGACCTAAGATACTTAATGTGCTTTATGTTCCTCACCTGCAATTCTACTTTTCCTGCCAAGAACCTTTGCTCTTATTAATGTGAAAAACTTTCAGAGCTGTGAAAAATTTGTGTGTATTTATTGGATCCAAAGTGTCGACAATTGCGAGCGAGCAAAATCTCAATGGGTTGAGAGAATGCTCCGGAGAATGACAATTTTGCACCTTATTTTATAGCAAAAGTGCAAAAGTGCAGACTTTTGTGGGTTCCATGAAATCCATGGGTGATAGATTAGGGAGAGAGGAGAAAGCAACACTTGTGTGGCAAAAGTGCAGACTTTTGTGGGTTCCATGAAATCCATGGGTGATAGATTAGGGAGAGAGGAGAAAGCAAAGTGGAGACACTTGTGTGATTGGATAAAGGGTAAAATGATAGGCACATATTTCTTTTACATAGATGGATATAGGATAGTTTCAAGTCACCAATGAACTCAGTAACAACGAAGGGATCTCTGATCTCCACAGAGCACACGGTGGTGCCTGTGCAGGAGGTGTCCAAAATAAGGAAAATCATAGAGGCAAAAGGCAGTCCACAGACTCAGTTAAGGTAAAGATCCTTTGTCAGCAGGGTTGATTCCAGACAAGGATCTGACTACCCATCATGAGCTCCTTTTAGTTAGTGTTTTAATTTCACACCATCCTTGTAGTTACTTAAGTTCTCTGAGTTTGCAAGGCTGCCTTGCAGGACTTACCTGAGCTAGTCAGGTTAGCATGGGGCCCCTTTTTCATTCAAACATCCTCCTTTTGTTCATAAATCAATACAAATTATGCATTGATGATGAGTGTTAGTGATATGTCTTGCTGAACAATGGACCATTCAGGATAAGGTAAGACTATAACCTTAAATGGCATTCAAAGTGGAATTTTTATTATTAATCAAAATAAAAAGGCGGGTGCATTTGAGGCCATGAGAGCCTATACGTCTTTGTTAAAAAGCCTTCTGTATCAATTTTATATTATGTGCTAACATGAGCAGAGTCCCTTTGCTGCTTGTCTTATGTTTTGGTATTTGCATCTAGTATAACATTTACATACCTGGAACAAAAGCAACAACATTAAAGCAGGAACACTGTGTAGGAATAGAAAATGTCTACTACTAGACAAGACAGCGCCTAAGGGAAATAAGCATCCCTGCCAACCAAAATACCCTTTGCATGTATTTTCATAATTGCTTATAAAGCTAATTATATGTTTCCTTCTTCATCCACTGTTCCTTGTACTTATGCTATGTTTGGCCAGATGAATCAAGACTCTCTACTATTTCCTTATCATGACTGATCATTAGAATGTACTTGTCTAGTAGGTGGGAAAAATTAGCAGATATCAAAATTCAACTTTTCATATGTAATGAGGAGTGTAATAACAATATAAAAATCAGTTGATGTACATTTAAGCAATAACAGTTAGGAGATAGAAGAACAAGGTTTGAGCAGCAGTAATTTGTCAGTATCCAGGCCTCGCTGACTCCTTGGGAAAGCTGTCAGCCCCCACGGCCAGTGGTTTCTCATCCTTGAAAAGTCTTCAGTCTCCATGGTGGATGGAGGGCAGTGTCAGTGACAGATGTCCATTTGTGGTTAGGCCTCTATAAGGTAACACCCTTTTTAACACCTTTGAGAGAGTCTTTAATTTATGTGTTTCAATAAACAAAGTCTCCTGGTTGTAAGTTTTGGTCCTTGAAGTCTTTGTCTCTTGGGATTACTGTGAAATGAATGTCACTAATGTATCATTCC
Organism: Myotis brandtii; assembly: GCF_000412655.1. Classification (NCBI taxonomy): domain Eukaryota; kingdom Metazoa; phylum Chordata; class Mammalia; order Chiroptera; family Vespertilionidae; genus Myotis; species Myotis brandtii. The sequence continues at coordinate 2,352,868 of NW_005353762.1, read as the reverse complement.
CTATAACCTTCTTAGTGAGTCATGGAGAGTAATGTAGAATGTCTGCTTTTAGTTTTCCTTATATTTGGAAAACAAAATTATTTTAAAATTAGCAGTATTTTAAACAGAGTCATAGCAATAATAACCATCTTCTCTTCATTTAGTTCCCTACCCATTTTGTTGTTTATCCTGGTTATTTGTTAGTATTTTCATGAATTCAGTTATTCCTTAGAGTTCTATACTTCTTCATTCAGTTCAAAGACGTGACCTGCGTAGAAAGCTGTTACTTAGAGTAAGTCAAGCCCTGACCGGTTTGTCACAGTGGGTGGAGCATAGGCCTGCGGACTCAAGGGTCCCAGGTTCAATTCAGGTCAAGGGCATGTACCTTGGTTGT
>NW_005353762.1:2344715-2348114 GCF_000412655.1 Myotis brandtii | reverse complement strand
TTGATTTTTTCATCTGTTTCTTCTTGCTTCTTGCATAAGTAGTTGATTTTTTCATGTTTCTTCTTGCTTCTTGCATAAGTTGTTGATTTTTTCATCTGTTTCTTCTTGCTTCTTGCATAAGTAGTTGATTTTTTCATCTGTTTCTTCTTGCTTCTTGCATAAGTAGTTGATTTTTTCATCTGTTTCTTCTTGCTTCTTGCATAAGTAGTTGATTTTTTCATCTGTTTCTTCTTGCTTCTTGCATAAGTAGTTGATTTTTTCATCTGTTTCTTCTTGCTTCTTGCATAAGTAGTTGATTTTTTCATCTGTTTCTTCTTGCTTCTTGCATAAGTAGTTGATTTTTTCATCTGTTTCTTCTTGCTTCTTGCATAAGTAGTTGATTTTTTCATCTGTTTCTTCTTGCTTCTTGCATAAGTAGTTGATTTTTTCATCTGTTTCTTCTTGCTTCTTGCATAAGTAGTTGATTTTTTCATCTGTTTCTTCTTGCTTCTTGCATAAGTAGTTGATTTTTTCATCTGTTTCTTCTTGCTTCTTGCATAAGTAGTTGATTTTTTCATCTGTTTCTTCTTGCTTCTTGCATAAGTAGTTGATTTTTTCATCTGTTTCTTCTTGCTTCTTGCATAAGTAGTTGATTTTTTCATCTGTTTCTTCTTGCTTCTTGCATAAGTAGTTGATTTTTTCATCTGTTTCTTCTTGCTTCTTGCATAAGTAGTTGATTTTTTCATCTGTTTCTTCTTGCTTCTTGCATAAGTAGTTGATTTTTTCATCTGTTTCTTCTTGCTTCTTGCATAAGTAGTTGATTTTTTCATCTGTTTCTTCTTGCTTCTTGCATAAGTAGTTGATTTTTTCATCTGTTTCTTCTTGCTTCTTGCAGTTGTTGTTGATTTTTTCATCTGTTTCTTCTTGCTTCTTGCATAAGTAGTTGATTTTTTCATCTGTTTCTTCTTGCTTCTTGCAGTTGTAGATTATTTTTTCATCTGTTTCTTCTTGCTTCTTGCATAAGTAGTTGATTTTTTCATCTGTTTCTTCTTGCTTCTTGAATAAGTTGTTGACTTTTTCCTCCGTCCGGTGTATGCATTCTAGTGACTTTTCTGGCGAGTCCTTTTCTTTCCTTTGGGGGTTTCTTTGCCTACCCATGTTTGATCTCACTGACATATCTAGATGTTGAGTCATTCAGTGGCTGCTCCCTGAGTGGCAGTGGCTCCTTGGGCTGTAGTTGCTCCTCGGGTAGTTGCGGTAGCAGCTGCTCCTCAGTTGGCAGCAGCTCCCCTGGTGGGTCCTGTTCACAGTTGTGGTGGCTCTTCTGGCTGGTGTGGGGAGGCTTCACTTACAGCTGCTGTTCCTCAGACAGAGGGTGTGGTGATCAGGAGGCTGCTGTTGCTTGGATCTGCGGCACTGCATGGTCTGGTCAGCTCCTCAGGCTGCCCCCTTTAGGCTCAGTCCTCTGTAATCACAGAATCCAAATCTCAAATCCCCCGGCACCAGGAATCCCACAGCCAGTCAGGGGCTGTGTCTGTCCCAAGAGATGTGGCTATCTGCCACGTGGTCTTCCTCCGACCCCCATATTTTAATCAAACACTTACATTAAAAAAACACACCTTCAACAAAGCACAAAACATTATTTAACAGCTCCAAATCCATTTTACATACCTCCTATAATTTAAAAAAAAGAAAAAAAAGCCAAAAGGAGTGAACTTCAGACTTGTCTAGCAATCAATGTGTCAGTATACTTGTTATTTCAAAATATGTAGATATATAATAACTTTCATTAAAACTTACTAAGTTAGAAAGAAATAGTTGAAAAAGCTAAAGAGATTTGTATAGGTGGGTAAGGTATTTTTTTTTATGGGGATAAGAAATATCTTCCAGAGATTTGTATTTTTAAAAATGGCCTAGACAAGACATCTTGGTGAACTCAAGTATTTTCACTTCAAAGGTTCAGGGACTTTGGTTGCATGAAGCCAATTACCTGTAAACCTTTAAAATGAATAAGGGAGGTTTGGGGGAGGTAAAAGGACTTGGTGGCCTTTGAATTATTTCTGGAGCAAAGCCTCTGGCATCTTTAAGACTTCATTTGTAAAACAAGGATAGTCATTTTCAATATCTCAGGGACAGGGTTGTCCCCCAAATGTTGGCAAGGGACTGACAAATTCATTCACCCATTGTTGGATTGTTTCTTTCTATTTGGGAACATTTTTCTAGCTTCCAGAAAGCACACACCTCTGAGAGGTATAAAGGCTTTCAGGTATATGAATCCTCCGTCTGTCTCCCCTAGGAAAGGCAACACAGGTCCCAGGTGCAAGATAGTCTTAAAGTTAATGGTGCCAAAACCTCTCTATTGCCCACTTTGTATTGCAACCAGGTAAGTGGTGTAACAGAAGAAGATTGGCTTCTTGCTTGAGGCACTCAGGGTCAAGGTACTCTCATTTGGTGAATATGTACCCCAAAAGAGAACACTCAAGTCGCTGTGGGCTGGTTCCCCATTTATAGACAGACATATGAGCAAGACAAATGTTAGAGGCATCTCTGAACATCTCTGGCCTGTTTGGGGCCATTCGGAGTAGTAGGGTGGTTACCTGGTTAAACCATCTCTCAGGCTCTCATGGAAGATAATAATGAGGAAGAGATGATTAGCAAAAATTCGGTCAGTCTCAAGGTTAGTTTTCTGGTTCATTTCTTCTAAGTATATATGTAACTATTCCAGAAAAAGCATATTTCAGCATCACTGATTTCATTAAAAAGAAAAAAACAAATCCACTCACTAATCTGGTGAATTGGGCAAGATTTAATAAGCAAACCCTATATATTCTCATAACATTCCCAAGTTGGAAGGAGACAGGTTTAGATTAAAAAATAGACATTTGTAGGACAGCTTTATTCCGATGGTGAAAGCACTTAATTGGGTGTAGTTAAGATCAAATAAAATAGCCTCAGTATATGCAGGGTACTTATTGGCTTCTCCCCCTCCCCCTTTTTAAAATAGATTTTTTATTGATTTCAGAGAGGAAGGGAAGGGAGAGAGACATAGAAACACCAATGATGAGAGAGAATCATCAATTGGCTGCCTCCTGCACGCCCCCTAATGCGGACAGAGCCCGCAACCTGGGCATGTGCTCTTGACCAGAATCAAACCTGGGACCCTGTGGTCTGCAGGCAACACTCTATCTCTTGAGCCAAACTGGCTAGGGCAATGGCTTCCCTTTTAATGATAATTTAAAATTCTCCCAAAGTATCAGTGAGAAGGAAAAACACGCTTGGAGCAGCCCTATGCTTGTTTTTGTTTGTTTCCTTTATCTAAATCCTATTTCAGTTTCCTATATCCCTCAAGTGGGCAGGCTTCTCTATAGGAGTTTTCTATAAACCTTATTTAGTAATTCTCTTGCCTTTGCTCCCAGAAAC
>NW_005353762.1:2342890-2343956 GCF_000412655.1 Myotis brandtii | reverse complement strand
TGATTAGTGCTCCCCCTGAAGAGCCAGTTAGTTTAATTGCAGGTGTGTGGGAATTTCCCTATGGAGCTCCTGAATGTCATGAGGAATGACCTCTGACACATCCGCAAAGATCCTCAGTTGTCTAAGAACATCTGAGATTCTTGCAGGAAGGAGGATTTCCCCTTTATCTTCTGAGCTGAACGAGATCAGCTCTCACTTATACAGCTTAGGTGTTTGCCCAGACTCACAAAAAGCAAATCCTATCAAAAAGCCGGGGTTAAAAACCAGTCCCACTTTCCCTCCTGTCTCTCATTAGCCTGGAATCTATCAACTGTTAACCTTAGTTCCACCAAGAGTATTACAAAATATGGCTCACATAAAGTCAGCAGCACAAGCAAGGGACGGTCCTGAATCCAAGAGACAAGTGTCACAAGTTCACCAGCAGGCAAGGAACTGGTGCCTCAATGGACCCTTTGCTGGATGCCAGCACCAGGTGTACGTCAGCAGGGTTGTGCTGGGTGAAATTTTCTGGGATCCTGCTGTATTGTGCCAAGTAATGGTCAATGTAAGAAGCATTCAAAATGGTGAACAATTGTTGACATTTTATCTGAGCCAAACTGTCATTGGCCTTGAATCAAAATCTCAAAGGATTGGAATAATGCTCTGGAGAATGGCAGTTTTCACCTTATTTTAGATATTACAATCAGAAGTGGAGATGTATGTGGGTTGCATGAAATCCATTGGTGATAGATTGGATAAAAGGTAAAATGACAGATACATACTTCTTTCACATAGGGGGATATAGGATAGAACAGCCAACAATGAACTCAATAACAATGAGGGGATTTGTGGTCTCCACAGAGCACAGAGTGGCCAAAAAAAAAGGAAAATTCCTTTGACGTTCCAAAGCTATGTTCTTGTAGATTCCAAAAGACAGTAGACAGTCTCAGCCATGAGGGCACAACTTCCCATGTTAACTATAGGTATGCTTGTTGTTGTTGTTTTTATTGTTGCTTGGTATCTGAAGAGTCTCCGCACATTTTCTAGGAGTGTTATGTAGTGGGATAAAGTTTGTTGCTTTATGGGT
>NW_005353762.1:2332721-2336825 GCF_000412655.1 Myotis brandtii | reverse complement strand
AGCCGGATCCAGGCCCAGCTTTCACTGAACTTCAAGAGGCAGAAGAACCACCTGCAGCATTTGAGCAACTCACCCCAGCTTCTGCGCGGCCTGTGGTGCCAGATCCCGGGCCAGAGCGCATGGCAGCAGCCACGGCAGAGAGGGCACCCCCCTATTCCATTTAGATGCAGTGTTAAATGTTTTCTGTTCATGTTACATATGTTTATAATTTTACTATATTTTTATGATATTTAATAACATACAGTGTACTGGGGAGAAAATATACTGAAATACTCCTAAACATAAACTTAATTTAGATTCTATAAAATTTAACCCTAAAAACCCTCAAAGCTTTGAGCAAGTCTGTTTTTCTGGACCCTGACCCACGCAGGGAGAACTGTCCTCACCTTCTCCACCTGTGCTTCCTGGAGCCAGGACTCTGCTTCCCAGGGAGCTGGCTCCGCCCTGTGCTTAGACTCAGAGCTGACCTCCCATTGGGGGCATCCTAAACCTAACATGGAGGCCTGTCAGCTCACCCCTGGGCCTCCATGTTGTCCCCAACATCACTCACTCAGGCTTCCAAATAAGCTTGACCCTCACAGGGAGAAAAAAAATTACAAATTAAAAATTAAAATGGACATGTAAGGTGCAGACCTCCCAGGAACAGTTCATGGAAAAACTGGTCAAATACTTGGTGCCCAGCTTCCTGGGCAGCGTCCCCACCTTGGTCCGCACCCACCCTTCTGTGTTAATACAGAACTTTTGGAACTAACCAACGTGTGTGGGACCAACCATGTACCAGGTGAGCCCCTGCCCCTCCACAGCACAGTGGTCTCTCAGCCACCTGCTTGCTGTGAGTCTCCAGATCACTGCATCTCCCTGAGTGTTTGTTTCTCTCAACATGGGGAGAGCCTAGGCCCAGCTTCATAGGGACTTGGGGCGGCGGGTGGGGGGTTCCTCCTGGGAAAAGGCCCGCTGTGATCCTGGACTCTGGAGAGGTGTGCTGGAAGAGCTGTGGTTGTTCCAATTGGCCATTTTCTCTTCTTTTAAAGAAACTCGTGCCTTTTTTGTGATTCTCCTCAGGCCTTAGGCTAAGCTATTTTTTCTTCTGATAAAGACATTGGAGATTCCATTAGGGGTACCTGTCCTGGGTGAAGCCAGATTAGATATCCCAGGGGTAAGCAGGGGGACCCCAGGCTCACCCAGCTATCTGAGATGGGGGTGGTTTGGGCTCATTCATTCAGCAAAGGCCCTGACCTCAGGACTGCACTCAAGCGCTTCCTTCTAGTCAGAAGCGATTCAGTCACACTAGGCTGCACAGGCAGGTAGCGTCCACAGGACAGTAGGTGTGACTTCTTCCTCAAAGTATCTCTGATCTACATGTATTGTGAAGCAGATAGTGGATCTCTAGACCAGCAGAAAAAGTGAATGTGCTTGGATCAGAGCCTTAAGGGGAATATGGGAATTGTGACTTGGAGAAGCTGGCAACACCCTGGATCCCATGCCTTGTGAGATTTCTGCAAGAGGTCAGAGGTGTGAGGGCTTCTGCTAGAAAAAAATGGAAGGAGTCAGAGACCTGTGCATGTGGATTTGGGTGGTGTGGGTTGGTGGCTAGGGCATGTGGCTGCACACACATAGAAGAGCTCCCAGAGGCTGGGCTAAGGCAGGAGCACAGAGCCGCTCAGGTCAGTGCCCAGTGGCCTACAGTCTGGAGGACTTTCTGTGGTGGGGGCTTGAACTGGGACTTCAATGATGGAGATGGGAGGTTCCCTTCCTTGAAAGGCACACAAAGGCAGACATTGTGGTAACATGTTCTATTCTTGGATCTACAGAAGCAGCTACAGAGCAAGATGAAGAAAGACCTGAAGAGGAAACACCAACTCTGGTGCCCTCTCCTGAGCCAGAGCAGGCTCCAGGCACAGCTGTCACTGAGCCCCCAGATGTGGACCCACCTGCAGCTTGTGAGCATCTCACCTCAGCTCCTTTGGAACCTGTCGTCTTAGATCCTGGGCAACAGCCTGTGTCAGCTGCCATGTCAGAGAGGGCTCCCTGCCCTCCTTTATATGAAGTTTTAAAATATTTGTGTTCATCATATATATGTTTATAACTATGAATTTTTTCACACGATTCAGTAACATACAGTCTAATTAAAGAAAATGTAATGAAATACTCGAACATAAATTTAATTTAGGTTTTATAAAATTTAACTCTACAATCCTTCAGAGCCTTGAGCAAGTCTGTTTCTTCTGGGCCTGCGTCGTGTTACTATGAGTCATAGGTTGGGAAGAATTAGTCTCTCAGGAGCCATCTGCTCTAAAGATGTGATGTTCTTGAGGCCCAGGACAATGGGACTTTGGGGGAAATTGACTGATGATCATTGGGGCAGGGACCCTTGATGTCATGGCTGCCCCTGGGAACCCACATTTTGTTTGACTTCATCTCCTACCAGCTCATGGACAAAGCATGGCCTTAAGCGCCCCCTGGCGTCCACGTTGCAGAATGCTGTAGGGTTTAACCAGCAGCAAGCAGTTCCTGAACCCTGACTGTAACCTGCACCTGGACAGAAACTCCACCCTGCTCCACGCGCACTGAACAGCATTCTGAGCATCTCCTCTGTTGGCCCACAGCACTGAAGAGGGGACAGGGAATGTCCCAGGGCCCGGGGTCCACACTCATCTCCTCCGCAGGCACCACTTCCAAATCTCCTCTGGGGTCAGAGCCTCTCTCTGCCCTCAGACCCTAGCCTCTGGTTCAGCTGGGCTTTTCCCTGAGGCTCTTCTGTCTCACCAGACCCCAGCAGCCATTCTTTCTCACGCCCCAAGGCTGAACAAGGTTATGGAGACAGCCTGGCTTCTCCTTTTACATTAACCCTCCTCAGTGCTCTGAACCACCCTGGTGAGGATGGACTAGCAGCCTTGTACAGCACCCCACCATGGCACAAGCTACATGACTCAGGACAAATGTCTATTCACTGTGGACCACACCCAGGGTCCCTGCTCTCAAGGAGATCAGCCCTGTAGGTTGACACGGAGAGAAAGGAAATTCTAATAGAGTCTGATGAGACCTACCACTGACCCCTGAGGACCATAAGCACCAAGAAAGCAAGCCCATCATCGGGACATTGCACTGGCTCTCTAGGATGGGATTCCTAAACCAGAAAGATGAATAAGTACCTGTCTACCCTCTTGATCCTGATTTCACAATGGCAGCTGATGAAGGCTTGTGAAATTAAATGGAGGTCTGGAAATCAGGGGGCAGGTCTACCTTAGAGGGCCATGGTGATGGCAGTGCACTTGCACGCACTAGCAATGGGCCTGCCTTGCGTGAAGGGTCTCCTTGCCTTGGAAGCTCAGAACTGTGTTCTCAACAGGTGCTGTTTCCTATTTCAAATTACACTTTTCAGTTTGGCTCTACTTTGCAGGGTCCTTTCTTAAGCTTCACAGCCATCCTCCAAACTGGATGCAGAGGGTTTTAGAAATGAGGGGCGGGGGCTGGAGGGAACTGGGAGGAGAAAACGAGGGAGACTGTAGGGCAGGCCCAGGGCCTGGTGTGGGACGACTGTGCTAGTGATCTATTGCTGAGAGTTACCCCACACTAGAGACTTAAACAAAACACACTTATTAGCTCACACATGTCTGCGACGAGGAATCCCGCATGGCTCAGCTGGGACTACTGTGGTCTCACCTGAGGCAGGATCTCTGTCACTGGGGGTCTGAGCTCACTTGGGGGTCTTTGTGATTCAGTTTGGAAGGAAGGCTTGACTTCCTCTCTATCTGTTGGTCTCATTCAGTGCTAGGCCATATGGTTCTCTCCATATAGCAACTCACAGCACAGAGGCTTATTCCTCAATGGAGATAGAAAGAGAGAGAGACAGAGACAGACAGAGAGAGAGAGAGAGAGAGAGAGAGAGAGAGAGAGAACAGACCAGAGTGAGCAAGAGGGTAGGCACCAATTTTTTATTTTTATTTTTTTAATTAAATCTTCATTGTTCAGATTATTACAGTTGTTCCTCTTTTTTTCCCCCCATAGCTCCCCTCCACCCAGTTCCCTTCCCACCCTCCGCCCTCACCCCCCCCACCACTGTCCTCATTCATAGGTGCACGATTTTTGTCCAGTCTTTTCCCG
>NW_005353762.1:2307119-2331769 GCF_000412655.1 Myotis brandtii | reverse complement strand
GGCTACCCAGCAGAAGCCAGCTGTAAAGCAATGCAAGTTGCCCTGGGGCCTTGGGGCAGCTTCAGTTTGTTAAGTAATTTTCAGATTACAAAGGGCCGGGCCTTTCATATGCAAAAGCCTCCGTGCAGGGCTTGGGCTGGGCGGGGTCCGAGGGGATCAACAGGGTGGGCGGAGCAAGCAGAATAGCTGCTCTCAGTCCTGCCCTCAGAGGCCCCTTCAATCGCTGCGAGCGCCTCCCAGAGAAAGCTGCCCTTGAGTTCCAACTGATGCCAGGCAGTCCAGTTTCTCCCTGTATGAGTCTGGGTCCCCAGAGACTCGCCCGGAACTGGAGCTCAGAGCTTGAGACTTCCTCCTGATTGAAAAAGACAACCATGTCCTCATTTGCCAGCCCTTTCCATGTGCGCCTCTGAACCTCCACACTTCCGCACCTCCTCGGGGCAGGTCTACCTTAGAGGTCCATGGTGATGGCAGTGCACTTGCACGCACTAGCAATGGGCCTGGAGGGGCAGCCACCTACCTTGCGTGGAGCATCTCCTTACCTTGGAAGCTCAGAACTGTGTTCTCAACAGAAGCTGTTTCCTATTTCAAATTACACTTTTCAGTTTGGCTCTACTTTGCAGGGTCCTTTCTTAAGTTTCACAGCCATCCTCCAAACTGGAGGCAGAGGGTGTTAGAAATGAGGGGCGGGGGCTGGAGGGAACTGGGAGGAGAAAAGAAGGGAGATAGGTGGGCAGGCCCAGGGCCTGGTGTGGGACGACTGTGCTAGTGATCTATTGCTGAGAGTTACCCCACACTAGAGAGTTAACCAAAACACACTAATTAGCTCACACGTCAGTGACCAGGAATCTTGCATGGCTCAGCTGGGACTACTGTCGTCTCACCTGAGGCAGGATCTCTGTCTCTGAGGGTCTGAGCTCACTTGGGGGTCTTTGGGATTCAGTTTGGATGGAAGGCTTGACTTTCTCTCTATCTGTTGGTCTCATTCAGTGCCAGCCTAGTGGGTCTCTCCAGATAGCCACTCACAGAACAGAGGCTTATTCCTCAGTGGAGAGAGAGAGAGAGAGAGAGAGAGAGAGAGAGAGAGAGAACAGATCAGAGTGAGCAAGAGGGTAAGCACCAAGTTTTTATAAAACTTTTCAGGTTGGGAAGAAATCAACTAAAGAACTTGTGTGCATATATGCATAACCCAGGGACACAGACAATAAGGTGGTGAAGGCCTGGGGTGGGGGGTAGGGATCGGCTAAAAGTGGTCAATGGAGTAAAAAGGGGACATATGTAACACTTTCAACAATGAAGATTAAAAAAAATAAAATGTATTTGCTTTAAAATTGTTAAATTAATTTTTTTCTAAAAAATTGAAGAGAGAGAGAGAGAGAGAGAGAGAGAGAACCAAAAGTGTGAGAGAGAAGTATCAATTGTTTGCCTCCTGTATGCACCCCGACTAGGGATCAAACCCACAACCTAGGTATGTACCCTGACCAGGAACTGAACAGCAATCCTTCAGTGCACAGGATGATGCTCAACCACTCTGTCTGGGCCAGGCACTGACTTTTAGAACCAAACCATGGAGATTGTGTTGGATCCCTTTGCCGTCTTCTATGGAGTCACTACGAACACCCACATTTAAGGGGAGGGAACACATTCACACCACACGAGGAAGGTGAAGACCATGGGGAGTCACTGAGGAGGGAACTAGTGACCCGAGAGGTCCATGCCTTGCCCAGGATCACAGATGGTCAGAATGCAGAGCCTGAGATAAACCCCGTTGTGTCCTCAAAAGTGGGGTCCTAGGTGCACCCAGGTGTGCTCAGGGGCTCTAGAAAAGGTTGTGCTGGTGGAATCGTGTACAGACATGGAATATCCATCTTATAAAAAAACTGCTGTTTGAAATTTTAACCCTGCTATTCTGGCTTACTACTCCCATTGCAGAGAGACCATAAACTATGCCCCAGACAGAGTTGTCAGTGCTGACACCAGGCCAGGCCTTGGGATGTGGTCTCGTGGCCCCTTCCCAGCACACAGGCCTTCTTTCTCAGAAGGGCCGAAGGTGCTGGGCTGCATATCTGGCACTTCGGCCAGGCAGGGCACGCTATCCTAGAACACATAGATAGGAAGGTAGTCACTGTACTGATGCTGTACTGTGTTGGGAACAAATAGTTTAAACAAGGCTTTGTAACTAACTTTGTGGTTTTTGCAAATAAAAACGCTGTAACTCCTGTAGTCGGCACTGCAGTTCAGCCGCTGCTTCAGCAGGATGCTGTAACTGTAGTCGCTGGCCAGCTTAATAAAGGCTCCTAAATTTTTATCTGAGTCCCTGGTGGTAGTCTCTGCAGGTTGCCCCATTACATTTGGAGGCCCCAGCGAGATCCACTCTGGCCGAGTTGCCGGTGGACACCCCATACACCCCAGGAGAGGACACTCCAGTCTCCGTCCCGGGTCCCAGGGAGGCGGAGTGTTTTCCTCCCAAAACTGCAATCCAAAAACGACGAGCCACCTGGACCTCCAGCGGGGAGGTAAGAATCTGGTATCTGTCTGTGGAACGTTCCCTTTAGGACTCAAAAGAGGGCTGGATGCAGCGGAACCTCGGAGTCTGACCGCCCAGACGTGATGGTGTAGGAGGATCCTGGTCTGGGCAACGTTAGGTTGCATTTGTCTGGTTTGTTTGGTCTTTGTTCTTTGTTGTCTTTGTCTTTGTCAAATTGGGTCAGGGTCAATCGTCTTTGTTGACCCCCTTACAATGTTTTCTTGAGAATTTTCAGGACTTCAAGAGACGCGGAGAGGACCACGCCACCCCTGTTAATTATTTTGATTTACATAAATTTTGTGAACAAGAGTGGCCCACGTTTGGGGTTGGGTGGCCATCCACCAGGTCCTTTGATCTAGGGCGGCATATCGGGTTCATCACATTGTTTATGGTCGTCCTGGCCACCCTGACCAAATTCTCTACATCCAGATATGGGTAGACATCCTCACTGAGAAACCCCGGTGGTTAAAGAAATGCCAATGCCCTGAAGAAAAATTGGGACAGAGACAAACTATTTTGCTGACAGAGCCCTCAAAAGGTGGAAAAAAGACAGACCCTAAGGTCTTGCCCAATGACCCTGAGGATGAGGTCTCAGGACGACAGCCTCCACCTTATGTCCCCCCACCTGGGACACCCTCGGGAAGCGGACCCAAGGCTCCTGTGGAGTCATCTCCCCAGCCTCCCCTGGGTACTATTCCTGGCCCAGGTCTAAGTCCAGAGGTGAAAGCCGGAGCAGGTCTTCCGGGGGCTTCTCCCCTTTATTCCTCGATCCCTCAGGACCCACTCCCTGGAGTGGGGCAGGCTGGGGAGGCGGTTTTTCCGGCTGGAAGGCCGCAGTGGGACCACAATTTGGACCAAGGGAAGGAGGCTCTCGACAGGTATCACCAGACTCTCCTCAAGGCAATCCGAGATGCTGCTCAGAAGCTCACTAATCTCTCCAATTTAATGGAGACCATGCAGGGACCAAGTGAAAGCCCAGCTGCCTTTTTAGGGAGGCTTTGTGAGGCATACCTGGTGTATACCCCAATTGACCCGGATGCCCCATAAAATCGGCGGGCCATTAATATTGTGTTCGTGTCCCAGTCGGCCCCAGACATTAGAAAAAAATTACAAAAGTTAAAAGGCTTTGAGGGGAAGTCACTCTCAGAACTGATTGAGGTTGTCCAGAAGGTTTTCAATAATCAGGAAGACCAAACTGCAAACCCAAATACCAAAATGGCAAAGATCTTATTGGGTATGAACGAGGGGAAGGGATCAAGGCAAGGCACCGGGAAGAAAGACGGGAAAAAGAGACAAGGCCAAAGGGCCAGGCTGGAGAAGAACCAATGTGCTTACTGTAAAAAGGAAGGACACTGGAAAAGGGAATGCCCCGAAAGACCGGAGATGAAGGAAAACCCAGTGCTGGTCGAGGAGGTGGACTGAGGGTGTCGCTGGCTCTGTAGGCCCCCAGGAGCCCAGGATAACAATGAACATTGCAGGCAAACCAGTGGATTTCCTGGTAGATACCAGAGCCACGTTTTCAGTACTACAACACCCAGCTGGCCTGGTCTCGAAGTCCAGAACCCCCGTTCAAGGGGCGACAGGGAGAGTAAAATCCTACCCCTGGACTCAGGGATGAATCACCAACCTAGGGGCAGGCACAGTTACCCAATCTTTTTCTTGTAATGCCCGAATGCCCCTACCCGCTTCTGGGAAGAGACTTACTCAACAAACTCTGAGCCTCAATTTCCTTTGAAGGAGGGGAAGGACCTCGGGTACTCCTCCAACTGCCCACAGAGCTGGAGGGAATAGTTTTACTCCTCACCTGCCCTTTACAGGAGGAATACAGGCTACATGAAGGGATTTCAAAGACCCCCTCAGAAGACCCCTACCTCCGAGAGCTCCAAAAAGAGATACCCGGAGTTTGGGCTGAGGGGAATCCACCTGGGCTGGTTAGACACCGGCCTCCCATAGTGATCCAGCTCACCAGCACTGCCACTCTGATTCAGGTCAGGCAATACCCGATGAGCCAGAAGGCAAAGTTGGGCATAGCCAAACACATACAGAGACTGAGAAAGGCGGGAATCCTAATACCTTGCCAGTCAGCATGGAACACCCCTTTACTACCTGTCCAGAACCCAGGAATGGAAGACTTTAGGCCTGTTCAAGATTTAAGGGAGGTAAACAAAAGAGTAGAAACTATCCATCCTACCGTCCCTAACCCTTATACTCTCCTAAGCTTACTTTGGCCGGACCACCGGTATTATACTGTCCTAGACTTGAAGGATGCTTTCTTCTCCCTTCCCTTGGCACCCCAGAGTCAACCAATTTTTGCTTTTGAGTGGACAGACCCAGAGGAGGGAGAGTTAGGACAATTGACTTGGACCAGACTCCCTCAGGGATTTAAGGACTCCCTCACTATATTCGATGAGGCCCTTAACCAAGACCTTAAAGAATATCGCCACAGCCATCCAGGTGTCACCCTGAACCAGTATGTTGACGACCTCCTACTGGCCACTGAGAAAGAAGAAGACTGCCGTCAGGCTACGTGGGATCTGCTGCTAACATTGGACCACCTTGGATACTGAGTCTCCGCTAAGAAGGCCCAACTCTGTGCCACCAGGGTAACTTACCTCAGATATCACATAGAGGACAGTAAGAGGACCCTCTCCCACAGTAGAATCCAGGCAATACTCTCTATCCTGACCCCCCAAGATGAAGCGACAGGTACAAGAATTCCTTGGGGCAGTAGGCTTTGGATTCTAGGTTTTGCTGAAATTGCAAAGCCTCTGTACACGGCCACAGGGGGCAAGGACCCTGACCTAAACTGGACAAAAGTAGAAGGTAGGGCCTATCAGCAATTAAAACAGGCCCTAATAAGTGCCCCGGCCTTAGCCCTCCCTGACCTCACCAAACCGTTCCAGCTCTATGTGGTTGAATCCCGAGGTGTGGCAAAAGGAGTCGTAACGCAAACTCTGGGACCCTGGAAGAGGCCGGTTGCGTACCTGTCAAAAATACTAGACCCAGTGGCTGCAGGGTGGCCAACCTGCCTAAAGGCAATAGCAGCAGTGGCAATACTGGTTAAAGAGGCTTCTAAATTAACTTTTGGGCAAGATCTACAGGTGGTGGCACCCCACTCAGTAGAGACTCTGTTGCGCAGTCCCCCAGAATGCTGGCTATCGAATGCCTGCATTACTCAATACCAAGTACTCTTATTAGGCCCTCCCAGGGTGAGTTTTCTAAAGACTGCTGCCCTAAACCCAGCCACTCTCTTACCGGATGAAGGGGCAGAGCCCCTCATCCATGACTGTGAAGACACCCTGATGGCTCTCACCTCTCTACGGGCTGATCTTACTGATCAGCCCCTTGTCAACCCCAAGGAGACACTATTTACAGATGGAAGTAGCTTCATTGAGAATGGTGTCCGGTATGCCAGGGCAGCAGTGGTTACAAGGAATCGAGTCATCTGGGCACAAGCCTTAGGACATGGCACTTCTGCTATAAATGGGATTCGACAGTGGCCCAGCGTTCATCGCCAAAGTAACTCAATCCCTAGTTGAGGCCCTTAAGGTCACCTGGAAGCTACATTGCATTTATAGACCTCAAAGTTCTGGACAGGGAGAAAGGATGAATCGGACTCTCAAGGAAACATTGACAAAACTAAAATTAGAGACTGGCGAAAACTGGGTAAGTCTCCTCCCCTTTGCTCTGCTCAGGGCCCGATGCACCCCATATGTAAAAGGGCTGTCTCCTTTTGAAATCATGTTCAGCAGACTGCCACCTCTCCTCCCGCGGCTGCAGGAGGAAGAGATGGCCGCGCTATCTAACTGAAATCTCCTCAAGTCCTTACAGGCACTCCAGACCAGCTCAGCAGCTGTGCACCAAATCCCCCGGGCAGCTCATCAGGAAGCCCACGCGCCCAACCCGAACAGCCCACCTGTGTGTGCCCACGGTGATTTGGTCTGGGTGAAGTGACACTATCCAGGTACTCTTGAGCCTTGGTGGGAAGGGCCTTTCCAGGTCATCCTAAGCACCCCAACTGCTGTCAAAGCAGGGGGAAAGAAGCGCTGGATTCACTGCACACAAATCAAGAAGGCTGAAGACGCATCGGGACAATGGACTGTAGAGCACACAGTAGACCCACTCAAGGTCAGACTGGAAAAGGACCCTGTCGAGGCATCCTCCTTTAATGCCTCCTGGTTTTGGCAAGCGGGAATCCCCACCAAGCCCCAGTTTACTCCTGGGAGGTCACCCGCACACTGGACGGTAAAATCATTGGGAAGGCCACCACCTCAGGGCACCTGAAGCTACATACTGATCTTTGCAAAATATTTGGGAAAGAATGGAACTGCTCCCTCACCATAAGTGGATCTGGGATATTAGGGGGAAATGCTGGATATGTATCTACACAGACATATGGGTGTGGAAGCCTTAACCTTGAACAAGAACTATGGCGAACCCAGCACTATGTCTGCCCCTGAGAAGGGCCCCTGGAGTGTGGGGATGAAGGTGACTTTTACTGTGCCTCTTGGGGCTGTGAAACCTTAGCCCCATGGAAGACCACTGACTCACTACTCCGGTTTACTAGGACAGCGAGGCCTGGGGCACCCAGGGCCAACTGCTCGGTTGGGGACTATAATCCAGTAATGCTACAACCTTTAGACTGCAGGGCGGGCTATTGAGAAGGGGGAAAATCATGGGGGATCCGACTATATGTGTCAGGCTGGGATCCGGGCGAACTTTTCACCATTCAATGTTGCACCCTTCCCCTGGTCTGAAACCCTGTGGGCCCCCTGCACCCAATATTCCAACCGGAGCCCCCGTGGGCCCTCAGGCCTACGCAAGCTCCAACCCCGCCTCCATCTGCTCCGGGAATGCCTGACTGGAACAACACAGAGACACTGGAGCCAGCCCCAACACCAGCCGGATCCTCGGGGGAACTTGAACCACCTCGGGATACATCTCATAGGGGTTTATTGGGTACTCTAGAGGCCATGTTCAACTTCCTTAACAAAACTTTACCCAATATGACTAAGGACTGTTGGTTATGTCTAAACTCTGAACCACCTTATTACATAGGGATTGGGGCAAATATCTCTTTTGGATCAAATGCTTCCGAAATTCGCAACTACTCAGTTGAAAGCTTGCCCAATGGTCTCTGCATATGGGGCCACCAGTCTCGAGTCTTACCTTAGAGGACTTACAGGGAGCTGGTTCCTGTATAACCCAGGTAAATTACACCCTAAAGTCCTCTCTGTATTCTTCTTCCTGTACCTAGGTAATAGAACTTCCTAAGGAATATGATGAATCCCTAAATAGATATTTTGTTGCACCAGAGGGTACCTGGTGGGCATATAATAATGGAATTACTCCCTGTGCTTTTCCCCCAATATTACTATCAAAATCAGATCTGGGCATTTGCATCCTAACCCACATACTCTCACAGGTATATTACTATTCAGGAGAAGGGGGAAGAGAACATCTATGGTTAGAGCTCAGGCGGTACAAAAGAGCACCCGTCCTAGTCCCCTTCCTTGTTGGGCTAGGCATAGCAGGATCAACAGCTGTTGGGACAGCTGCCCTGGTAACTGGACAACAAAACTACAAGGAACTAAGGCAGCAAATTGACCAGGACCTCAGCACTCTTGAAAAATCTGTAGGACAGCTAGAAAACTCTCTAAGCTCTTTAGCAGAAGTAGTTTTACAGAACCGAATGGGGCTAGACCTGCTATTCCTTAAACAAAGTGGATTGTGCCTAGCTTTGGGAAAAGCTTGTTTTTATACCAACCACTTGGGAGTTATTCGGGAAAGTTTAAGCCAGCTTAGAAAACGCCTCTTAGACAGAGAGGAAAGAAGAAAAGTAGAAAGAAATTGGTATGAAAACCTCTTTACATGGTCGCCCTGGGCAACCACCCTCCTGGCAGCCATAGCCAGCCCACTGGTCCTGCTACTTACAATTTCGCTGTTCTGTCCATGCCTCGCTAAATGCTTACTTAATATTATTCAAAGCAAAATCCAAGCTGTCAAGCTCATGGTCCTCCATACCCACTACCAACAAATCCCTAAAGAAGACTGACAGGAAGCAGAATCAATGATCTGATTCCCAATAAGACCAGTAGGGAATGTGCTGGGCTGCATATCTGGTGCTTCGGCCAGGCGGGACACGCTCTCCTAGAACACATAGATAGGAAGGTAGTCACTGTGCTGATGCTGTACTGTGTTGGGAACAAATTGTGTAAACAAGGCGTTGTAACTAACTTTGTGGTTTTTGCAAATAAAAATGCTGTAACTCCTTAGTTGGCACTGCAGTTCAGCCTCTGCTTCGGCAGGGTGCTATAACTGTAGTCACTGGCCAGCTTAATAAAGGCTCTTAAATTTTTATCTGAGTCCCTGGTGGTCGTCTCTGTGGGTCGCCCCATTACATTTGTCTTCTCTGGGTCTGCCCTCACCCACGTCATGCAACGCGTAAGCCACCTCTCATGTCCCCGGAGAGGGATGTGGCCGCAAGGAGAGCAAAAGCAGCCCTGGGTCTGCCTTGCTTTTGTTTCCAAAGTGTCAGCTCCTGGGGAGAGAGGATTTGCTGGACAGACAATGTCTGTTGCACAAAGTAAAGAGAGAAGGGTTCCCTGGGAGATAGGGACAGACTCTCTGGGACTGGGGTCAGGTGTGAGAGCAAAGGCAAGTGGGCAGCAGTGCAGGGCGCCTGTGCCCTGGGCCCATGAGAGTCCGAGGACCACAGGCTGCAGAGAGAAATGGCTGCTGGGCATCCCGGGGCCGGGGCACCAGATGGGTCACCCGTTTGACTTGATAATGTGCGGGCTGTCCTAGGTTAAAGACTGAATCATGTTTCTCCAAAATTCACATGTTGAAGCCCTAATCCCCAGTAGCCATGGGCTGTACCTCTGTTTCAGGACAGGGTTTTTATTCAGGTAAGTAAGAGGCAAGGAGACCATGAGGGTGGGAGCTCCTTATGAGAAGGGGAGGTTGGGGCACAAGGGGGCGCCAGAGAGCAAGGCCAGGACAGCAGCCTAGGGCAGTGGTCGATAAACAGCGGCTCCTGAGCCACATGCGGCTCTTTGGCCCCTTGAGTGTGGCTCTTCCACAAAATACCATGTGCGGCGTGCACAGACAGGGCGAAGTTGGCTTAAAACTTTAAGTAAAGTTTATTAAGTTAATTTTAGAGAATGTTGTGGAGTGAAAGAAGATGTAGTGTCGAGGATTGAGAAAGGTGTGTTGAGATGGTTTGGACATATAGAGAGGATGAACAAAAGGAGATAGACGAAACAAGTATATAAGACGAGTGTGGATGGGAGAGTTGGAAGGGGTCGACTCAGCGAACGTACCTCAATCAGATTGAGGACGTTTTTAGCAAAGGCCAGCTTAGGAGTACCCTAATTAAGTTAATAACAATGTACCTACCTATATAGTCTAAGTTTAAAAAATTTGGCTCTCAAAGAAATTTCAATCATTGTACTGTTGATATTTGGCTCTGTTGACTAATGAGTTTGCTGACCACTGGCCTAGGGAGAACCAGACCTTGATCTTGGACTGCCAGCCTCCAGAATTGACATTTCTCCTCCTCTTCCTCCTTCTCCTTCTTATTCCTCTTCTACTTCATTTTTTTTTTTAAAGAAATAGGGCTCTGTAATATGCCGAGTACATTCAGTATATTCCTTAACCTTTCTGATCATGATATGACTCATCTCTATAAGAAGTGACAAGCTTTGGGGTCACATACAAGTTTTTGTTGTTGTTTATTTTTGAATATGTTTTCATTGATTTTAGAGGTAGAGGAAGGGAGAGGGAGAGAGAGAAACACTGACCAGAGAAACATCAATAGCTGCTTCCTGCATGCCCCCTACTGGGGATTGAGCTTGAAACCCAGGCGTGTGCCCTGACCTGGAATTGAACGGGACCTCTTGGTGCATGGGACTATGCTCAACTGAATGAACCACAATTGCCAGGGCTAGAAAATGAATGTGTGTTGTTTAAGCCCCAGTCTCTGGCATTTTGTTTGGGCATCTGGAGCAGACTAACTCAGCCCATGCACAGGCACCCAACTTGGCCCCTGGGGTACTGGGAATTCTGAAATTTCAGAGAATTCATAGGTCTGAGTTTTCTGCCAACCAATGGCTCAAATGAAGTTATAAGACATATATTATGTGTGAGTTTGTTTGTTTGTTTTTTGCACAACTAATGTTTTCATTGAGAGTCATATCCAATACACAGTTCAGCACCTGATTTGAGGATGTGTGTTAACAGGTGTACTCTGGTGCAGACGAATGGTGTCAGAGGAGGCTTCTCTCAGAGCAGATGGCATGCTCAGGATTTAGGAAAGTTTCTAGATTCCTAGAATGGCCAGGTGAGGGGCGGGGCAGAGCTATGAAAGACAGGAGTGGCTGCAGAGAGCTGCTCATGGACCATGAATCTAAATGTGTAAATCGTCTCATCCTCCCATGACCCTGCTAGGGTAGCCTGTGATAACCCCGTTTCACAGGTGAGAAACAGAGACAGAAAGGGATTCACCAGCTCAAGATGACAAAGGTAATAAGTAACGGAGTTAGAATGCAAAGCCAGGCCACCCAGTCCCCCAGTTTCCATTCCCCTCACATCAGCATGTCACCCTCAAACAGCTGCTATGACCTGAGGATAAACGGGATGAGGCAGGCCTCCTCTGAGAAGGGCCAGGCGGTGGCCTGGAAGTCAGCAACAGGCAGATGGCTACCAGAGAATTAAACTCCCCTGTCATTGGGGGGAGCGAGGTTCTTGAGGCGCCCCTGAAATCAGCACTTCCAGAAGCCCCCACAGGAGGATGGGATGTGGAAGAAGGCGTTCTTGGCGTGGAGCTACATTCCTCAGGTACCAAAGGCCCTGCCCCTCAGCGAGGCCTGGAAACGGTGCAGCTGGGGGTGCAGCGGGTGTGGGTCAGCACCCAAGCTAAGTAAAGACTCCTAGTCCCTGTGGGAGTCCATCGTGGCCCTGCGCCACGTGAGCACAGGGCTGTGCATCCCCCTGCAGCAGGAGCGCCAGGAAACAGCACACGGGGGTGGGGGTGGGGGAGTGAACTTCTTTGTTTAGAAGTTTAAATATTTAGGTTTCCTCCAACTTGCAGTGGCCACGCCCATCCTGGCACTAACTTGTTCCCAGGTATGACTGGCAGACAGGTGGGCACCGCCCACGTCACTCAGACCTTTCTAGGCATGCGCCTAAACTGCCCTCCTCCAGCCCTTCCCCCTCCATCAGCGGGGAACAGGCTTGGAGAATGTCAGACGCAGCTTTTGGCCAAGCTGTAGGAGTGGCATGCCTATACCTAGCCTTCCCTTTCCTCCTTTCCTGTTCAATAATAGCCAGGTTATACACAGGCATCAAGATCACGGAGGAGGGCCTTGCTGCTTTAGCTTTAGCATGCAGCCGTGGTTACTCAGCCGCCCTCTCAGATCCCCCTCGTTTATTGGTTTACTCTCGGGAACCTGGGAGCTCCAGAGAACCCTTCAGCATAGCGGTCTCATTTGAAGGCATCTAAGGTGATCCGCACAAGCACCAGGCCTCAGGGACGGCACCCCCTCCCCTTGCAATCTGCTCATGATCTCCAAAGGGACCAGGGTTCCCCCCTCCCCCACTCTCCTGGCCCAGCCCAGGGACACAGTGACATTCCCAGCCCATGACCGGAGCAGAGGAAATAGCCAGAAAGGAGGCTGGGAGGGAGCCTCCAGCGAGTCCGAGCAAAACCAGTGGAACCTGGAATCTCAACACGAAAACGAGAAAGTGCTTAGGCAAGAGGACAGGCTCCGTCCCGCCAGGGCCGCTGAGAGCCCGGCTCCATAAGAACACAGCGGTGTCCTCCCAGGGCCAGGAGGAAAAGCATGGCTATGAGGCTGCTGTCGTGTTTGTAGAAACGTGGATTAGTCAGGGTGCTCTGGAGAACCAGCAGGATGTGTGTGTGCATGTGCATGTGTGCGTGCGTGTGTGTGCATGTGTGTGTGTGTGTGCATGTGTGTGTGTGTGTGTGAGTGTGCATGTGTGTGTGTGTGTGTGTGTGTGTGCTTGTGTGTGTGTGTGTGTGTGTGTGTGTGTGTGGTGTGTTTTGAGAGGAGGGTTTATTGTAAGGGACTGGCTCATGTACTGGGGAAGCTGGCAAGCTGAGAGCCTGCAGGTAGCCAGCAGGCCAGAGGCCACATGGTGGCCGATGCCCACTTCCTCTGAGATGGTCCGTCTTTTATCCATTCAGGCCTTGACTTACCGGGTGAGGCCCACCCACAGCATGGAGGGCACTCCCCCTACCCAAAGTCTACTGATCTAAGTATTTATCTCATCTAAACTAGGCCTTCACAGAAACATCTAGAATAATGTTCCACTACATATTTGGATACCCTGGCCTAGCCAAGTTTTCACAGAAAATTAACCATCACGTATTGGTTTAAATGGACTCATTTTAGGAAACAGTTAAAAGTAGTCTTGCCCTAGCCGGTTTGGCTCGGTGGATAGAGTGTCGGCCTGTGGACTGAAGGGTCCCAGGTTCAATTCTGGTCAAGGGCACATGCCTGGTTGAGGGCTCCATCCCCAGTAGGAGGCATGCAGGAAGCAGCCAATCAATGATTCTCTCTCATCATTGATGTTTCTCTCTCTCTGGCCCTCTTCCTTCTTTTCTGAAATCAATAAAAATATATTAAAAAAATAAAATTTATAAGTAGTCTTGTCTGATGTTGGGGGGAAAGGTAGAAAGGGGTAGGGGCCTGTGTTGGCTGTCCCTGGCTGAGGACAGGCCCAGGGAGCCTGGTCTTTCTGACTAAAGACATCTGATGAAAGGCAGGAACAGCTGCAATTTATTGAGCACTTGCTGTGTACCAGGCACCCCGCTATGAGCTTTTCAAGGATGATCTCATTGGGGATCATCCAGCCCCATCTGGCCAGACCCTGCACGCAGCCCCGCCCCGTCTGGGATCCGTCACCTCCCAGCACTCTAACCCAGAAAGTCAGCCAGGCTGCTCCCTGCTCCACCAACTGGGGGATGTTTTCAAGAGGAAGGTGGGGCCGAGTTCCTCTGCTCGGGAGACCGAGCCATAGCCAGGGGTCTCTTTGCTCTCCTCTCTCCTCGACCTGATAACCCCCACCCCCCATGAATGGGTCCTGCTGTCTGGATCGGGGACGTGCAAAGGTGGGAACCTCTGGGAGGAAGAATGAGTTGAGTTTAAAGACCTGATGCCACCTGGTTGTCAATGATGCCACCTTTTCTTGGTGATGTATTTTACTCCCCCGCATCCTCATCCTCACCTGCCCTTCATAAAGGAGAGGAGGATGTGTTCAGAGGATTGCAAATGCCCAACTAGAAATGATTTAAGACAATACGACAAGCTCCTGTTTTATAAGAGGAAAAAAATGCATAAAAGACCTTGAATGCTGCTTTATGTTCATATTTATTTTCATCCTCTCTCTCTTTCTCTCTCTAACTCCTCCCCCCATCTTTCTCTCCCCCTCCCTCTCTCTCTCCCCATAGCTAAAGGGAGCTGGTAGCAGCCACTCACTTTGCAGCTCAGCTGGTAAAGTGCCTGGAGAGCAGCCAGTGGCCTGGGTTTAATCTACTGATGAGTCATCAATTTCTTTCTCACCCAAAACATCTGGTTTAGGGTCCTGAGTTATGAGCTAATATTAAATATAAAAGTTTATAGCATCACATATATAACACTGTTGATTAGAAACATCAAGAAAAGTAATTGACTGGAGGGGACTTGGTGTGGCCAGCTGGTTGAACATCTGGATGGGATCCAAGGGGCCTGACTTGAATTCCCAGTTCACCTATTTTTTTCTTGGTCAGAAATATCTGGTCTGGGATCTTTAAAGATTTTGACACTCCTTGGGTGATACTTTCCCCAGAGTTTTATTTATAAAAATTGGAATGTGTGTTTCAGTTCACTGTAAAAGACTAAAACAAAATAATTAAAGTTTTTATCCTCTCATGCATCCATTCATTAGACAGTTACTGATTTTCATTCCTATTTCCTCAGTTGCGGGGTGCTGCCGGCCATGGCCACGAGGTGGCAGTGTGCACTCACTCTCCGCCCTGAGCTGGGCAGCTGTGAGGAAGAATGCCGCTACCTTGCTACCTCGCCTCCATCTGTTCTGCAGCTGAGCAGCCTGGCAGGGGGAAGAGTTCCTACTAGGACGGCTTTGTTCTCAGGGGCTTTGCTTGACACGCGTTATTTCGTCCTCCACAAAATTCCTTTGCCAACCACTTCCCTGTGACCAATAGCCCCAAGTTCACCAAGCCTTTGGGTGACCCTCTGTTCTGCTTGCTGAATAGCTGCTTCCTGCCCGGACACCATGGGCCTCTCCATGCCCCTTGATACTTCGGGGTCCGGGTTTGAGAAGCACCCTGGTTTCTTTTCTGGAATCTCTTCTCCAGCAGCTTCTCCCTAGGACATCAGGCAGAGAGTAGTTCGCATCTCTGCGCCAACTCTGATTGGCTGAGGGTAGCCGCTCAGTGTGGTGTTAAGAAGCACGTGGAGGCCTCATGTCCAGGCTCAGGGAACAAGAACGCGGTGATGCTTGATGGGCAACGTCTGCTCCATATGTGCCACCCTTTCACTTCCCCATGTGGTCTGGGGAGGGCAGCAGGAAGTGCCTGATACCTGATATGGTTACCGTTGTAATTAGCTGGTTATTGATATTAGTAATAGGAAGAAAGCAGAGGGAGGCCAGACATAAGCATGGTCACCTGGGCAGCTTCACCAGGAAGCTGCAACTTCACACTCCCCAGGGAGCCACGGGTCCCTTCCCTGCAGGTCACCAGGGAAGGGGTCCAACAAAGAGGGGGACGGGCACATGTGCAGGGAAGCCGGGGTGACGTAGGGAAGGTGCTTGCCTTCAGTCGCACCTGGGAAAGGTAATTGGCTGGGGGGAGGGGGGTGTCAGTGAAGCCACTGCAAGGCTGCGGACTCTTGAAGGGCTCACTGGTTCCGCTTTGGTTATAATCCCCAGACAGAGAATTCTCGCTCTTGCTGGGCTCTTGCCCGCTCGCTCCTCTCTTGCTCCATGACCTGCACTCGCCCGTCCTCTCATCATAGCCACGTGGCCTTCAGCAGCCGCGTGGCCCCTGGCCTTGTGGACCCCACACGCAATGGGGGACACAAGCGCAACCGGCCAGGTGCTGGCCTGGGCAGGGCTGTGATAGGGAGCAGAAGCTCCGGGCAGTGGCCTTAATTTCAGGCCAGCTGAAGGCAAGATGGACGTTTCCATGGCCGGACGCAGGGAAAGGGGACATGAACACCCAGGGCTTTCCTTCCACGGAGTAAAGATGACTCCTCCTCCCGTGCGAGTCTCAGGTAAGTCATTTCCTTGTGCCACTGCGAGGCCTCCACGTCCACTGGTCCCAGGTGGGGGCGCAGAAGGCAGTCCCCAGCTGACACCCTCTGGTCTGACCCACAAGCTGAGGAACACTTTCTACTCCTTCCCTCTGGCATTGCTCCACCTTCTTGTCCAGAAAGTTGTTGCTCGGAGCAGAGCAGTGCACTCCCCTTCTTACACGCAGGACCCCGTCCTCTGTGGGGCCTGGTCTCCGGTGGGATCTGTGGCCGCCCTTTTCCTCCCAGCACCACAGGCGGGGCACAAGCCATTCCTTCACGTGCCACTTGGCCGCTGTGTATTGAATTCCTGATAAATGCTAAACAGGAAAGACAGACAAGAGAGACTTATTAAAAGTCTGTAAACTCTAGAAGCTGGTATTTTGAAAAAGATTCACCAAGAGCAGAGGTTTTCAAAGTGCGGGTCCAGGGCCACGGCATCAGCATCAGCCAAGAACGTGTCGCAGTGCAGACTCAGGTCCCGGCCTGACCTGCTGGAGCGGACCTGGGGGTGGGCCGCTGGCCCTGCTGCCACAGGCCCTCCCAGAGGCCCGGTGCCCACTCAGGTTTGAGCAGCGCTGTGTTGGAGTAAACGCTTCCCTCCTCCTGTCCTCCCTCCCTCCCTTCCTAGCTTCAGGAATGCCTTTGAGGAGCTGGGTAGAAGATTATCTTCGTTCCTGCCCTCATAGAATTTGCAAACTAAAAGTGGAGACAGAATCAACCCGGGCACAGGGAGTGTGCTGTGCTCTGTGACAGGAACTCTGTGGTGTGGGCACATGTTACAGGCACCTCACCCAGCTTTGGGCAAGAGGAGTGAAATGGGTTTGTAGACAGGAAAGACCAAAGTGAAGAGTAAAATGTTAGGACAGAAAATGTATGCAGGCCGTTCTCAACCTTCATTTTGCTGCCCTGAATGAATAAGTGCCTAAAGCCCCCTGTAATCTTACCCAGCGGCCTCTTACTAGTAGGTGGTGCTGGGCTGCTGGACGGTGGTCCAGGCCCATAGAGGCCGCGCAGGGCGAGGAGAATGAGTCCCAGCAGGGGGTGGAGAGGGCGCAGGGCAGGGTCCGGGTGCCCCCCTGAAGGGGCAGCTCTGCTCCAGCCACGCATTGTCCCCCGAGGCATGCAGGCCCAGACAGTGCCAGACCTTTCGGCTGCTATGCACATGAATCTAGAAACCTAGGTTTTAATGTGAGATTTCCTGGAAATATTTATAAACTCTCTCTGTGGGCCAAAAAGGAGATGCATGGAAGTCAAATCTGGGCCCCTAGGAACCTTGGGCTTATGGACATTTGTCTCTGTGACCGCCCTCTAGTGGTGAAAGGGGGGTGCTGCGCCCTTTGTTCTTCACAGAACAGAGGGAACCCGCCTCCTCCCTTCTTGAATTTGGACTTTGATTTCCAAAAACATGTTGTTAGGGGGAGGTTTAAGGTGCCGCCCTGAAGGCCACGCTCCTTCCCCTTCTGGAAGGTGGGCGGTGCTGAGATGCCACGGAGGCCTGGGCGGGCGGGGCGGGGCTGGCAGCTGCGCGGGGCGCTGCCGGCCACAGAATGAAACCGAGGAGCTCATGGACCTGTGGAGTCCGGTCCAAGTCCCTGAGGGAGCCTACGTGTCTGTAGGCGGAGCGTCGCGCTCTGCCTTTCCTGGATGCTTCAGACTTCAGACTTTTCTTAAATGAACTTCATGGAGGCCTTTGACATCACCCCCCCACCCAACCCCCCACCCCCAACTGTGTGCAGAAGTCTTTGCTATCTTTCTCGGGGGAGAGCCGCTGGGCAGAGCCATCCTCGCAGGGACCTGCCACTCAGAAAGGAGAGGAAGAATCTGCCCCTCAGGGCTTCAAGCCTGAGAGGTTTGGGGTGCTGGGGGGAAGGGAGGCTGGGGGGGGGTTAGAAGGCAGACAGCCGAGCCCTCCCCCTGAGTTTCTGATCCCGAGAAACTGCCTTTCTAACAGGTGTCCAGGCGCTGCCAAGGGTGCTGTGGGTCCACAGAGGAGTCTGTTGGGACCCTGCTGGGCAGAGCCAGGGGGACCTGCGCACAGTCTCTGCCCTGGGCCTCCCCTGCCTCCTCTGCAAGTGAGGTGCTTGGG
Source organism: Myotis brandtii (assembly GCF_000412655.1). NCBI lineage: Eukaryota > Metazoa > Chordata > Mammalia > Chiroptera > Vespertilionidae > Myotis > Myotis brandtii. The sequence continues at coordinate 2,313,840 of NW_005353762.1, read as the reverse complement.
CCCGGTTCTGTAAAGACCAGAATCTGTGTTCCTGCCCTCCTCCCTGGGAGACGTAGAGAGCTTGAGAAATTGAGGGGCCTTTCTTTGTGAAAACACTTGCTTTCAAGTTGCTTGAGGTGTGTTTTCATACATGCACCACTGTGTCCCCTCTGCCTGCCGTTAGATGAGATTCTCAGAGGTGCCCCTGGGTCATGACAGGGGACAGCGGGCCTTCTGGGGGTTGCACCTCTTCATGCACTGACTCCTGCCCCAGGCGGCCTTGGCACTTCCTCAAACCTCCCTTCTCCTTTAGCTGTTGTGACAGACTTCCCCAGCTGCTGCCTCACACAGCACAGTTATTCCCTGACAGCTCAGGGTCAGAGTCTAAACCAGGCTGGGGGAGCCGGGTTCCTTCAAGGCTCCACGGGAATCTCTTCTCCTCCCAAATGCTGCCCATGTGCTGGCACCCCTCCGGCCTCCCAAATGCTGCCCGCTCGCCGTGGCCCAGGTGCTGGCATCCCTCTGGCCTCTGCTTCAGTCCTCGCATCTCCGGCCCTGACTCCTCCTTCTTAAGACTTGGTAATGGCCTGGCTGGTGGGGCTCAGTGGTTGAGCCTTGACCTATGAACCAGGAGGTCATGGTTTGATTCCTGGTAAGGGCATATGCCTGGATTGTGGGCTTGATCCCCAGTGTGGGGCGTGCAGGAGGCAGCTGATCAATGATTCTCTCATCATTGATGTTTCTATCTCTCTCTCTCCCTCTCCCTTCCTTTCCGAAATCAATAAAAATATATTTTTTAAAAAATGACTGGGTGATGCAGGGGACACCCAGCTAACCCAGGCTAATCTCATCTCTCGGTCTTCACTTTCATTGCCTCTGCAAAGTCCCTTTTGCCACATGAGCTGACATCTTCACAGGCTCTATGGGGTAGGACATGGACACCTTTGGGGGGGCTGCTATCCAGCCCCCCCCCCCTCACACAGCACAGGAGGGACTTGCAAACCCATGTCTGCTTTTCCACTCCTACTACATAAGTGCAAATAAAAATTATACCAGCTAATAGTAACTCTGTATTTGGTATGTGTCAGGCACTTTTTAAGCACCTTCTATATACTCTAAACTCTCTTACTCCTCATAGCAATTATATGAGGTGAGTGTCATTTTTATTCCTGTTTTATGGTTGGGAAAACTGAGACACAAAATGTCCCAGGCCACACAGCTGGATGGCAGGGCAGGAGTGATGCAGGGAGAACAGGGGCGCACCTCCTGCCAACCACAGGCGTGCTCCTGCTGCCTCTCGGGAACACCCCCCAGGTGTGCTCAGTGCTGCAGTGGGGCCCGTTTCATTGCTTGTGGGGGGATCAGAACATGCACCACACAACATGCTATGTTGGCACATCAAGTATTTCGAGCTGAAGGCAATTGAGAATTAGTAGGTGCAAGCAGGGCTCGCTGATCTCCCCCTTTCTACCTAAAGCAGACCATACATTTCCCATGAAAAGGTATGATTCTGACACCAATTCTGATGCATGTTTTTTTTCCACACCACCAGGCAATTCTTTGACACCAGCTGGGTATCTTACAATTAAACACAATGCTGACCTTATCTACCCGGAGATAGCTTGGTCTTAAGGGACTACCTTTATCCGCCTTCAGAGGCCAATCTCAAGTTCAGATGTCACCAGTGCTTCTGACCAACAGGCTACAGGTCACAGGTTCCAGCAACCCTCTCCTTGGCTTTTACTGATTTACTAGAGCAGCTCACAGAACTCAGGGAATCAGTTTATCCAGTAGAGTACTGGTTTATTATAAAAGATATTAAAAGCATAAATAAAGAGCCGGATGAAGAGATACGCCAGGTGAGGTCTGAAATGGGACGAAGGAACTTCTGGCCCATCCATGGGCAGAGTCTGAGGCCCCATCCATGGATGGGTTCCGGTTCACAAACCTAGAGGCTCCCTGAACCCTCTTTTTGGAGGTTTTTTGAGGGGGAGACTCTATTACCCAGGCATGATTGAGTCAATCACTGGCCATTGGTGGTTGCTTGGGACTGAAACTACAACTCTCTAATCATGGCTGCTTCCTCTGGGAAACAGCTCCCCCGCACCTCCCACCTTTAGGAAATTTCCAAAAGTCACCTCATTAACATAGACTCAGTCGTGGCTGAAGGGGCTTTTGGGAAATCATTCTGCCTTATGGCTCTGCAGTGATTGCAGGACCTGAGGAGAAGAGACCACATGTTATGACAAAAGATGCTCCCGCTACTCCTATTGCTTATAACATTGATAATGTTTTGGGAGCTCTGAACCAGGTATAAGGACCAAACTATATACTTACTGTAAATCACAGGGTCACAGCAAGGGACCCTCCCTGTGCCAGGAAAAAAGAAGGTTGTCACCAGAGATGGAGTTCATGTTGAGATCAACCTGTACAAACAAACCTACTAAGATCATCCTTATCTCCCATACCTTCCCTCCATCAGTTTCCTAGTCACTTTCTCACAATGTACCACCCAAGCCAAAACCCCCTTTACCTTTTCGTGTCATAGTTGACTTACTAGATTACTGGGTTATTACAAAGGATATGAAATTATGTAAAGGAACAACCAGATGTTCATTTGTGGCCATAATTTATCCCTCTTTGTTGAAATGGTATCTAAGCTCTCAAGCCACTTCTTTGACTTTTCATTTCTTATATATGAAGGCCTTTGTGTACAAGGAAAAAATTAACATCAAATAAAGCTTTTGCTTTTCTCCTGTTAATCTGTCATTTGTCAGTTTAAGTCTCAGGCGGGCCCAGCCACAGAACCTGAGGGAATAGAGGAAAAGTCTTTCTCTGCAGTTTCGCATGTTCTGTCCCCCCTCAGCCTCCTCTCTGTCTGCCCAGGCTTCTTTTAGAGGCCACATTCAAGTCTCCTTGCCTCCCTTACTCCTCTCAGGAAGCTGCAGGCCCCTCCCCACTCTCACTGCCCTGAGGAGTAGGAGGATTGCTGGTACAAAGGGTGAAAAGCTGGGGTGGATGAGGCCGGAGAGGATTGTGGGAGGAGTTGGTAGGAGCACCCGTTTCCTTTCAGGTGTCATGTGATGTAGGTCTGAATTCTTCAGGTGGAAAGTGGTAAAACAACCTAAGGGATTCGTTTAAAAATCACAGCTACGAGCTCCACCACCAGAAAAGTTCAGAGGGGGGTCTGGTAAGACATCTTCAGGTGGACTGAACCCAGGTGCTCTAACGGTGTCATGGGAACCTATCCCACTCGCTCCCTCTGAGCTCCTTGCTTTTCTTTGTTGGCCTTGTTCTCAGATGGATTCCACCCAGGAGGAGGTGTAAGGACACTCACAGCTCTAGGCAGATGGTCTATTCTCTCAGCAACCCCAGCAGAAAAAGAATACCTTGTTCACAAAGGATCCAGTGAAAATCCCAGGGCTGATGCTCATTGGCTTCAGTTGGCTCAGCTTTGGTCACACACTGAGCTCTAAGCCAGTCCCAGGGTTAGGAATGCTTCACTCCACTTATATGTGGTTTACTGGCCACATACAGAGTGAAGGGGAAGGGCTAGTCCTTCTGAAACTCAGAGACAGATGGAGGGAAAGGAATGATGGTCCCCCAAAGGAAAGTCAAGATGATGTTACCAGCAGAGGAGGAAATGGTCTCCGGGCAATGATAGGTCATTCTTCATAAGCTCTCTCTGGAGCTGGTCATTTTTGAGGCCTGTTGTCTTCCTTCTGGATTGGCCTTTGCTATATCTCTTTTGCTGGGGTGGGGGGTTTGGTATATCTCCCTGCCTGGGAGGCCTTGTTTCTTTTCTTTATATGCATTTGAATTCTGTGTCCTGACAGCAAAGGAATCACATGGGGTGTATTTAGTCTAGCCGTGGCAAAGTGTGTCAGGCAGCTCAGGTGTGTTCCCAGCCAGCTCACCTGGAAGCCACATTCAGATTAGGAACCAAACCCATTAGGAACACAGAGCTGTGTCAACTGAACACAGAGCTGTCTTAGATCCAGGGACGCAGTCTCCAGGTGCACTTTTCAAGACCTATGTACCTGTCTCCTAGCTCCTGGGGATTTTGTTCCTGGCTACCTGTCTCACTGAGAACTGCCAGTGGCTGCACTACAGGGACCTGCTTCCACAAAAGTTACATCCCCCCCCACCACGAGGTGGAGCTCACAGTCCATGACTGGCTGCAGTAAGGTTGGCACCCCAAATGCAGAGCTCCCCTGTGACTGGCCGAGGCCTCATTTGCAGGCACATTGTGAATCAACTTTCCCTGCTGCCCATTCCTGACTTCCCCACGGCCTTGGAGATATTTCTCTCCAATAAACCTTCTGCACACACCCGCCATCTCCAAGCCTGTTTACAGAGACACCAATCTAAGACACCTGGTTTTCTCTCTTCTGGTCTTCGGACTTGACCAATAGATCTGAGTGTCTATTTTAAAGGCTTTCATGATGAGGAACTGGTTCTCTGTTGTCCTGGTCCAACCTCAGTCTTAGGTAGCCCTTTGGTGCTTGAGCTTTGGGGCTGTCTTCCTGGGACAATTATACCTGCAACAAAATACCAACGCAGGTGTACAGCTAAACAGACCGATTTTGTATTGGTTTGGCCCATATTTTGGCTGCATTTTCAGGTTATAAATGAAGAAGAAATATTCAGGTTGAAGTTGCATGATCATGTTAAGAAATAGGGAGAAAAAGAGAAAAGCAGATTTGTTGCTTTGTCTTGAATGATGACAAAGATTCCCACCTTGACCAAACTCTACCCAGGGTCCTCTTTTTCAACTAGGCCTTGACTTCTGTGTTCATCTCTAAATTGTCTAGTTTTAGCAAGAATTCTGCTAAGTAATTTTATCTAGAATCCTTCCTCCTCCCTATCTGATCACCCTTCATAATCAGGTCCCTCAGCTTCTACCATCCCCAGGTGATGTCTGATCACCCTGGCCTGCTTCAGAGAGAACCCTGTTGGGTCAGTTGACAAGAATCCCCACTGACCCTTGATAAGTATCCATCCCCTGACGCCCAACCTGCTCCCTGGCTATAAGTTCCACTTTTCATGGTTGTACTTGGAGTTGAGTCCAATCTCTTCCCCACAGAAAAACCCCATTTCAGGGTCCCTACACCTATCACAACAGTCCCCCTTGAATAAAGTCTTTCTTACCTATTTAACAACTGTCATAATTTTTTTTCTTTAACACTTGTGGGGCCTGCTCATCATTTAAGATCTAGTTCAATGTTACTTCTCCTAAGATGCCTTTCCTGCCTCTTAAGGTCACTTCTTGTCTGGGCTTTCTTCATATGATCACCTGTTTTAGTAGAACCCCGAGACATGGACACAAATCCTTATAAATAATGTATAATGTTTGTCCTTGTAAAGTGCTTTTCAAACTTAAAAAAATATAAAAAACAGGATTCATGATAGGAATCAGACCTTGCACACTGTAGGAGGAACTGGGATGTGAAGGCTCAGAAAGGGTAGTTGAAGGATCAGAGAACCATCCACCCTCCTGTGCCCGGGCATGCTCAGGAGTCAGGGTTTACAGGGCAATCTGGGAGGCAGGCATGTCTGCATGATAGAATTTTTCAGTAATTTTTCCCACAATCCATAGTAAGAAATAACTGTTATGTCCAGATCCAGTAGAAGTACACACACATGCACACATTTATGAACAACTGAGAACAAATAACACTAGTCTCTGCTATGTGCCACTGTGATATAATAAAAAATATATCTGGTTCCTGGCACAGAACTCTGATAACCTTTGGAATTATCTGAAGAATTAGAGTGATAGGAGTAACCTTTTTACTCATAATGAGCCCCTTCCAACCACACCTGAGTTTATGCCAATGAGGTGATTCTTGGCACCTCTAGAAAGCTCTACCCTTTGACCGCCAAGGGGGAGCAGAGAGGCTAGGAATTGAGTCAGTCACCAATGGCCCATGATTCAATTAAATATGCTCAGGTAATGGAACAAATACAAAATACAAAACTCAGGACAACCTGTTGGAGGAGCTTCTGAGTTGGTGAAAACTCCAGGTACTGGGAGCATGTGCATACCAACTCCCTGGGGATGGAGACTCTGGCACTGAGATCCTCCCAGACCTCAGCCAGTGAACTTTTCATCTGTTTATTAATTTACTAGAGGCCCGGTGCACACATTTGTGCACCGGTGGGGTCCCTCGGCCTGTCCTGTGGGGATCAGGTCAAAACCGGCAGTCCAAGATCTCCAAAAGGGTCCTGGATTGCGAGAGGGTGCAGGCCAGGCTGAGGGACCCCACCAGTGCATGATCAGGGCCGGGGAGGGACTTCGAGAGGGGTCCAGGGCATGTCCAGCCCATCTTGCCCAGTCCTGATCTGCCACCCCAGCAGCATGTTAACTTACTGGTCAGAGCATCTGCCCCCTGGTGGTCCATGTATGTCATAGTGACTGGTTGAACGAATGGATGGTCAGACACTTAGCATATTAGGCTTTTATTATATAGGACTAGAAGCCAGGTGCACAAAAATTTGTGCACTGGCAGGAGGGGGGTTCTCTCAGCCCAACCTGTGCCCTCTCACAGTCTGGGACCCATCAGGAGATAAACACCTGCTGGCTTAGGCCCACTCCCCTGGTGGCAGATGGCACGCCTGATCCCGCGGTGCCTGCCCCATCTCCCCCGGTCGCACACAGCAGGCCTGGATCCCGCACTAGGGTGGGCAGCGGCTCAGGATCTCTCTGCCGCCCACCCCGCCCTCCCTGCCCCGCACACTG
>NW_005353762.1:2288574-2305626 GCF_000412655.1 Myotis brandtii | reverse complement strand
AAAGAATTTTTTTTAAATATATTTTTTTAAATATATTTTATTGATTTTTTACAGAGAGGAAGGGAGAGAGATAGATAGTTAGAAACATCGATCAGCTGCCTCCTGCACATCTCCCACTGGGGATGTGACCGCAACCCAGGTACATGCCCTTGTCCGGAATCGAACCTGGGACCTTTCAGTCTGCAGGCCGACGCTCTATCCACTAAGCCAAACCGGTTTCGGCTGTAAAGAATTTTTATGAGAGTTTATTTGAGCCAAACTGAGGACAATTACCAGGAAGCAAGATCTTAAATGCTCTGGAGAGGGACAGTTTGGCAGTTCCTGTTATGCATTGGAATTAAGGAGGGAACAGGAAAATTACATGAAAGTGGTAGAGAACAAGGTGGGGGTTGTCAATAAGATTATGTGGTCTCTTGAGGGTGGTCACACTTAGAACTAAGGTCTGAAAGGAGGCATTTCTAAGGTATGTTAACCTAGATGCACAGAAACAATGCACAGGGCTTGCTTACGACAAAGATAAGGCTTTTACTGAGAAAGTTATTTGCTTTTTATTGGAGAAGTTATATACCCACCATGACCTGCCTAGTTATGAATTTATGATCAGATTGCCCTGTGAGGTTACTTTCCATAGAACCCCTTTTCTCCTTTTCATCTGTTTATTAATTTCCTAGAGGCCCGGTGCACAGATTTGTGCACCGGTGGGGTCCCTCGGCCTGTCCTGTGGGGATCAGGTCAAAACCGGCAGTCCAAGATATCCATGCCCTGTGAGGTTACTTTCCATAGAACCCCTTTTCTCCTCCACATAAGTTTAAGGTTTTTATCAGTTCTGTGAGTCATTCTGGCAAATGATCAAATCAGAAAGGCATCATGGGAACCTGCAAATTTGTAGTTGTCCATTTGAAGCACGGGTGTCTGGGGACCCCATTTGTGGTTGGCATCTGAAGTGGGGGCAGTTTTGTGGAACTGAACCCTTAGCCTCTGGAGTCTGTGTAACTCTGGGAATTCAGTGTGAGAGTTGAATTACTGGATACCAGTCAGTTGTCAGAGAATGGGAGGATTGGTGGCTGTTGCTGGTGTAAAAATGATAAGCAGCAACATACCCTAATAGTTGCTATTCTATTTTATTTTAGTATATTCTTTTCTTAATTTTGTTCTATTATCTTCAATTTTTTAAAAGTGCTATTTATAACCAACTAAATTGATTCCATAACACTCCACTGGATCACAACCCATAGCCTTAGATACACTGTAATGCCCTGGATGCTTCTTAACAGCAGGAACATTGAACTTTACCTTGGCATTCCTTATGTCTAACGCGGTATCCGGTAGAGATGGTGCTGTTACAGTTCCATAGGACAATGAAGGGATGAATGAAGTTGTCAGTTTTACGATTCTACCCAGGAGCGTTCAGACTTAATTAGTGTAAATTTGTTCCTCAAAGCCAGGCAAGTCACATCTATACTGGAATGGCAATTTATTAGCTCATCCGGGGAACCACTTTGGGTGGGGTAACTGGTATCAGTAAGTGGGGACCGTTTGCCTGCTGAGTCTAGAATTAATCAAAAGGCCCCCTTGCCTGTTCCTCCGTGTCATTTCCCTCCAGGTGGGGTAACTAGATGAATTGCCCTTCTCAGCCTGAGGTGCTTGTCTCAGGAGGCCACCTGCCAGGGGCGTAGCTGGGCAGCGCCTCCCTCAGTTCTGAGAACTCACAAGAGCAGCTGCCTTATGTCCTTAAGGGGTACTCTTCTTGCCTGGCTATGAAGACCTCTGGGTCTCCACTCTGGGTGGAGATTTAGGGAACACCCCAATCTCATCTGCAACACATTGCCGAGGGCCACTTAACCCCCCGCAGATGGCTGATTGCTTCAATTCCATGTTCCTTCTTATTAGCTTCAGTTTGAGAAGGTGGCGTTCCCTGACCGCGTCCTGAAATTCTGGGGCTGAAGCCAGTTGACCCTTCTGCACTGAATACACACAATAAATAGTTACTGAGCAATTAGGCTGATACTATCAACCAAAGTTTTGATTTGTAGCCGACCCGGCCTGACCCACAACATCCTGGCCCCAGAGGCTGTTAGGATGGTCACGGGGGTCATCATTAGCCAAGACTTGGGAAGGGCTCCTCTCCCACCAGGTCCGAACCTCCAGCCAATTCCAGCTTCACACAATATTCAAGACAGATTTCCCGAAACACACACGACTAATGCATGCCACTCACCCGGTCGTTTCCCATGTGGAGCCTATAAAAATGCTTTCCCCTCTCGCAGAGACCCCGCCATCTGGTTTAAATCTGTGTGACTCGCTGCCTGACCAGAGAAGGGTTAACGACGCTGGGAGGGGAGCTCTGTTTACTTGGCTGGGCTTCCCAGGAGTCCAGTTTCTCCCAGAAGTTGAGCCCAATCAAAACCCATCCAGGGCGAGGAGGACTTCCCATTACCCCCATATAGAGCCGTGGAGCAGGACACGCATAGCACCCACACTGGAAATGCAGTTGTAGCAGCGGCCAAGCCACCGCCGTGCAGCTGGGAGGCACATCTGCAGGCACTGACGCCAACAAGGGCAGCTCTAATAACATCATGGAAATCACCTTCCGTAATTGTATAATATGCAGGCCCCGCACTGTAACATCACTTTGTAAAAGGGATACACATCGGACGCTGAAGCTTGGCCCTTTGGCAAGCACTTAGCCAGGGATTATGATTATTGACACAGGGACCTAATTTCTCACGGGACTCTAGTTTCATGAAGCTGGGCCTCTTTCTAAGGTGGCCCGTTCCAAAAAATAACTGATTATTGACACAGGGACCTAATTTCTCACGGGACTCCAGTCTCATGAAGCTGGGCCTCTTTCTAAGGAGGCCCGTTCCAAAAAATACCTTCGCGTTCTTCCTTGTCCTCCCAGAAGGGGTCCAGGAATGTGACACCCCCCTGCGCAGAGAGGAGGCCTGGGGTGCTGGCTGGGACACTTGAGTCATCTTCTCCTGAAGGGCTGACACTGGGAAGGAATTCACAGGAGGGGAAAGCGACCAGGCTGCTCTCCGGGGACATGTCTGCTGGAAAGATGGCCAAGCTTGAACTAAGCGGACTTCTATCAATTTCTCTGTTCCCATATGAAGAAAACGAGCCGGACTTTTTGATCACTGTGATAATTTTGGCTGTGAGAGCCACTGGTGTCCTGTAGGAAGGGTAGTGAGACGGGGGAGCGTATTACCGTGCGCTCCAGGGCAAGCAGCGTGATGGACAGTGAAAACATGCGCCCTTCTTGATACGAGGGTTGGCTTGCAACCCGTATCGGCTGATGCTCCCCTGAGCCCAGAGGGGGTTGTCAATACTGTATCATTTGAAATTGCATGAAATTTCCCATATTGTATCTACTTTGATCCTCAAGGCAGCCCCGTTAGGTTAAATAGGGCAGTTTTTATTCCCATTTTTCAAATGTTAGCGGCATGTTCAGCGCCCCCTAGTGATGGCAAAAGCTTGATATTTTGTATTCACACCGCGGCTGGCCAGCACAGTTTCCACCCCACACCTCTGTCATTCCGCATACTTCCCTTTTGCTGTCAGTATAATTGAGACACGCAACAAGGTAGCACCCATAACCTCCAACTCTAACATGATAACCGCAGCTACTGCACAAATAAAACCCACTTGCATTAAACCGTCACTAAGATGAGATTTAACCCTCCCATCCCTCCCCTCCTGCCGGGTCCGGTGGAGGACCTAGAATAGCAGTGTTCTCGGATCTGGTTTCAGCACATGTGCTAAGATCCTCTAGGACTGTGTCACTGCCCGTGCAGTCCCGGAGCAGCAGCGTCACCTGAGAGCTGGTCCAGGAAGCAGCTCAGGCCGCTCCCAGCCCCAGGGAACCGGAGTCTGAGCTGGAACAGCCCCTGTGGTTCAGGGTTCAGGGTTCAGGGGCACAGGGGTTTGGGAAGTGCTGCGTCTCTACCGCAGGCTGGCGCTCAGCCTGGGCCTGTGCGGGGTATGAGCAAGGAGAGGGGAAGAGGAGACACCTGGCAGGACAGGCCCACCCATGTGCTCACTGTTCTCACAGCCTGAAGGAGAAGTCAGAGTGGAAATGGTCATAACTGTACGGGGAGAGTTTGCAAACACAGAGGAACTTGCCCAGAGAGGCCTGGAGACATCTGGTGCTGGGCCCCAAGGAAAGGACAGGGAGACTGATTTTTTAGAAAATATATTTCTTTATTGGTTTCAGAGAGGAAGGGAGAAGGAGAGAGAGATAGAAACATCAATGATGAAAGAGAATCATTGATCGGCTGCCTCCTGCACGCCCCCCACTGGGGACCAGGCATGCACCCCTGGCGGGAATCAAACCCGGGACCCTTCAGTCCACAGGCTAATACTCTATCCACTGAGCCAAGCCGGCCAGGGCTGATTTTTTTTTTATTTTTATTTTTTGAAATGACAGGCGCTCCAAGCGCTTCTTGCATCTGAGCCCTTTGGGAAATATCATCTGAGAAAGCCTGGTTTGCTCCTGGAGGGGACACAGCCAGGCTGGCCTTTCCTCTAAGCAAGGGCCTGGGTAATGGGGTGTGGCTGGAGGCGGCCTTGTTTTTCCCATCGTGTCTGGGCTCCTGCCGCGGCTCCTGCTGCAGCCCAGTCCCGGGTGTGAGACATCAGGCCCCGTCCAGGGTCAGACCTGCCCTCTAGGCTGTGCAACTGGCTCTCTGGACGCGCAGACTGTGTGCAGCCGAAGCCCACTCCTCCTGTGGGTCTGAAACCCTCTCCTCCCCCCCGCCCCACCCCTGCGCTTCCGTCTGCATCTTCGCTGTTTGCAGGAGCTGCCAGATGTCCAATTGCTCCATATTCTGTGGTTTGGGGATCCAGGCACAAGTCCACGAGGGAGAGGACTGTAGCCACCGAAATGCCTGCGAACCCAGGGCCCTGGATTCTGTTGTGGGCAAGTCCGTTGAGCGATTTGAAATGACTCTCCTGGGAGGCGGTTGTCAGGTTTTTGGTGTGTTCAGGAAATGTCTGCCACATTTTACATCAACATTTTCAAACTGCAAGTGAGTGACGCGTTGAATTATAACAGCGAGTGAGTGAAAGGAATGGATTGCAGTGCCAGCGCTGAGCTGGCTTAGGTAAGAGAGGTAACGCTTTTTTTAATTTAGAAAATGGTTTGGTGTGGTTCCTGGTGCTTTGCTGCGTGCAATAGAAATCCCTCCTGACGTCTGGGAGACTGCCCGTGTGGAAGACTTTCCATGGGGATCGCGGTGGAAAGAACTGGGTGCCTCTTGGCCATCCGCCAGCATTCATGCTTCAAGGTTCAGAGGGGTCGAAGTCCATCACAATACAGTGACATGTGCTCCAGTCGCTCTCCTACTCAATCGCTCAGGTTTGTTGCTCAAGGTTCAAAGCATTTCTGTTACTTACTTTCACTATGACTCCAGCTGCTAGGACCCTATCACATTGAGCTTCCTCCCCGAGCCTCCCTGCAGCTGGGTGAGCATCTCCTGTCTTCCGCTCCGACTGCCCTCTCCTGCTGCATGAAGGCAAGTCCGGCCAACAGCGAGGTCCCTCCCTCCTAGAGGCTGTGGCTCACTTCATACATTCTCCCCATCAACCCTCCAAGAAGAAGTGGGAGGTCAGGTAACCACGGCCTCTCGAGGGCAGGAAGCTGACAAGGAGCAGACAGGATGGTGTGCCCCCAGAACCTGTTCTTTTCTCCACACCCATGGTCCTCAAAGTGGGATCCCTGGAGCCTTGGCAGCAGCATCACCTGGGAATTTGCTAGAAATATAAGTTGTCAGGCCCCACCTCAGACCTCCTGATTCTGAACCTCTGGGGGTGGGCCCAACATATCAAAACCAAAGGCAGGAGGCCCTGTGCCTTAGCATCCCCTCCAGGGGCTTCTTGTGCGTTCTTCCCTATCAGCTTAGTGTCCTGAAATGCGTCATTTCAGCCACTACTAGACTGTACGCTTCCTGGAGGCGGGACTTCCGCCTTGTCCATCCATGAGTGATGCTCTGTGCCAAGTGTTGCTGTGGAAACCTAACAGTAACAGCTAACATGATGGGTCTCTGACTACGCCAAATGGTGTGCTAAACCTCCCTGGGTTCATCTCATTTAATCTCAGAATAACCCGCAGAGGCAGAGAACTCATGCCTTTTAGAGATGAGGACACTGAGGAACAGAGAGAGGACGCAGCCTCTTGGAGATCCAATGTACTGCATGGGGAAGCAGTGTGAGCCTGGGGGTCGGACCTGGAGCCCACACTCCCTTCAGCAGGCTCTCGCTGGGCATCTGCCCATCCATGCACCACCATGAGGGAAAGTCTAAAATGGACAGCAGGCACCCTAGCTGGTTTGGCTCAGTAGTTAGAGCATCGACCTGCGGACTGAAGGGTCCTGGTTTGGTTCCGGTCAAGGGCACATGCCTGGGTTTCGGGCTTGATCCCCAATGGGGGGCATGCAGGAGGCAGCCGATCTATGATTCTCTTTCATCATTGATGCTTCTAGCTCTCTCGCCCTTTCCCTTCCTCTCTGAAATCAATAAAAATATATAAAATAAAATAAAATAAAATGGACAGCAGGTGCAGTCTACAGAAGCCACCTAGGACCCTAGGGAGGGCTTGGGTTTCTTTCAGAAAGGAAAGCATAACTTTCTCAGGGAAGCAAAAAAATGTGTTCTCAAGCACCTTAATTTCAGATCTGGCTAGCCTGACCCCTGGTAATACAAGGGTGGGTGCCATATCTACTCGGATACCCGAGTGTCTCAAATTTCTGTGTCAGAGGAGCAGCCTTCTGGGTAGTCAGGGGAGGCGTGAGTGGAGTGTGGGGAAAGGAGCGTACAGGTTAGGGCTCGGGCAGTGATGTTTTAACTCAAAGCCCTCAGTCCAGGTCCTGACTGTGCTGCTTAGAGTCTGTGTAACGTCATTCTTAAGCCTTTCTGGGCCTCAGTTTCTTCATCTGCAAAGTGGAGACAAGGATACTAGCTGTGTTATTTGCATGTGGCTCAGGTGAGACGGTGGCTATGGGTGCTTCGTACACAGAGCTGCGTGAAGAGCTGGGCGTCCTTTGCTGTGACCACAGTGAGCTGCAGCGTAGGGAGCGGGGAGAAGGTGCCCGCCCAGTCCTGACCCAGCAGGGATTCTCTTCTACGTGCACCCCCACCCAGAACACAGGCGTGGGGTTCTCCGCACCTCCCGCAGCCCGCAGGCCTGTGCTCGGAGGATGGAAGCCAGTTCCTGGTCCTGTTGTAGGACTTTCTAAAGAGAAAGGCTCGGAGCCCCTGGGGGACCCCTGGCAGGAGCTGTACGGGTGCCCTGCTGTTCTGCACTCCAAACCCCAGAACACTGGCACTTCTCAGCGGGGTTTTACCGAATCCCATTTAGATCTCTGGGTCCCCCACTGAGGAGTCCCCCACCCCCTCACCCATCAGTCTTCAGGCACCAAAGCCCTTTCTAAAATGTCTTCACCCTTCACCAGACACCGGACTCAGCCCCCATTCCAAACAAATGAGAGAGCAACCCCTTTCCTCCGGGTTTTGCTTGTGCCCGCCTGAAGCCCGGACAGTTTCCAGGCAGCCTGTGTGTGATTGCTTCCTGAGAGGGAGAGGGAGAGGCCTGTTGCAAATGAGGTGTTAATGATGAGCGCCCCAGGATTTGTTACTCCAGCACAGCCCCATCTGGGCTGACTACATTAAGTGGCTTTTTATGTGGCTGTGGCCCTTCATAGAGTCCCTTCCCCTTTGTTCCAGAGCATCCAGGAGAGGAAACAAAGCAAAGCCAAACAAACAAGACATGAGTGAGGCCATCACGCTGGTGGGTCCAGCGCTGAGGCAGGGCCAGGGAGGGCTCCTGGCAGGGGCTGGGTGAGTGGATGCACTGCTTTAAGCATCAACAATGGGGCCCTTGATGAGGAAGCAGAATATTTGGTGTTTCGTCTGAAATCTGAGGTTCAGAGGAGACGAAGTAACTCGAACTAAGTTCTGGGAGATCTGCAAGGTTGGCATTTCACCTGCAAATTAGGCTCAATCATCCAGTGTCTCTCATTTTAACCTTAAAAAAAAAATCTCTGAGATGATATCTTAGATCCAAAGAATGATAGCGTGATGAGGAACTGCAGTTAGAGGCTAGGTCCCCCACCTCATGTTACTACGGTGGAGGCGGAAGCTCAGAGAGGCAGTGTCCTCTCTAAGGACACTGAGAGTTGAACGGGGATGGGAACCCCAGTCTTCAACTGTGAGAGGCACTGGCTGTTGGTTATAATTTCAGCTAAAATACTGATTCCCGTCCCCTCCCTTTGCAAATGACTCCAGGTTCCTCTTTCCACGGAGTGAAGTGGTTTCGCAGGTGTGGGATCGTCTTCTGACCTGGACATTGGCCGCACCGCTGCTGACCTGCCCCATGTGCACAGCAAACCAACCATCCTGTCAGCCATAGGTGGGGCATCAGGGATCCCAGCCAGCCAGGGGAGCAGCTCTGGAGGCTGAAATGGCTGAATCAAAGTCATGTTCTGAGCATCCTCACCATGACATTCCTGAGGCAGGACAATTAGACACAACGGGAATAGCGAGAGCATTCCTGTGGAGTTGAGACCTGTGGGGGTGGCTTTGGTACCAGCATGGTAACAGTCCTGATGATGTAGCTCCCCAAAAAGGACATATTCTTCTTCCAAATTTGCTTTCATTTCAGACAAATGAATAAAAGTTTCCTTTATCTCGTTAAAAGGCAAAAAGAAATTTCCAGAATGCTTGCTGGTGGGGCAGATGAAGGTGTTAATGCTTTCTGAATGCTCCCAGGAAAGAGCTGATGCTCATCTATATTCTGAGGAGGGATTTGGCTGTAAAGCATTGTGGGGAGCACAATTGGATATGTTTCATTAAGGCTGCACCTCCATCTTTTAATTAACTTCTTGTTCCTGTCTTTGGTGAAATATTAATTATTTTTTAATCATCACTGGGATGCACTTTCAGGAGAGCAGCTGGAATCATCCAGCCCCAGTTTCATTACACAGATAGGTGTTATAATAATTAACTCAATTAGCTTGTCACTGCTTGCATAAAATATGACTGTATTTGGAGAACAGATATTGCTTTCCTGGTCCAAGGTTAATTAAAAAATAGAGTGTACAAGAGGTCGGGTTAAAGGGAGCTGGCAGCACCCAGAGAGCTGGCCAGCATGACGAGGAATGTTTCTGTAGTGGCCGTGAGCAGAACCAGCCCCAGCAGAGCTCGAAGCTGGGGGTGTGGGGTGGGAGGGGGTCAATGTCATCAGATCAGTGGGTTTCAGCCCTTCTGTGGGGTCCTCTTCTCTGTCTCCATCAGGGGTTCTTATTCTGGAGCCCACAAACCTGTACAGGACAGAAAGGGATCAATTAGACACTTTCTTTAAGTGGAAGATTGTTCTTTGTGACCTTTTGGGTCTGGATATACCCACATGCAAGGTGAGAAAACCAGGAAAGAACATTCTGTGTGGTATGTAGCTAACACTTACCAAACACTTCCCATATTCCAGGCTCCCAGCTAAATTATTTACTTTAATATATATATTTTATTGATTTAGAGGGTAAGGGAGAGGGAAAAAGAGAAAGAAACATCAATGATGAGAATCATGAATGAGGTCGTCCCCAGCATGCTCCCTACTGGGCATGGAGCCCACAACTCACAACTCGAGCTCTGATGTACCCTGACCAGGAATCGAACTGTGACCTCCTGGTTCATAGGTTGATGCTCAACCAGTGAGCCACACTGTCAGGGCAAAGTGATTTACGTTAATAACCCACTTCATCCTCACCACAATCCTGTTCATAGGTTGATGCTCAATCAGTGAGCCACATTGTCAGGGCAAAGTGATTTACGTTAATACCCCACTTCATCCTCACCACAATCCCGTGTGTCAAATAGCATTATCCCCATTTTAGAGTTGAGGAAACTGAGTCCCAGAGAGATTCAATAACTTGTCCAAGGCCACACAGCTAGTGAGTGGTAGAGACAGGGTTCAAACCCAGGTAGTTGGGCTCCAGAGCCTGATCCCCAATCACTAATCCTCAGTGATTGCTTCTGAGTAGAATATTACTCTACTATGCTGCCTAGTCATAGTATCAATGAAAATGCATAGGATTTCTTGAGGAGACTTCCTGAAACACAGACTCACTTCTCCAGAAATGGGATCACTTGTGATGACAAACAGATACTAATCCAGAATGTTTAATCCTAATTAAAATGCTGGGGAACTGATACGCGTTTGGGAAAATAGTTTTGCCCATTCCTGTCAACATGTGGGTGTGTGTAGTGGGTATACCTGTTTTTGTTTTGTTTTGTAATGATGCAGCAGCCCGTTAAATGTTGAGTTGGTTCCACAATCAGTCAAGCCTGCTAGCAACTCATTTGGAGGAGTACATGTGTTGGATGGGGAAATTTATTTCAGTGAAGACACTGAATAGAAGCACAGTGCATCCCTTCACAATGGCTCATCTACAGGGGCTGGGCTGTTGGAGAAGAACGAAAACATCAAACACGGTGGTCACAGAGTAATGAGAGGCGTTGCACCGGCCCCGAAATGCCAGGTCACTGTGCTCTTTGGTGATTGGAAGGGAACTTCACATCCCGCAGATGCTGCTTGCGCTAGGAACTGGGTGGACTGTGATTGACCTGGAAGATTTGTCCACATTTCTGAGAAAATGATCACGGAACCATTTACTCTGATTCCTCACGGCCTCCTGGGTCTGATTTCACATGATGGTTTGCTGACTGTCTCAATTGGAATGATTTAAAATTATTTGAAACTTAACTATGTGCTCAACACTGCTATTGTTTTACTTTGGGCTGTTACTAATTTGCCCCAGAGCGACGTGCGGTTTGGAGTGAATTGTGCTGAAGGCGTTTGTTGTGTGCGATGCCACATGTAGGACAGAAGCTTGGGAAGGAAGGAAATGAGAACGTGAAAAATAATGTCAGCAATACCATTGCGGCTATGAATAACGCGTCGTCTGCTGCTACTATTTGGATCGACAGTGTCCTTTTTTCACATTACATGACCCAAGAGGTGGGAAGTCACACAGAAATAAGAGACGCCGTTACAGGATCCATATATAAAGGAACAAACATAGAATCCAGAAGAAAAAGAGATAAAGTGTAATGGTGTGACCCCATATATAAAGGAACAAACATAGAATCCAGAAGAAAACTGTGTACGTCCCCTCGCTGTGGAAGTGGCAATGTCTGGGAAGAGCAGCAAGCACCCAGGGCGGGGGCACCACGACCCTGAGAGTCAGACCCCCAGAGGCTCCCATCTGAGTTCTCCCTTTGCTTAGGTGATGATAGTCTTGATGATTAGCTCCCCAAAAAGGTCATAATCTTTGTCCAAATTTGCATTCATTTCAGCCAACTGACTTTGCCCAAATGAATAAAAGTTTCCCTTATCTCATTAAAAGGCAAAAAGAAATTTCCAGAATGTTTGCTGGTCAGTCGGGGCAGATGAAGATGTTAATGCTTTCTAAAAGCTCTCAGGAAAGAGCTGATGCTCATGTGCTAATGATGAGAATCATTAATGGGCCGCCCCCTACTGGTGTACCATGACCAGGAATATAACCTTGACCGGGAGAGGGCGGATGGCAGAAACACCATCACCCTATGAACACGGGCACCTGGAAGGTGAACGGGTTAATAACAGTGGTATATCCTCATGGTGGGATACTACTCACCGATAAAAAGGAACCAGCTGGCAATACACACCATAGCATGGTAGGGTTAAAAGGCCTGTGTAAGTGAAAGCACGTAATCTCATAAAGCAGTGGTTCTCAACCTTCCTAATGCTGCGACCCTTTAATACAGTTCCTCATGTTGTGGTGACCCCCAACCATAAAATTATTTTCATTGCTACTTCATAACTGTAATTTTTCTACTGTTATGAATCGTAATGTAAATATCTGATATGCAGGATGTATTTTCATTGTTACAAATTGAACACAATTAAAGCATAGTGATTAATCACAAAAACAATATGTAATTATATATGTGTTTTCCGATGGTTTTAAGCGAGCCCTGTGAAAGGGTCGTTTGACCCCCAAAGGGGTCGCAACCTACAGGTTGAGAACCGCTGTCATAAAGTGATGTATTATGTCATTCCATTTACATGACTTTTAAAAAAAAATTTTTATAGGAGTTTATTTGAGCTAAACCAACAACATTACCAGAAAGCAAGATCTCAAATCTTGCTCCTTACCTGACATTCTGAAAAAGGACAATAGATGGGTGGTGGCCGATCGGTTAGGAACGGGGTTAAGCTACGACTGACTGAAGTGCAGGCTGGGGAGTTTTGTGAGATGAGTGGTCACTTCCCATCATTATTGTAGTGTTGTTTACATGGATGTTCACATAAAGTCATAGAATTGTAGACATGTACACAAAATTCACTGTATATTAATTTGAAAGACACGTATTGAGAGGTGTCATTATAACTTTAAATAATTTCCAACTTTCTGTTCTAAAACTTGCTTGAAACAGTACCACAAAAATATACTATGTTAGATTGGTGCCATATTACTTTGTGTCTGAGGTTTTGTGCCCAGGTTTTCCTGTGAAATATAAAGGAGTTTAGAAGGCTTCAGGGTCGTTGGTTCCTTTGGGGACCTCTTTTGATGGAGCCCCAAGATAGGCCCATGGACAATTGTCCACTGGGAATGGTGTCCGCTGGGAAAGGTGGTTTGCTAATCTAGCCCAGCTCTCTGCAAACCAGGCCTCCATTCTTTGAACAAAAAATCACGCAAAGGAATGGTGCAGCGGGGTGGATACATGTCTGTTTTACTGGGGATTTCCGTTACCTCAAGTCATGGGTTTTATTAAGAGTGCGCACAAGCATAGAACTCCCGGGAAGGCCAGACAAGAAGGTGCCAAGAACAGGAAGCAGCAGGTGGCTGTGAGTCCTAGGTGGCTCCATGGGCTGCCTGGCTGAGCTGGTGAAACCTCGCTCTGTGCTGCACCACTGATCGCAGCATAGATCACTGGTTCTCAACCTTCCTAATGCCGCGACCCTTTAATACAGTTCCTCATGTTGTGGTGACCCCCAACCATAAAATTATTTTCGTTGCTACTTCATAACTGTAATTTTTCTACTGTTATGAATCGTAATGTAAATATCTGATATGCAGGATGTATTTTCATTGTTACAAATTGAACATAATTAAAGCATAGTGATTAATCACAAAAACAATATGTAATTATATATGTGTTTTCCGATGGTTTTAGGCGACCCCTATGAAAGGGTTGTTCGACCCCCCCAAAAGGGGTCGCGACCCACAGGTTGAGAACCGCTGGCATAGATAATTTTTTCATGTCTAGTATTTCCTATATAGTCACTAACTGGCCTATTCCTTTCCCAAGTCTCCATGTTTTTCCACTATCTCATAGCTTCTGTTCCCTCCTAATTTCTGCTTCCTCACAGCTCACCCAGTGGCTGCAATGACACCTCAGCTCAGTTAATGGCTGCAGTGGTGCCTCAGCTCAGCCAATGGCTGCAGTGGTGCCTCAGCTCAGCCACCAATGCCGGATGCTGTGAGTGTGGCCCAGCTCATGCTTTTGTGCTTGCCCACAGTACACTCTGCTGGCAGCTCAGGAATGGGCACCCTTCTTCCTGGTGCCCACTTCAGGTCCTGTTAGCTGTCACTGGCTGTGGGACCAGTCCCCTGGCCTGTGTCACGATGCACCTTCATGGGACAGGCTCACTGAGAAGAGGCTGCAGGTTTCGAGGCACCATGGCGATCCTGTCTGTGCACCATTCCACAAAGAGCAAACCATTTGTGTGAGACCATATGTATGCACCATACAGGGCCTGGAGTTCATCTTATTTCTAGGCAGGTAAGCTAAGCTCTTACTAGCTCAGGGATGCTGGCAGGAGACTCCTGGGTTAGAGACTAAGGCTTTTATTAGGGCACAGCCGGCAGCAGGAGCTTGTGTTTCTGTCAGTTCCCCAGACCCTCAGGTCCCCTGGGGGTGATGCAGATGGGCCCAGATGCCTTCACAGACAGTGGGCTGAACTAACGGAGAGGGACCCTGTGCTTGGAGGAGGCACTGTTTTCCTGCTCGGTGGCCAGGAGGGCGGGTCACCTCTCAGCGTTGCTTCCAGATAAATGGATCCTCAGAGGCTGGTCGGAATCTCGCATTCCCCGTGTACCCGGAGAGGGCTGCAGGGCCACGCGGGCCAGTGCGGTGGTGAACCGCATCACAGCAATAAATGTCTCAGCCAGTGTCAAAATAAAAGAGAATGCAATGAAACAATAACATCCTACCACAAAGTATTCCTAGAAACGTCATCATTATAATGTTAAAAAGTTAAAAAAGAGTTCCCACTTTCTTCCTGCTCTCCAGCCTGCCCGCCTCCATCTGGCACAAAAATGTTTTGGCTAAACCTGAGACTGCAGTTACCACCGTGGCCATGGGATGGCACTCTGTCAAAGTCAAGTTTTCTGGGAGACAGTTCCTTCTTCCAGATGGAGTCAGAGGCCTAGAGAGGAGGCGAGGCTCAGGGCAATGATGCAGGAGATGGACAGTAATTCCAGAGCAGTCACTGGGCAGCACACACCCCTTCGCACTCTGGGCCCCCCTGGACTCGGGGTCTCATCCTCGATCCCCTGAAGGTAACAGGGAAACCATCCTCCTCAACAGCAACTGGAAATGACTTCAGTCTCAGACGCCACGTCTTTTGTCTGTGATCGAATCCCCAGCCCTCCTCCTCCAGGCGTTGGTCAGTCTCTATGGAGCCCACCGGGTGGGGACGGTGCAAAGGCCCTCTGCCTATACTGGGAGGCCTGCCACTTTCCCGCGC
Source organism: Myotis brandtii (assembly GCF_000412655.1). Taxonomy (NCBI): domain Eukaryota; kingdom Metazoa; phylum Chordata; class Mammalia; order Chiroptera; family Vespertilionidae; genus Myotis; species Myotis brandtii. The sequence goes on along the minus strand of NW_005353762.1, from coordinate 2,290,838 downwards.
ACTGTGATAGGCCCCGTAAAAACGGGGCTCGTGACAAGAGGCAGTGTGCTGAGTGTTACCTCATTTTCACAACTCGAGGAGGGAGTGGTTTTATTATCCGAGTCTACAGCTGGGGAAACTGATACTTCTTAAGTCTGAGAAACTTCCCTAGGTCACCAAAGCGGTGACGCCCCCGTGGTGGGCCCCGGCGAGGGCGGCCCCCTCTTCTCCACGCCCCTGCCTGTGCCTGCACAGGGCGCCTCAGGTGAGTCAGGGCGCCCACCGTCTGTAGTCAGGCTACCTGCGATGAAGGTCCCTAGTTACAGTGCACAACCTGTGTCACCGCATCACCTGGTGACCAAGAGCCTGCTCCTTGTCGGACACCAAGACTGGCCCTTGACTTCACAGGGTATTGGGACATTCAGATGTCAGTGCGAGTGTTTACAAACCAGAAAGCAAATGTAAGGCAACAGCACGTTGCTATTTGGTCTCAATGTCCAAAAGGACAGATTCTGGCTACTACAAGGGCTCCGCTGTCAGGGACCAATGAGAGGACTTGAATTTCCGGGCCACAGGGCTTTCTTCTGGGGCATCGTTCCATAGGTGGCCACGACTGTCCGGTGCTGAGAAGGATGCTGAGGCCTCGCTGGACTTGTTGGACTGATCAATGCAACAGTGAGGGGAGGGAGAGAGGTTGAGCTGATGCCAGGTTATTCCGTGCTGGTCTTGTGGTGAAGCAGAGGCCCATGCAGGCCAAAGGGGTATCACGCCATGGACCTCAAGAGTCCCGGAGGAGCGCCAGGCACAGGCACCTGGCAGAACCGCCCTGTGGGGATTCCTTCAGTGTCAGACGAGTCTGAAGTACACTGACTGCCCACAGAGGAGGACGGATCCTGCCTTGCCCCGCAGCTCAGGGGCCTGTGGTCCTGGAGGCGTGCCTCGGCCTGACTCCTGGGATCGGAGCTGGGCTGGGAGCCATAATAGGAAGCAAACCTCCCCAGCCTGGGGCACATGATGTGATGAAAGGCTTTGACAGCAGGGGAGATAAGGAGTGCTAAATGGAAGCACACGGGGCTGATCCCGTAACCTGCAGCATGGCTTCCATTAAAACCAGGCCTCCTGCCCATCATTCGCACACGCTTTCCTTAATCTCTGCCCATCAGTTAAGGGACTGTTAGCAAGCAACACTGACCGAAGCCCAGGGCTGTGACTCTGGGGAAGTGGCCCCTGGTGTGCCGGGTTCGGGGCAGTGACATCAGCAATGGTCCTTGGGGTGAGAATTGGGGACTCCCATTCAATATCACTCAGTCTGGGTGACAGTCAAATGCATCTGAGTGATTTTCACCACTCTCCACACACAAAAGTGTTTTCAAAGCAGTTGTATTCCTACTTGTAAAATAACTCCCCATATGAAAACAACCTTAAACAAATGTAAACCAAACAAGTCCCACTCCTCAGCGACAACCATTGCCTACATTTTGGGATATATCCGTCCAATACTATTACTGCACACACATAAGTAGATAAACACAGAATCATACTATAAACCTGTCCATTATGGCAGCCAACAGCCACATGTGGCAGCTAAAATTAGAATTAGTCAGAAGAACTAAAAATCCAGTTTCTCGGTTACACTAGTCACATCTTAGGTGCTCGCATGCTGTACCCGGCAGTGCAGACCTGAGCGTGCCCACCAGCACAGGAAGTTCTGCTGGACAGCACACGACAGCCACTGCCTCCACATCTGTCTCAGTGTGTGTGAACATCTGTCATGTGATAAAATATGACAACAGTATAGTATTCCATGATGCACATGTGCCATCACTCTTTAAAACCATTTCTCTGAAGTTCCACATTCCCATTATTTCCAGTTGGTTACTACCATAGCAATGACGCAGTAAATGCTCTAAAAGCTGAGTGTTTATTTGCATGTATGGCTACTTCTGTCTTATTACTTCCAGAGCAGCTGGCACAGTTTTTAGGCTTTTTGCATACCTATTACAGAACTAGAGGCCCAGTGCATGAAATTCCTGCATGGGAGTGTGGGGGTAATCCCTCAGCCTGGCCTGCATCCTCTCGAAATCCAGGACCCCTCGGGGGATGTTGGGCCTAAACCGGCAGTCAGACATCCCTCTCGGAATCCAGGATGCTGCATGTATCAGTGACCATTCTTTTCATACAGGTGAAAGGCATCTTACTGTTGTATGGGCAGCTACATTTTTTTTTTTGCCCTGATTATAAAAAGTAGTACATAACATGATCCTTCTGAGGCAGTAGTACCATTT
>NW_005353762.1:2244023-2288130 GCF_000412655.1 Myotis brandtii | reverse complement strand
ATAGGATTTGCATATTAGGGTTTTATTATATAGGATTACCTTCCAGAAAGATTGCATAAATATATACTCCTCACAAGTGGGTTTTATTATATAGGATTTGCATATTAGGGTTTTATCATATAGGATTACCTTCCAGAAAGATTGCATAAATATAAATGGTATGAAAGTGTCTCTTAGTCTAACTGAACCAACAATTTAGAAAATTGTTGCCACTTGATAGTTGAAGCAGCATTACTTCCAAGATGCATTGCTTTACAATTCTCGGGTTTCTAGTAGTGTTTACACCTACTTGTCTTTCATTTGGAACTTGCTTTTGCTGAGCTTTTAATTGAAATGTTTATTTTTTAAAATTGAATCACAGAAGATCTTTATATGTGGAGGATCAAGCTTTTACCTCATAACTTACAAAGACTTTTTTGTTTGTCATTTGCTTAAAATTTTTAAATTTACAAACAAAACAAAAAAACAACAACCCGACTTTACTTTTTTATTTTATTACTTTTTGTTGTTAATCCTCAACTGGGGATATTTTTTCCATTGATTTTTAGAGAGAGTGGAAGGGGGGGGAGACAGAGAGAGAGAAACATGAATGTGAGAGAGACACATCGATTGGTTGCCTCCCACATGCTTAACCAAGTTATGAGCCCTTGACCGGAATGGAATCTGAGACCCTTCAGTCTGTGAGCCAATACTCTAACCACTGAGAAAACTGTCTGGAGCAAATTTACAAACAAATTTATGCTTTCAGTCAAGTTTTCCAGGGTTTTTCTTTTAGCTTTCTGCCATTGATAAGACATTTTAGCTCTACCCTGCTAAAAATTAATGCTTACTATGTTTTATAGTTTACTTTTTAAAAAACACAACTTTAGTACATCTGGAGTTTAGAGTGTTGTATGAGTTGGATATTTACATTTACTTTCTAAATGATTAACCAGTTTTTCCCAAACCATTTATTGAATTATTTATTCTTTTTCTACTAACTTTAAGTTCCGTTATCAAAATTACATTGATATATATATATACATATATATATATATATCAATAAAATATATACACATACATACTTGGGTCTGCTATTATACTTCACATTCTATTTTATTATTCTGTTTTTGCAACGTGGTACAAAAAACATATTGGTTTAATTATTGTACTACATATTCCATGTTAATATTTGTGTGGTAAGTCTTTCTTGTAACTTTTCCTTTCCAAAGTATTTTTGGCTTTTCCAGTGTACATATTCTTCCATATGAATGTTAAAACCATTTTGTGAAATTTCAGAAATGATTGTGGCAGGGTTTTTATTGGCATTGTTAATGTAAAACTAAATTTGTGAAAAATAATGTTATATCAATATTAAATCTCCTCATCCAGAAACATGCTATTTATTCTCATTCTGTGTGTCTCCTAGTGAAGTTTTCCAGTTGCTCTCTTCCTATAGGCCCCGAGTATTGCTTATGAATTTCACTCCCACTTTGCCAAAAACTTGATTAGTTTTCATCATCAAGGCAATCTTGGTCCTAGACTGGAACATGTGATGTGATTATTTAGTTTCTAAAAAATTGTTGTTGTGAATGAGATATTTAAATACCGTAATATTTTAAACCAATAATTGGGGACACATAGACAGTATATAAATTTTAAATATTTATTTTGTAATTCACTTTAACAGTGTTTTTAAAAATTTTTTATAATAGTTTTAAGGTTGAATATCTTGAGCTTTGCAAAGAGGTAATCATATTACAGTATTCACAAGAAATGTTTGTCGATATGTAAAATTTCTATTTTTTTTCTTATTATAGATCAATATTGTGTAGGACTAAAAAAGCATAGCTGTTTCAGACAGACAGACAGACATACAGACAGATAGACCCGGGGTAAATTCCAACTGCACCACATACTTTCCTGCAATTTAGCCAATTTCTGAGGCTCTGTGTCCTCAGTTGTAAAAAGGGATAATGATACGTACTTTGCAGGAATCGTCTGAGGATTAAATGGAATATATCCTGCAAAGCACATAGCCCATACCTGGCGCATGCGGCTGCTATTACTGCTTGTGTGATTGCAGTTGGTCAAAACCTGGAATATTGGCTGTAATGGTGGTCATCAGGCTTTCATGGTGATAGGTTCATTGCTAAATAGAAATACCAGACGCTGTTGATGACAATGTTGATGGTGATGATGGTGATGATGATGACCATGACTAACTTTATGAAGCAGTTGTGCCCTATGCAACACATTTTCATAAAGACAATTGAAGAAAATTACTCCAACATCTTGCAAACTTACTCCTCATCATATTGCTTTCATTCAGTCATGCTATTGTTCAATGAATTCACTTGAAATCATTTATTGAGAATGAATTGAATCTCTCATTTAATATGCCTCAATTCTTACTACTACAGGGTTTGTATTGGGATAAAGAATGGAGTTGGCCTTCCTTTGATAAAAGATCATTCATTCAACTATCACTTATTGATACTAGTAATAAAAAGAAGAATACAATGAGGATCTTGTCCTTGAGTCATTCATAGTTGAGAAAACCAGAAGTGTAAGGAGCATTATTCCAGAGGAACATATAAAGGTCATGAGACCACAGAGAGGGAAGTACTTGTGTGGGGAGACAGGGGGCTTGCTGGCTCGGGGTGTTATGGCGTGGGAAGGAGACAGGGCCATAGCGGAGGTGGGAGTTAGGACTGGGTGAGTCATGACACTGGGTGGTAGGAGAGAATGGCATTCCAGGTGGGCACAGAGGCACAGAGCCAATTGCCTAACTTGCCAAATAGCCTGTCCTCCTAGTGAAGTTGAACTGAAAGTAAGTGGACTCTGTGACTAAATTCAACTTGAAGTGGCTGGGCTATAAGTTAGAGCTTATCTTGGATGGTTTAATGAGGCCAGTAGAATAAAGAATGGAAACAATTGTGCCTTGTTAATATTCACAGTCATGATATTTACTGGGGCTCAGCAAAGATAAAGAAAGTTAAGTATAGTTTCAGATGGGGGGGGCGCCGGGGGAGGGAATGAGGAACTGAAAGAATTTACTGCTTTTATGCAAAAAAAAAGGAGATATTACTTTTCTTTGAATTAGCTTGTTCTCTTAAATTTTCTCTTTCCATTCATGTCTTTCTCTTCTCCCAGATCCTCACTCAACAGCAGGCTTCCAGGCTGGGTGGATATCTTATCACTGATGAGTGAAGTTAAAAGAAGATTATTTAACTCTCTCCCTAAAATCACACACACATGGTATAATAGGAAGGATGCACCCACTTGGCCTCCATTATCTGCTGGTGAAACCAGCATTTGGGGATTGATTCCTTTGTCCTCGGGGTCGGCTCTCCTTCTTTCTCTCCCCAGCCTGCTTCCTCCTCAGGTATTTGGGTTTGGCAGGCTATTAATGGGTGGAACCCACAGACACAAGGAAATGATTTTATGGGCTTTCTTCTGGGCTCATGTACAATTTTTAAAAATTCCTTTTGATCCTCTAAGATCCCGGCAGCCAACTCTGGTTAACATCACCCAGAAGCTAGCTGCACCCAGCACTGTCCTGGGAGCCCGGCTTCTCAAGTGCCAACCTGCAGGCAATTCTGTCTCCTTCCTGGAACTGGAGGCACCTTGAAAGTGTCCAGCAAACAGAATTGGCAGGTCGGATCATTGACATGTGAATTTGATTAATATTTACATCTGTAAAAAGCATTTGTACCACATAAATCTCTTAGAAATTTCATTGCCATCTCCCCGCCCCTAGATTGAGTAGCTTAATCCTCAGTTTTTATACACAAAATTCCTGATTCAGTGCCTAGTAAGAATTTAAGATGGATCCTGTTCTGAAACTTTAGCCTATTTTTCTGACATTCATAGAGGTCTTTGGAACAAGCTACTCCCAGGCACATTGACGGATTGTGGGAAATGGGTGGAAAGTAGAAAACTGGGGAGAGACAAGTGCTCCAGTTTTCAAAAGGGGCTGCTTCAAACAGTAACCAGCCCTGTGAACCAGTCAGTCATGGTCTAAATGCGCATCAGGCCACACTGTTAGCCCCACACCTTGTCTGGCTTTTGATAGGGCCTGCCAGTCAAGGCGTTTGATGACATTCAGAGCACTTACAGAAACAAATGCCATATGTACAGATAAAATGTTCATTATGAGTGTGTTTCCACAATGGACCCATCCTTTTTTATTTTATGGGATACCTAGAGGCCTGGTGCATGAAATGTGCACGGGGGGGGGGGGGTCCCTCAGACTGCCCTGCACCCCCTCGCAGTCCGGGAGCCTTCAAGGGATGTCTGACTGATGGCTAAGCCAGCAGTCGAACAACCTTAGCGCAGCTGCGGAGGTGGGAGAGGCTCCCACCACCACCACTGTGCTCGCCAGCTGTGAGTCCTGCTTCTGGCTGAGCATTGCTCCCCCTGTGGGGGCGCACTGACCACCAGGGGGCAGCTTCTGCATGGAGTGTCTGCCCCCTGGTGGTCAGTGTGCATCATAGTGATCATTCATTCCATTGATTGGTCAATTTGCATATTAGCCTTTTATTATATAGGACTAGACTATCAATGACATACTGAAATCCTAGTATATCTTTCCCCTCTTTTATACATATACATTTATAATTTTTATGGTTCCTCCCTCCTCAGCCCCAGTTTTATTTAATATAATTGACATATAAAGTATTTGAACTAGGTATCCAGTTTCTCTATGTAGGTAGGTAAAATATTACATGTGGAATGACAATACAACTGAGAAGCATTGTACCTTATTGAGCACTTGGATCCAAAGATGAACAAAGATTAGCTTCAATTTGGGAGAGTGTTTGTAATGTAAACCACAGGGCTCTGCCCTATAGAACATTTATATTTATGCCAAGTTTGAAGGTAGATTTTAGGCTCATTACATTTGTGCATAACACAGTGGAAACACTAAGTAACGGGCTCAGACCATGAGTCAGGTGTTTGTGGCTAGAAACAGAAGAAGCTGGCCTTCCATTTTTTCTTTCTTCTCTTCCTCCCTTTCTCCCCTTTCTCCTTCATCTTTAATATATATATTAGAGGCCCAGTGCATGAAATTCATGCACAGGTAGGGTCCCTAGTGGCTGCCGGCTGCCAGCTGCTGGCCAGGGCCTCCCTTCATCCATCTTGGCTGACAGTTAATTTGCATAAGGATATGCTGATTAGCCAATGGGAAGGGTAGCGGTCGTACGCTAATTACCATGTTTCTCTTTTATTAGTGTAGATAGATATTTTCTTGATTTCAGGGAGGAAGGGAGAGAGAGATATAAACATCAACGATGAGAAAGAATCTTTGCTGGGGCCTGAGCCTGCAACCCAGGCATGTGCCCTGACTGGGAATTGAACTGTGATCTCCTGGTTCATAGGTTAACGCTCAACAACTGAGCCACACCATCCAGGCTTCCCTTCATCTTTATGGCATGTAAAAGTTTATAAATCCCACACAAGGTTATTGAGAGATTAAATCAGATCAAGAGAATTGGGTGACATATTGTCATTCCATACATTTTTTAGTCCTGGTCCTGGGTTGACAGAGGTCCAAGTTCAGAGATCTCTTAAGTAGTCCTGGTGGGGAGAGAACTCAGACCCTACCTCCCCTTCTTTGCATCTTATGCTGACATTCTCTAGAAATATTCTAGATGATGTGCATCCACGTTGGAGAGGGTAGTCTTCTACCAACTCAAATGCTAATCTCTTCTGGGGACACTCGCACAGACACACCCAGAAATAATATTTAGCCAAATATCCGGGCACCCTGATGTTTGTGATCCAGTCAAGTTGATGTTGAAGTAGTCAACACGGAGTGACCGTGTCTGCCTCTCTGAACACAAGCTTTCAGTGCAATAAAACGCTGGTTACGGAGATCTGCACACGTTGGATGAGCTCCTCTAATCCGGTAACCAGGCCTGAGGATAAAGCCACTGCTGCAACATGTGCTTCTGCGGATGCAGACACATCAAAACAACCACCAGAGCTAAAAATAAGTGGGACACAAAATGCATTCAGGCCACAAGACCGAGAACCAGCACTGTAGATGGGTTAGCACATGTGCTGAAAATCCTGGTGGTCAGTGTGTGTCATAGTGACCAGTCATTCCCAGTTGTTCTGCTGTTAGCGTCAATTTGCATATTACGCTTTTAGTATATAGAATAATATTCCATTGTATGGACATACCACATCTTGTTTACTCATTCACCAGTTGATTGACATTTGTACTGTTTTCATTTGGGGGCTATTTAAATGTCTGTGTCTATAACTCCATATTTGAATCCTCTGAGGGTGTGTTTTTCTTGTCTATTAGTTCTACTGGTTTTCTTCACGTTAACTCCTTATGTGCCTGTTCTGTGTGTGCATGCATGCAGGTGCATGTGCTGGTCACTATAGATTTATTTGTAAAATTCCTCATAGAAACAATCTCAGGCTTCGAGTAGTGTTACTTTCCTCCAGAGAGGAAGTCCAGAGAGGACTTACTTTTGCTTCTTCCCAGCACCTGGAGGGTCTTGTAATCTGGGGTCACCCTAATGCAACTCCAGGGGCTGTGATGGTGTGGAGCTGAGATGCTTTCTTTGTGAGGACCTGTCTTCTTCCCATTTATTTGTACATAAGCCCAGAGTTAAGCCTTTAGGGTCCCTGCTCAAAGTGAGGGGGTTCCACCAAGGAACCTTCTTCATGATCCTTGACTCCAAATCCTGTCCCACTTCCCCTGAAAATTTCTAGAAGAATTGCAGGTCCTTGAATAACATCGTTTTGTTCAATGTTGTTTCGTTGTAGTGTTGATGAGATGCCATAGGAACTTAACCCTTGCTAATATCAATCAGCCTATGGTAAAAATGGGTTTCATTATACATTGTTTTGCTTAAAGTTCCAGACCTATTGACAATCCTATATAATAAAGAGGTAATATGCTAATTGACCATCATGCCCTCACAAGATGGCAGCGCCCAAGCCACAAGATGGCAGCACCCAATCCCCTCAGCCCCACCAGGGATGTGGCAGCCATTCTGTGCGCCTGCTGCCAGAGTCCCCCAGTCCCCTCAACCCCGCCAGCAGTGAATTTTCATGCTACCATTACCTTTTTAAAAAATCCTTACCCAAGGATATGATTATTTCTTTTAGATCATCTGTTCTTGGGGAGCAGGCCTAAGCCATCAAGTGGGCATCCCCCAAGGGTCCCAGACTCTGAGAGGGTGCAGGCTGGGCTGAGGGACCCCCCATGTGCATGAATTTTTATGCATCGGGCCTCCAGTAATAATAATAATAGCAACGAGTTACATTTGCATAGTTCTTTATAGTTGAAAAACCTTGGATGGTTTAATGAGGCCAGCAGAGTAAAGAAGGGAAACAACTGTGCCTTGTTAATATTCATAGTCATGATATTTACTGGGGAAAACAAAAGGTAAACTAAGCATAATTTTCACTGGGAAAATATTGGGAACTAAATGAGGAACTGAAAGGTTCTACTACCTTTAGGTAAAAATAAAGGAATACCAACTTTCTCCAAATCCACTCTGTCTCTTCATTTCTCTTCTCCTTGTCCTTCTTTCCTTCTAGACCCCCCAATCAGCAGCAGGTTTCTTGGGTGGATGGATTTCTTACAACATTAATGAGGATATTATATTTTACCTTAAAAAGAAATAAGGCAAATATTGTCCCCACATTATAGATGAGGCAACGGAGGCAAGGATGGTCTAGGTCCTAGACCAGTGATGGCAAACCTATGACACGCATGTCAGAGGTGACACACAAACTCATTTTTTTGGTTGATTTTTCTTTGTTAAATGGCATTTAAATATATAAAATAAATATCAAAAATATGTCTTTGTTTTACTATGGTTGCAAATATCAAAAAATTTCTATATGTGACACGGCACCAGAGTTAAGTTAGGGTTTTTCAAAATGCTGACACGCCGAGCTCAAAAGGTTCGCCATCACTGTCCTAGACTCTAGGATATTTACCAGAGGGCACATAGCTAATGAGTGATAGGGATAGACTCAAACCAAGGTTTCTTGACTTACGGGCTAGTGCTGTTTCTCATTCAACGCACTGACCTCCTTGCTGTTACTGAAACAGAGAGTGTGAGTCTGTGAAGGTTTGTTCTAAATTTTTTTTTTAAGTTCTATGGGAAGAAACTGCACTATTAAAAAAGACACGATTTAGGGCTTTCAATACACAACAAATGTCTTATTCTGGAAAGTGAAGACTAGAGCTGCAAGGAACTAAAACATTCTATCCACCATGGCCTTTGATTTGATGTAAATGCTGTGTCAATGTCTTAGGACCTCATCTCCAGAAAAAAATGCAACCCAAGATCTTATAGATAAAAGTGACTGAGCAAGAAGGAGAACCTTGATTTCCTGTTTTATGTGAAGTCTACTTTGCAGCACACCCCATCTAGTCTCAGAGCTCCCGGCATAAGGAAAACCATCACCACTCTCCAGCACTGTGGAGTGCTCAGGATATCTTCTAATATCATGGCATGTAGGGACACCATTGCCACTAGCCAGCACGGTGCAGTGCTCACTCGGAGTGGCTTCTAACATCATGGCATGTAGGGAAAAGCCTTTATCTTTGGACTCAGAGGCGTAGTTGAAATCCTAGAGCTATCACTTGGTAACTGAGTAAGCTTAGGCAGTTTACTTACCCTCTGGAATCTGTGCCTTCCTTTGTAAAATTGGCATGTTAAAATACCAACTCACAGAGCTGCCAAGGGGAAGAGAGGCCATACGTGTTTACCTGGTAACACTCTGCTTTTGATCAGGTAGGTGCTCTGGTAAACCAGATGTGCAGGTCCTTTGGTTCGGCTGACCATGATGCTCCAGAAGCCAGAGCACTGGTTTGAGGCAAGCACTACCCAATAATTCTTCAAGCAAGACTGTGCCCTAACCTCTTCTTCTTTCTCATGTTGGTCACAGGGAGCAGAGGCTGAGAAGTAACCTATTATCCTTAGTGGAAAGTAACAGCACCACAAAAACCCACCTCCATTATGCTCCCCATGATGTGAACGTCAGTGTCAACTTGACTGGATCACTGACTGTGATTAGGGTACCCGGATATTTGGCTAAACATTATTTCTGGGTGTGTCTGTGCAAGTGTTCCCAGAAGAGATTAGCATTTGAGTTGGTAGAAGACTACCCTCTCCAATGTGGATGGGCATCATGCAATCCATTGAGCACCTGAATACAACAAAAAGGTGGAGGAAGGGTGAATTCTCTCTCTCTGCCTGATTGTTTCAGCTGGGACATTGGAATTTAGACTGGAATTTACACCATCAATTCCCCTGGTTCTTAGAGCTTCAGACTGACTGAATTACACTATCAACTTTCCTGGATCTCTAGCTTGCTGATGGCAGGTCCTGAACTTCTCAACCTCCATAAAAACATGAACCAATTTCTTGTAATAAAACTCTATATATCTCTAAGTTTTTGTTATTGTTGACCTGGATCCTTCTAATCCCAACTTTGCTTAATTTTTGTAAAGATTAACCTAATAGCTAGAGCAAATGGTATATGTATATATATCTTAATTTGGTAGGCAGAATAAAGTGCCTCCCCCCAAAAAGATGCCATATATTAATCTCCAGAATCTGTGAATATATTGTTAGATGGAAAAAATACTTTGCAGATGTGATTAAGAGTATAGATGTTGAGATTGGAAGACTATTGGGTGAACCCACCTAATGACATGAAAGTGGAAGACCTCCCCAGCAGTGGTTAGAGAGAGATCAAGAGATCTGATGACAGAGGTGCTGCTAGAGAAACTATACACTGGTGACTTTGAAGATGGGAGACGAAGCTGAGAGCCCAGGAATCCAGGCAGCCTCTAGAAACTTGGAAGGGCAAGGAAATGGATTCTCTCCTAGAGTCTCCAGAAAGGGATGCAGACCAGCTGATGCCTTGACTTTAGCCCAGTGATGTCCCTTGTGACCTACAGAACTAGAAGGTAATACATTTGTGTTTTAAGTCACTAAGTACCCCTCAGAGATAGGGTAAATCCCCACCCCAAATTTGAAACTGATAATGCCACACACACACACACACACACACACACACACACGCACATACGTGCGTGCAGGTATGAACAAGTTTGTTACTCACATAATAAGACTTCCAAGGCGACTCCAAAACTGTCCAAAAATGGCCTGAGAAAGCAGGGAAAGGAAACTGTTTTGGAGGATCTATGGTGCTTAGGAGGTGGGGACTGGGTGGTGGTTCACCTGCATGGTTTGATCTTAGCATTAACATCAACGGAGAGAGCACCAGGCATTCTTTTTTTTTTTTAATCCTCACCTGAGGATATGCTTTTATTGATTTTTAGAGAAAGAGGAAGGAAGAGAGAGAGAAAGAAATATCAATGTGAGAGAGAAACATTGATTGGTTGCCTCCAGTACACAACCCGATTGGGGATCGAACCCACAACCTGGGTATGTGCCTTGGCTAGAAATTGAATGCACAACCTTTTTTGGTGTACAGGGTGGTGCTCCAACCAACATAGCCACCAGCCAGAATGGACACCCAGACATTCTTACCAGCTTGGCCAGGTATGGGGCAGAAAGGGTGATGCTCAAGTATTGTCAGCCATCAACTATTAAGAAGTGAAATAACATTCTATTTCCCAACAATAGAAATTTAATACAGCAATATTCCTCTACTTCCATCTAAGAAACAATTTATCTATCCATTCATCCATCCATCCATCCATCCATCCATCTATCCATTCATCCACCCAATATGTTAAGGTATATCTACTCTGTGCCAACCATAGCTAGAGGTTATGAAAGCAGTGATGTCCCTGAAATTACTTTTCTTCCTGTTTTGCTCACCATCTAGTAGGAGTGGACATTAAATTGATTTGTAATTATTTGCCAAGTATCCCAATTGTGGTATGTGGAGAAGGCTGAGAAAGCACAATGAAGAAAGAGATTTTTCTTTCTAGGAATTAGGCAGCGGAGTGGACATTAAATTGATTTGTAATTATTTGCCAAGTTTCCCAATTGTGGTATGTGGAGAAAGCACAATGAAGAAAGAGATTTTTCTTCCTAGGAATTAGGCAGCATTTCACTGACAAGATAATAGTTGGCACAGTTCTTAAATAACAACCAGAAATTCAAAAAGTAGAAATAGAAATGAAAGCACTTTAGACCTCTGAGAAAGGTACAAAGGTGTAAGGTACAAAGGTGTGAATTTTCTCTGTGTGGCAGTGAACTGGAATAGCAGGTGAGGGATTTTTTTCATCCTCTGATCCATGTGGGTTTGGGATCTGGAAATGGGGTTTCATGAGATGGCTTGGAAAAAAATAACTGAAATAGTGGGAAGTGGGAGGGATAAAGATGACCAGCTGCTGGCTGCCTGCAGGTTGAGCTAATTTAAGGATAGGAGTTTGTTTTTAGCCTGAAGCTATTGACTTACACCCAAGTTAACACATGTGAAGGAAAACATTTCAGTCCAATAACGTAAACAAGATGGAAAGAAGTTTCAAGAGAAGAAAGTTAATGAGCATTTCTGTCATAGCCTCCAGCTTCTTTCTAACGAAGGTCTAAGCAAATGACGCACAGAGCCTGTGGCAGGATTGCTCACAGAAGGATCTGGAGGCATGGCAGAGGACGGAGCTGCTCCTCAGGTTTCAGAAGGTGTCCCCTCCCTTCCGGCCCCTCATCCATGTGAGAGTCTAAGATATCCGAGGACATTGGGGGCCTTTCCCGGACCCCAGAGGTCTGGCGGCCTTGGCAACAACCTCCACAGCAGCGTTCGCCTCATGTGGGTAGCAGCTGGAGCAGCCTAGGTTCCCTCCAACATTGATGACTCTGGTTGGAAAGAGACCCATGTCTTCCCTCCAACTCTCCCCCCTGCCTCCTGCTGCATCTTCACTCTCTCTCCCTCTGTTTTGTATTTTAGACTCAAGAGGATCCTTCACATGTATAACAAGTTCTTTCTTTGAACTTAAATAAACATTATGAAAAAAGTGTGGTCCATCTTACTTGAAATGCTAAAACAGGATTAGTTTTAGGCTGTGAAATGCCTCTGCCTTATCTCTAGGAGTCAGCTGCTGGGAGCATTTTTGAGGGATCAGGCTGGTTGTTGGGGTGAGATTAAAAAAAAACCCGCAAAAAACATAAACCCCAAATGATCTGTGTATAGGCTTTTTACAAAATCCCCTTTGTCAAAAGCTCAGTCTTTCTCATTTTCATCCCCTCATTAGTTGGTGTGATCAATGCGTTGGAGCCAGTGTGGGAGTGAAATGTGTCCAGCCTGGCCATCTTCCTCTCCCTTCTCTCTGTATTTCTGCTTTTCTCTTTTTTAAACTGGCCCGGTTACCTCTAAGCATTTCCCAATGGAGGAAACAAATTATTTGGGTCAGACAGGCCACCATCACTACTTATGAGCCCCAAATGCTGCCTGACATTTTAAAAACTAATTTATTAATACACACAGGGAGGTCTTGCATGTCAACAACTGCAAATTATGGATAACAGATTTGCATCTTCTATAATTTCATGGCCTCATTCCGTGGGACTCCATAAGCTAAAAAAAAACCACACACCCAATGATAAAGTCTCCTTTTAAATCTCTTTTTGAACCAGTTGCTTACCTCTTTCATCAAAAAGAAAGGGGGGGGGAGAAAATAAAAACAAAAATATGTTTCTCTTAATTCACTTTAAAGTTTAGCATTAGAAGATTTCAAATCCATGAATTACTATGTGTATGATGTATGAGTCAATTACAGAAAGAATAGGAAATGGCTAATCGATTCACATCAATCTCTAGCTAAAGTATGTTCAGGGAAATGAATTTAGGATTGAATCAAACTGACTTTAAGTTCCTTCTGAACACAGTACTCTGTGAGAGTATTTGAGGAATATTACACTGAAAGATCATGTATATTTATCTTCAGTGAATGCACACTTTTGGGGGAGACAAGACATCAAGAGTTGTGTTGATTTATTCCCAAGGGAGACCAAGGATCATTGGTTAGTAAGTAGGCAATACAGGTAATAGCTGGCACTAACGGAGGGCCCTGCACCATTACTACAGGATTGGAGAGGTCTGGGGGAATTCAAGTCAAAGATGGATTGTTTTTCCCTGAATTTCAAACATAATTTAAATCCTAGTGGGTGGGAAAAGCCAGGAGGGCATCTCAGAAGAGAAGGGCTGAAAAGACGTGGAGAAGGAGGTCCTAGAGGCTCATGGGCCAGTGAGGAGAGCTGCTTTGAACTTCATAAAAGTGGACTCATAAAGTACCTGCTCTTTCTGGTCTGGCGTTCCCCCCACTCACTGTTGTATCTGTGAGGTTCATCCATATTGTTACTTACCTAAACTTCAAAATTAGAGAAAACTAATTTATGATTATAGGTCAAAATAGTGATTACCAGAGAGGTTTGGAATTGAAGAATCCAAATTTTGTTCAAAAGAGTATAAAAAAACACCAAATACCTGCAGAATGCCCAAAGAAAGATATTCAAGATTTCTACACACACACCCACACCTGCGCGTGCGCGCGCGCACACACACACACACACACACACACACAAACTACACAAAATTACTGACAATGAATGAATGGAAATACCATGTTCATGGATTGAAAGATTCAAAATTGTCACAGTATCTTATTTTTTTTAATCAATCTATATGCTTAATACAATCCCAATCAAAATCCCAGCAGATTTTTATCTGTGGAAATTGATAAACTGATTATAAAATGTAGATGAAAATGAAAAGAGCAATTCTTAGATAGTCAAGGTTGAGTAATAATAATGATGATTAAAGCTATAGTAATTAAGGTCTGTTACTATAAGGATAGGCACACTAATCAATGCAATGGAATGGAGTCCAGAAACAGATTCACACATTTTCAGTCACCTGATTTATAACAAAGTTGCCTACTGGTTACAGTGTAAATTGGTGTTCCCACTTTGGGAAACTGATAGTATCTAATAAAATTAAATATCTGACTATTCAATGGCCCAGCAGCTCCATATTTAGATATACCAACAAAAATGTGCACATCTTCACACCAAAAGATGTGTACAAGGATGCACATAATATTACTGTTAATTATCACCCCAGCTGGAAACAACCCAAATACCTATCAATAATTGAATGGATAATAAATTTTAGTGTAATTTAAATTCATACTGTATAACACTGTATAGCAGTTGCCTTAGTGCCTTTGGGCTGTTATACCAAAACTAGAGGCCCCGTGCATGAAATTCGTGCACTCATGGGGAGGGCGGTCCCTCAGCCCAGCCTGTGCCCTCTCGCAGTCCAGGATTCCTCTGGGGATGTCTGACTGCTGGCTTAAGCCTGCTCCAATCGGACATCTGTAGTGCTGCCTCGAAGGCGGGAGAGGCTCCTGCCACAGCTGCTGCGCTCACCAGCCCTGAGCTCGGTTCAAGACTTTTGGCTGAGCAGCGCTCCCTCTGTGGGAGTGCACTGATCACCAGGGTCCAGCTCCTGTGTTGAGCATCTTCCCCCTGGTGGTCAGTGTGTGTCACAGTGACTGGTCGTTCCGCTGTTCATTCAATTTTCATATTAGCCTTTTATTATATAGGATATTAATGGACAAGTAGCTTATAAACAACAGACATTTATTTCTCCCACTTTGGAGGCTGGGATGTCCAGAATCACAGCCCTGGAAGGTCCATCTTTGCTGAGGGCTTCCTTCCCAGGTGGCCATATTTCTTCTGTAATCTTCCATAGCAGGAGGGGCTGGGGAGCTCTGTGGGGTGTCTTATAAAAACACTAATCCCATTTATGAGGGCTCCACTCTCAGGACTTAATCACCTCCCAAAGGCTCTATCTCCTAATACCATCCCTTTGAGCATGAAAATTTCAACATATGACTTTGGGGTGATGCAAACATTCTGATCAAAGCAGCAAGGCTCAATAAAATAGAGTCAGGTGGTAAATGTGTGAGCCTTTGCTGCTGTGCTGCCCCTATTGGAACAACTCCTGTCTGTGGTTGTACTGTGAGAGTAATCACAGATCACCCATGAAAGACCATGGCTGTGCTTCTGGAACTTTATTTATGGACACTGAGATTTGAATATCATGATTTTCACATCACAAAATATTATTAACATTTTTTTAACCATTAAAAAAATCTAAAAACTATTCTTAGCTTATTGGCTATACAAAAACAGAAGGAGAAAAGTTAACAAGTGCTACACACTCAACCATATGAATTAACCTCACAGATATATTGGTGAGTGGAAGAAAAGCCAGATCAGAAAGAGCATATACTTAATTATCCTAGCTAATAAAGAGGGACTATGCTAATTGACCCTCACACTGTTGCAAAGATGGTGGCGCCCACAGCCAATAAGGAGGGAATATGCTAATTGACTGCCCCACCCTCAAAGATGGTGGCGCCCACAGCCACAAGATTGCGGCACCCAGTCCCCTTAGCCCCCCAGCTGCCCAGGGCCACCTGAGGCTCAGGTAACCAGGGCCAGCCGAGGCGTGCGCTGCTGGCAGTGGCAGCAGCAGAGGTGTGATGGGGGCATTGCCTCCCCCTGATTGACAGGTCACCTCCCACCCCTGAGGGCTCCTGGACTGTGAGCGGGGGCAGGCCAGGCTGAGGAACCCCCCCTCCAGTGCATAAATTTTCATGCACCAGGCCTCTAGTTTGACATATATCAAAAGCAGGCAAAACTAAAGTATGATGATAAATGTCAATATAATGATTATCAGAGAGGTCAGAATCAGGCAGGCTTCTGGGCTGTGGCTAATGTTCAATTTTATAATCTGAGTGATGGCTAAAAAGATGTGTTCATTTTATAAAAGGCATCAGGTTGTACTCTGCATTTTCTATATTTCTATAGGACAATTAAAAATTTAATGATGGGAAAAAGGAGAACTTATGTAGTACTTTCAACAACAACAAAAAAATGTAATGCTTTTTAAAGAGACAGCATCATATGGTAACTAAGCACATGGATCCTGCGGACAGGCTGCTGTGTCTAAACCTTAGTTCTATCATTAGCTGTGTGACCTTGGGTAAGTTGCTTCACCCCTCTGTTCCTTAGCTTTCATCAAGTGTAAAATAGGGAATACTATGGTACTCACCTTGCAGTATTACTATAAGAATTATGAGTTAATCCATCTAAAACCATGTAGAACAACACTAACAAACCCAAGCACTCAATAAATGTTAGCTATTATCATCGTGGCTGATAACATTTTATTTATTTTTATTTTTTAAAGAAATGTATTTTATTTATTTTATTTATTTTATTTTATTAATTTAAATTATTTATTGTTGAAAGAATTACATATGTCTTCTTTTTCCCCCATTGGAAATGCACTTTTATTTATTTATTTTTTGTTAATCCTCAACCCAGGATATTTTTCCATTTTTAGAAAGACTGGAGGGGGAGAGACAAAGAGAAACATCGATGTGAGAGAGACACGTCGATTGGTTGCCTCCCACATGGGGATTCAACCTGCAACTGAAGTATGTGCCCTTAACTGAAATCAAACCCAGGACCCTTCAGTCCACTGGCCAATGCTCTATTCACTAAGCAAAACTGGCTAGGGCAATCAATAACATATACATATATTATTGATTTCAGAGAGGAAGGGAGAGGGAGAGAGAGATAGAAACATCAATGATGAGAGAGAATCATTGATTGGCTGCCTCCTGCACACCCCATACTGGGATCAAGCCCACAACCCGGGAATGTGCCCTGACCTGGAATTGAACTGTGACCTCCTGGTTCATAGGTCAACACTCAAACACTGAACCACACTGGCCGGGTAACCAATAACTTTTTGCTTTGGGTGTTTATTAAGGTGTTTATAAACTCTTGATTTTGCTATATATTATGTTTACTTTTAGATTAAGTCTTGGGCCAGGAGCACAAAGAAGTCATTCTAACTCCCACGTGGTCCCGCCTGGCTCACTAGAAATATGATTCTGGAGAAGAGCCTGGGAGTGCGGGCCTGGAGTCATAAATAACATAAATACTCCGTCCGATTTAGAATGCACACGCCGCCTGTGAAAAGTTGCAGTGTCAGTAGGTGCTAGTTGAAGACTCTGAGATCCAGGATTCCAAACAAATATATATTTTCATTCTAAACTAATCTTTTTTATAGAAAACAGAAGAGGCTTGTTGGAGAGGAGCATGAACAATAGTCTGTTGTTTGTCTCTGCTCTAGGCCTGGGTCTTGCAGCCAGAGAGTGACCAAGGCGGGACCTCTTGACTCCAGAAACGTTGTAAGGGGGAACCCTGCTCATCTGCTTTAATTGTTTTCCCGGGGGAAAGGCTGCAAATAAATAAAGTCAGAAATAAACCTGTGCCCCCTATTCTTTATGCCGTATAAATGCCCATACTGGGAGGCATGTGCTCTGTGACTTAAAAAAATGATGCAAAAAGCTTTTTATTCTCACTATAAACATTTATTTTCTGTTCAATCATTCAACAGGTTTTATTGAGTGCTGCGTAACAGGCCAATGAAATTCTACATCAAAGGAATATTTTTTAACTTTGTTCTCTGAGGTGATGTTTCTTTAAAATTTTGGACCATGGAATGTCACAGCCCCCTTCTCTTTCCCACCCTCCTAACCCCCAGTCATACCCATTTATATCCCAGAACACACTCTGGGAATTGCTGAGTTAACCAGTCCTTTATTGCTGAACGCTGAGTTTTCCCAATCCTTCTTTGCCATAAATAACACTGTGGGGAACATTCTTGTACCTACAGCTTTGCACACATGTTAGATTGTCTCCTTAGGATAAATTCCTAGGAGTGGAATTGTTGAAATAGAGGCTCTGTTTCTTTTTATGCACATGAAAGACCCTGTGTCAGTTTTACAAAATGTTGGTAATCACAGGCTCGTAAAACATTGGCGTTGGCAGGGATCTCAAAGCATCATTTCAGGCCTCCTGTCCATGGGCGGACGGGGGCGGGAAGCCAGGTCGGTCCTGACACGATCTCACAGCTCACATGGGCTCTGGGGACAGCTGTCCAAGGGAGAAAAGGACACACTGGAGGGA
Organism: Myotis brandtii; assembly: GCF_000412655.1. Taxonomy (NCBI): domain Eukaryota; kingdom Metazoa; phylum Chordata; class Mammalia; order Chiroptera; family Vespertilionidae; genus Myotis; species Myotis brandtii. The sequence goes on along the minus strand of NW_005353762.1, from coordinate 2,270,137 downwards.
GGTCAGCGAGGCAGCTTCCAACAGCTCAGGTGCCTCCCTGTCCCTCTCCCTCGTGGATGCTCCCTTTCAAGCCAGTGGGTCATGTTTCCAAGCCCCTGGTACTTATCAAGAATAATATGTCAGGGAAACGGGGGCCCAGTTTAGCACCCACTCTTCCTGTTAAAGGATAGCAGGGACTCAGAGTGCACAAAGGGCACATTGTGAGTGTGCGTGTGCGTGTGAGTGTGCATGTGAATGTGAGTGTGCATGTGAATGTGTGTGTGAGTGTGTGAGTGTGTGTGTGTGTGAGTGTGTGTGTGAGTGTGTGAGTGTGTGTGTGTGTGTGTGAGTGTGTGTGTGAGTGTGTGAGTGTGTGTGTATGTGTGTGTGAGTGTGTGTGTGAGTGCGTGTGTATGTGTGAGTGAGTTTGTGTGTGAGTGTGTGTGAGCCCAAGTAGTGATTGCTGTGAGGAGCTTGGGATGGGCCACCTCCATGGCCAGGTGATGTTGATTTCCCTGAGCCTGTTGCGGCCTGAGCTTAGATGACCTGGAGACGGGACTGGCTGGCAGTCATGTGAATATTTCCCAGACTTGCCTGCTGTTTCCGGGAGTTGGCTGCCCTGTGGTAAGTTCATGTGTTTGGAGAGCCTTGGTGGGGAGTAGTGGGCACCCCAGGTCGCTGGTCTGAGCAGCCTGGAGCCTGGAAGCAAATCAGAGCCCAGGGAGGCCAGACCTGACTCAGAAGCTGGGCTCACCCCCGGCCATTGTTCAGGGATGGAGGACCTTCCCCTCACCCTCATAAGTGCTCCTCCGGCTTATATTTAACTGGAACAGTATCCAGCTCCCCTCAGAATGGAAAAGGGAGGAGTTCCCGAGGGACTTCTAACTTTCATTCGGGGGAAATAACCGCTTTCCCTGCGGGAGGCACACTTCATCACACCCCAGTGCAGACCCCGGGCTCCATTCTCGTCCTGGCCGGGAACGTTCTCCGAGTTATAGGAACATTCCCACATCCTCCCACACCCTCTAGCTCCCCTCACCACCTGCTCTGGCACCTCTGCCCAATTATTAATGGCTCAGGAAATGGGTTGGCAAAGCAGTCCCGGCAAAGGGCCTGCGGGCCTCCAGCTGTCCTGGATCCGGTGGCCCCAGAGTCCTTGTTGACTTGAGGTTGGATTCACACGAGGAAAGGGGGCACTGTGGCCCAGGGCATAGAGACTTTCTTTGGTTCTCCCTAGGGTCACAGGAAACCGGAGGCCAACTCTAGAGGCGCAGATGGTGGCAGCATCTCTTCCCTCCATGGCACTTGTCACAGCGCCGGCTCCACCGCCTCTCTGTGGAATGACTGGGTGTGGCTTGCTTCAGGTCCAGGCTTTCTCAGTCCCCAGGTGTGGACACACGTACTGTGTGGACCTTGATGTAATCAACCCTGGAGGACTTCGCAGAGAAGCGTTAGGAAGACCCCTGCCCTTGCCCTGGTCCCTGCCTGTCTGCCTACTGCGTGCAGCCAGGTCTAAGGGCACAACAACCACCGATGCACCACGTGACTTCAGGCAAAGATGTATTTCAGGCTGAGCCCTTTGGGGAGCAGAGACAGACAGAGCAAAGTTGAGAAGTGCAAGGCCGGATACCTGGGGAAAGTTTGGGTTTGCCCCCAGGCTGCAGGCACAGATGTGCAAAAGGTGCCCCCAGATGTGCAGTTTGGACATTGCAAAAGGTGCCCAGAAGGTGCGGGGGTGAAAATTCGGCCTGCACTGCTCTCACCACCATGCCCTCTGTCGTGGGTTGCGTCCACATAGAGGAAGAGGCATCTTTCCCCCAGCACAGGACTGACCTGCTCACCGAGCTGTGCCCCTGCCCACGTGCCTTCCTCTGACTTGCTCAGTGCCTCAGAAGGCAGTGCCCTGGGAACTCGGCTCCACACTCCTGGGCTAGGTTTCACCATTTCCCTTTTGTAAATGCCCTGGGTGTGTGAGCAGTTAGTGTGAGTGAGTATGCATTGTGGCTGAGTGTGTGTGTGTGAGTGTGTGTGTGAGTGTGTGAGAGTGTGTGTGAGTGTGTGTGTGTGTTCTCAGTATGACTTTGAGGGCTGAAATGAGTACATGGCCTGGCATTGAAATGAGTGCGTGATGCCCTAGCCCAGTGGTCGGCAAACTCATTAGTCAACAGAGCCAAATATCAACAGTACAACAATTGAAATTTCCTTAAAGAGCTAAATTTTTTAAACTTACACTATATAGGTAGGTACATTGTTATTAACTTAATTAGAGTACTCCTAAGGCTTAGGAAGAGCCACACTCAAGGGGCCAAAGAGCCACATGTAGCTCGTGAGCCGCAGTTTGATTATAAATGAAAATTAACCACTTAGCCCTGGCCAGTTTTGCTCAGTGGATAGAGCATTGGCCTGCAGACTCAACGGTCCCAGGTTCGATTCCACTCAAGGGTATGTACCTTGGTTGTGGGCACATCCCCAATAGGGGATGTGCAGGAGGCAGCTGATCGATGTTTCTCTCTCATCAATGTTTCTAACTCTCTATCCCTCTCCCTTCCTCTCTGTAAAAAACCAATAAAATATATTAAAAATAAAATAAAATGAGTGCGTGTTATGCTAAGTGAAATAAGCCAGTCAGAGAAAGACAAATACCGCATGATCTCACTTATATGTGGGCTCTAATGGACAAAATAAATGGATAAACAAAATAGAAACAGACTCATAGATACAGAGAATAGACTGATAGCTGTCAGTGGGGAGGGGGGAAGGGGCCTGGGTGAAGAGGATGCAGGGATTAAGCAAAACAAACAAACAAACAAAAAACAACCCTCATAGACAGACAACAGCATGGGGATTACCAGAAAAAAAGGGGGGTGGGGGAGTCAGAAGAGAGAGAAGGAGGATAAATGGTGATGGAAGGAGACTTGACTTGGGGTGGTGAACACACAGTACCATATACAGATGATGCATTATAGAATTGTACCTCTGAAACTGTATAATTTTATTAACCAATGTCACTCCAATAAATTCAATAAAAAATAAAATAAATAAATTTTAGCAGCATAATAAAAGGAGCACAGATCCTTTCCCTTCCCCCGATAGTGGAGGAGAGAGACCAGCTTCGGGCCATGGGTCTCGCCCCTCCTTTTTCTGCCCGATGCCCTAGATGTGCAGCCACTGCTGGCCCAGTAGGGCCCCTTCCCTCCCCACCCCTCCCCTGACCGTGCGTGGAAGGAGGGGTCTTGCTAAAGGGAACTATGCTGTCTTCCTCATGCGGAGGTCTGGGAGGGGGCAGAGAAGGTTCAGGATGCTCAGGTGAACTCAGCTCCCCTTTTAAAGTGGCCACATCACCTCCCACAATGTCTGTCCTTCCTCTCCCATCTTCTTGGATGCTTTTTTACTGCTCCTTTTAAAGTGTTGGTGGTTTGGGTTCTGAAGTTAGCCAGGAATGTGCAGCCAAGGAGACCTGGTGCAGGTGGTTCCATGGTCAACCCCAGCCCTCAGCTTTCCGATGTAAACCAGGAGCCCCACGGGTCCTGCCTTGGACAGAAGGATGGGCCCAGAGAACTGGGTCTAGTCTGAAGGGTTTCTGGGCTCCTCAGCGCCTCCCAGCACAGGCATGGTGAGCAGGGCCCTGGGAGCCTCCTGGCTCCCGTCTGTTCTATTGTGGAAGCTGTAAATCATCAAAGACTCAGCACTAGACTCTAAAAGGATGTGTGAAAGGTGTCCTGACTCACCTTTTGTGCTCCCACCCAGGTCCCTCTTTTCCTCCTCAACTCTTCTTAGTTTATAGACCCTTATGTAAAGAGAGCTAGCTATAAATAAACGGGCTCTTCTGAATGATGCTCCCTTCTTTAAATCAAACTTCAGGCCAGCCATGCTGAGTAAAGGCAATTCTCCGGGGGCGGGCTGGGGTTCAGAGGAGATGAAGTGTGTAATATGGAATAAAGCTGCATCCTTACACTCCCTCCTGGCACTATCCTGAGACATTTGGAATGTGTGTGTTTTCACCCAGTAATACATTCAGAAAAGTTTCTCTTTCAGCAATGTCCCGTGTCTGGGGGGAAATATATTGAGAGCTTCCTATGTTAAAAAGAAAGCCTTTCAGAACTAAGATGTCCAAGTAGACTCATTTGAGAGAAAGACCTGCATCTGAAATGCCTTATGTACTCTGTAATTAAGGAAAGAGAATGACATTTAACAGGAATAGCACACCAGCATACAGTTGAAGTCCATGTTGCAGTCACATCAAGAGGAAGGATGAGGGGAGGAAGGTTATAGAAGAAAGGTTGAAGGGAGGTGAAGAGAGGAAGAGAAGAAGGAGAAAAGAAGGAGGACACACAGACTCACTTATTTGCTGAGCACCCGGGTGCTTCACGGTGTGCTCGGCCCTTCCCGTGGTTGTCTCTAGGGTCTCTGCTCCCCCCACCCTGGGGATGGAAAAGGAACCAGGCCACAGATGGGGCAGAATTGGGGTTGAGGCCTGTAGAGGTTGGAGGAAGGCCGTGACTGGGATGTGCCAGGGCAGGGAGTGCTGTGCGAAGGGGTGTGGGGCATCCCCTGTGTGGTGGAGGGGTGAGCTGCGGAGAGTGAGGGAGGGCTGGGCTGAGGACTGTAAGGTGGCTTCTGTCAGAAGCACTCACTCCGTGTTTATTATAAACGCATGCACCCCAGCACCCACCTCCCAGATTCAAATGTGGAAGGTCTGGTTGGGCCAGGAATACTGACGTCGCACAGGCCCCTCCAGGGGGCTCTGAAGCAGGAGGCCCTGGGCTGCACGTGAAGAAATGCTCGTTATTGGTCCTTTCAAAGGGCAGCCTCTCGTCTTAGGTTCCATGCTGCTCAGAACCATTAGACTCCAGCAAGTCTCACTGGGACCAGGAGTAGGCATGCGGCGATTGATAATGTCAGGCTGCCTCGCTCCCCGTTTGCCTCCCGTGTGTTGTTGCTGCCCCCCCTCTCCCTACCTCCCCCCAACACACAGAGGCAATCCCACACCTCCACCCACATCGTCAGAGGATGGGTCTCCATCACCTTAAAGCTTCCTCCTCGTGAGCCTGCCTATCTCGGCCCCAGGGCTTCATCTGGCATCCAGGGTGTCCTCAGCCTGGGCTCCAGGCACCGGAAGCACCAGGGAGAGAATTCTTAGAAGAGACCCTGCAGTAGTGACAGGTGGGACTTGGGGATAAACCTTCAGCTTCCTTGCCTCATGACTGACAGTTCTGTGGACGGCCCAGCGGGAGGGGCCCTCCATCTGCAGCAGCGACACACTCAGTGGTACACTCAGCCATTGGCTGTTCTTCCCCAGGCACATGCCCTGCCCTCGCACACCACCCTGCCCTCCCACACTGCCCTCTGAGTCACTCCCAGCTAAGCTGCTTACACCCAAATCCTGGTCTCAGGTTCAACTGGGGGTGAAGAGGAACCCAAACTAAGACACTTTTTCTTTTCTTTCTTTCTGTTTTTACTTTAAAAAAGTAATTTATTTTCATTTATTTTGTTGAGATATAATTGACATAACATTAAATTAGTTTCAGGTGCACAACATAATGACTCACTATTTGTATACATTGTGAAATATCGCCACAATGAGTCTAGTTACCATCCATCCCCAGGCGGACTTACAAATGTTTGGTGTTTTTCTTGTGATGAGAACTTCAAAGATCTCCTCCCTTAGTAACTTTCAAATAGGCAACATAGTATTAACTATCATCCTGTGCTGTCCGTCACACCCCCAGGCCTTACTTATTTCATACCTGGAAGTTTCCCCCTTTGACCTCTGACACCCATTTTGCCCACCTGTTTTTATTCTTTATAATGCTCCTGGCAGCTTTGCCTAACTTCTCAGATACAACCAAGGTCTCTGCCAGGAGAATAAAGTCAGGGCACAATAGAAATGTGCTTTACCACGAGTCAGAAAAATAAATAAATAAAAGACAAGGGAAATTTAATAACAACCTACAAACTCCCCGCCATTTACACAACTTCATAGAATTCAGATGCCTGTTCAACACACGCCCAACCAGGAGGATACCTTGCATTTTTAAATTAAATGATTCCTTTACATCTTATCCAACCTGGTGGAGGGCTCACTATTATTTGCGCTGAACTCTGCCTTTGCTGTCGTGTCCTGAGCTCCTCCCCCTGCGGCCTCGACCCAGACACCACACAGCCCGCATTGGCACTGTAACCTGCACCCTGCTCCCTTGCGTTGGAATTTGGCTGTGCAGCTGACGCTGTGCTTCCGAACACGTGATTGCGTGAGCTGAACAGCAGCCTTGCTGAGCGGTGAGGATGGGCAGCTCTATTCCACGGTAAAGGAGGTTAAGGACAGGGAGGTTTGGCGCATCACACAACCAGGACCTGTCCCTGATGATCTCAGAATTCATACGTTCTCGTTCCCAGCCTGGCATGCTTTCCATAACACACACGTCCCCGCAGACAGCAACGTGCACAGAGCATCCATTTACTTACCTATCAACCAGGCATCCAACAGTTATTTCAACTACTGCAAGCTAGTGCCCCTTACCCTCCCTACCCCCCACCCCATTGCAGCCACCTCTCCTCAGCCTGGGCAAGGCTTCATGCCAAACATGCTTGATGTTTTCAGCCACCTTTTGTTATACAAGTTCAGCCCACAAAACCCTGGGTCTTTGCATTCTTATCTACAAGTTGGAGAGAGATAAACCACCTGTGCCCTTCGCCCTCCATCGTCAGCAGCAGAATTCCAGACACAGTGAGCTTGAGGAGCCCCTTCCGATGGGCCGGAGGTTTGCAGCCCTCCTCCTGCCCCGCCCCGGCTCTCGAGCCCACTGCAACGAAACCTTGACTCTGGAAATCCACTCCTAGCCCCACCTGCCTTCCAACAGGCCTGTTTATGGCCGCGGCTCTGCAGCAGGGAGCCGTAAGGCATGAATGAGCGTGTGTCCGTATGTTGGAGCCAATTTTTGTCAGGAATGCACTAAACACTTCGTAAATTACGTCCTTGGTTGTCAAGCCACCTCTGATATTAGATTAGTCACTGCTAACCCTTCCCTACACAAGACCCAGGGGGCGGATGCACTGGACCATGACAGAGTTTCTCTCTTTTTAATGGAAAATGTGTGCAGAGGAGTCAGTCACCCTGACCCACGCTGCACAGCCACAGGCGTGTGTGATGGACATTCCTTCTGCATGTGTAGGGCTCCTCTACCAGCGTGTTCTGTGCGCAAAGTGATCGGGAGGAGGCTGGCCGGGCCTGGGTGCCACGCCTTTCCCGCGGGCTTCATGTGGGCCAGGCGCTGTTGTCAACGTTTTCTATGCTTAGAGGAACTCAGTGCTTACAGAGATCGTATGTCAGGGCAATACTGTTACCTTCAGTTGATGGTGAGGGAGCTATACGCGTTGAGTCACCTGTCCAAGGTCACGTAACGAGCAGCGCTGGGACTCATTAGGCACCGGTTCCCTTAGTTGCCCCCTGCACCAGCCTCTGCTTCACGTGTGTCAGGCCCGGAATGACAGCACATGGGCAGAAGGTGTTGGCCAAGGATCTTAACCTCAGTCCTCAAAAGGCTACCCCTTTATTTACTGATGCAATAAGTAGTCACTTAGGATCCACTGCCCGAGAGGGTCTTAAGAAATGTTCTTGTAACAGCAGTTTATTTTCATATATTACAGTCTATTCCAATGTATTAAGTAATTACATATTCCAACGTATAAAGTGATTTGAAGAAGAGCTTCCTGGGTTGAACAGAAGGCAGGGCACAGAGTCTGCCAACACCCTCCTGAGGGGCCCCGGAGGTCCTCCTCCCTTGTGTACCTACAAGAGGCGCTGATATTGAATGGAGAGAAGGGCCAAAAAGGATGGATTTTCTTCCATTTTCTGGAACCACTTAGCTCCGGTCATGGATTTGCATGAATCTCAATGCATGACAGTTAAAGGACAGTAAGGGTTAAAGCAAAGTATACAGCAAAGGATCATGGGATGTTTCATATGTCATTTGAACCACATGTGAAGTGGAAACAGTTAGTTGGAAGGGAAAAACGTTAGCAATCAGGTAGATTGTATTCTCTGGAGGGATTTACTAAGAAGTGCACAGTAATAGATATGCTCAGTCTACTGACAGCCGTTCTTAAAAGCAACAGCATCGTATTCCGCAGTATTCTTCCCCCTGAAAGTGGCAGGAACATAATTTAAGGCAGCTTAAGCAGAGCAGGAAGTGTTTTAACTTTTATACGCAGGAAGCAGTGGTTGATGTGGGAACAGTGAAGGCAAAGGTTGCAGGTATGGGCGCCCCGCCCTGAGCTCTGCTTCCCAGAGTGTATGGCCAATTTCCCTCCCCCTGCAGATGAAACCCGCATGAACACTAGGTCAGGTGACTACCACCAGCTCCAGCTGTCCACCTTCCCCAGCCCAAATCCCAAAGACGAGAATCAGACTTCCTGCTAAGGACTAACACATGCGTAGTTGGCCGGATTGAGTCATTTGCTCAGCTCTGAGCTGATCACTAGAGCCAGGGGTTCTCTGATTTACCAGCCTGGGTCACACACTTGCCGTGTGAGGGAGGCAGTGGGTACCATGTTCCATACTGCCAGGAACACAACATGTAGGAAGGGCCCAGCCGGTGTGGCTCAGTGATTGAGCTTCGACCTATGAACCAGGAGGTCACAGTTTGATTCCTGGTCAGGGCATCTACCTGGGCTACGGGCTCGATCTAGTGTGGGGCGTGCAGGAGGCAGTGGATCAATGATTCTCTCTCATCATTCATTGACGTTCCTAGCTCTCTCTCCTTTTCCCTTCCTCTCAGAAATTAAAAACACACACACAAACACAAGTAGGAAGGGATTATTCCTCACCGAAGAGGAAACAATATCTATATATATATTTTTTAAAATATATTTTATTGATTTTTTTACAGAGAGGAAGGGAGATGGATAGAGAGTTAGAAACATCGATGAGAGAAACATCAACTAGCTGCCTCCTGCACACTCCCTACTGGGGATGTGCCCGCAACCAAGGTACATGCCCTTGACCGGAATCGAAACTGGGACCCTTGAGTCCGCAGGCTGATGCTCTATCCACTGAGCCAAACCGGTTAGGGCGCAATACCTATATTCACTACAAACTGTTCATAGGCATTCTGTGATTTGAGTCACCAAGAGCCTCAGTTATCTCATTCTCAGATTCATCTATTCATTCATAAACCTCTATGGATATACTGAGTTCTCGGCTCAGAACCCCCAAGGCCATGCTTTGGTGTCTGTATGGGGTTGCTCAGGCTGCTATAACTGAAGCATCCATCTTATATAAAAACTGCTGTTTGAAATTTTAACCCTGCTATTTTGGCTTCTGTAAATGCTTTCTTGCTTAAATAATAAGGAAAATAAGACTACTCCCATTTCAGAGAGGCCATAAACCATCCCCGGACAAAGTTATCAGTGCTGGCCAGGCCAAGCCTTTGGTTGAGGTCTCAAAGCCCCAGTACATAGGGCTCTTTAAGAATTTGCAAAGGGGACCAGAAAAACCCTTATTTGAGGGACAAAGAGCTAGAAAAAGTATAAATAGGGAAGCTTCCTCAATGTTTCTTTGCCCAGAATTTGAAAGGCATTTTTCTCTGGGCCCGCGCGTAATAATAATAAAGTGTGACTCCATTTCTGTAAGCGTTGCTTGGTTCTTCTCCAGTCTTCTGTAACATAACAAAGCCCCACACATGGGTGGCTTGTAACAAATTTATTGTCTCCCAGTTCTGGAGGCCAGAAGTCCAAGAGCAAGGTGTCAGCAGGGCCGGTTCCTCTGGAGGACCGTGAGGGAGAGTCCTTCCTGCCTCTTGCCTGGCCTCTGGTGGGGGCTGGCAGTCTTTGGCTTTCCTTGGACTGTAGAGGCATCACCCCATCTCTGCCTTGGCTCTCCCATGGCGCTCTCCCTGGGTGCGTCTGCTTCCACGCTTCCTTTTCATAAGGACACCAGTTGTATTGAATTAGGGCCCATCCTAAGGACCTCATTGTAGCTTGAATACCTATACAAGGATTCTGTTTCTAAATAAGGTCACATTCCGAGGCACTTGGGGGTCAAGACTTAACCTATGAATCCTGTGGAGGCATAAATCAGCCCCTACAAATACCCTAGTGGGAGTTTAGGTCAAAGCAGGTGACGAGGGTGCAGAGGGGAGGTGTTTCGATGAGGTTCCCAGATTTTGATTTCCCAGAGGATACTCCCCCTGCAGCTATGAAATTCACTGTTTCCTATCATTTCACTGAGGAAGAATCTCGGCCCGGTTACTTCAGCCAGTGGGCTCCCCAAGCAACAGGACAGATGGATTTCACACCTGGCTGAGCCGTCTGAGCGTGTTGACCCTGCACAAATGGTGCCCTCCCCTAACTTTCTCGCTACGGTAAGAAGTTACCATCCCATCTCACTTTGCGTGCCTCTTCTCAACCTCTCGCAGGCTCCAACAGGCAGGGTGCAGAGGGGAGGTGTTTCGATGAGGTTCCCAGATCTTGATTTCCCAGAGGATACTCCCCCTGCAGCTATGAAATTCACTGTTTCCTAACATTTCACTGAGGAAGAATCTCGGCCCGCTTACTTCAGCCAGTGGGCTCCCCAAGCAACAGGACAGATGGATTTCACACCTGGCTGAGCCGTCTGAGCGTGTTGGCCCCGCACAGGGGGACTTTCCCTTGAAAGGGGCATTCTGACGCCAATGGTGCCCTCCCCTAACTTTCTCGCTACAGTAAGAAGTTACCATCCCATCTCACTCTGCGTGCCTCTTCTCAACCTCTCGCAGGCTCCAAAAGGCTCGTGCTCCCCAAATGCCTGCCTGCGGATGGCATCATTAACTTCTTCAGCTCAGCTTCTATCTTTTTAAAAATATATATATTTTATCATTGATTTCAGGATTTCAGGGAGAGGGAGAGAGACATAGAAACATCAATGATGAGAGAGAATCATTGATTGGCTGCCTCCTGCACGACTCACACTAGGGATCAATCCCACAACCCGGGCATGTGCTCTGACCAGGCATTGAACCCTGACACTCAACCACTGAACCAGCCAGGCTCAGCTTCTATCTTAGCAGGACATGGTCAAGTACCTCATTTCCTGTTGCCTCATCAAGAGCCAATAACCCAGTAACCTGTTCCAAATATGCTGAAAAGGCTGGTGCCCCTCGCCCCAGCTCGCACTGGCTCCCCGCACTGACTGTGCACCCTCTGCCATCCCTCCCGCCCCCCAGGAAGTCATGCTGGTGGCTTGGAAATGGCCCGGGGAGACTTTGTAACATGACACCAGCCAACGCTGCAAATTAGGGTTCTCCACCCCTTGAGCAAGCCCGGAGCTGGGTGCCAAGCACAGCCCATCGATGGGACAAGCTGCCAGTCCTCCCAATCGGCCAATATTTTAGTTCAAAATCTTGAGAGAGTGAGGCAGTCCATGGACCAGTTCCCCCAGCAGGGGTGGGTGAGGGCCGGATGGCACAAGACACACACACCGGGCCCCAGGGCTGTGTGGATACACATCTATACAGGGAGCCAGTGATTGGAATGTCACATTAATGTGGCTCAGCGATTCTCACCCTTTCTCATCTCATGGCACACATAAACTAATTGCTAAACTTCTGCAGCACACCAAAACAATGTATTCTATTTTTGGCTGATATGACGAAAAAAAAAGTACATGTGAATTTTGATTCACATCAGATGGCTATTGCTGTGTTGGCTGTGGTCATTTTTAACTTGACTATCCAAGGGAGAAGAGGTCAGAGCCCCTGACTAAATAGTCAGGGATGGCAGGTCTTAGAAATTCTTGCGGCACAGCCGTTGAAAAGCGCTAGTGTGGTTTTAGGACTCTAATCTGGTCCTGCTCACTCTTCAGCCTCAGCTGCCTCCCTCCACGTTGACTGCTCTTCTCCATCAGTACAAGGCCCTGTTACCTGTTTGCTCTGCACACTGATGTCTGCATCAGCTTGCAGTGTTCTCTCGGTCTGGCTCTCCTCTCCATGTCCCTCCATGTCCCGCCCTCAGTCTTGGTTGCAGCCCTTTTCCCTGGAGGCCGCGTGTACCATCTCTTTACGTAGAACAATAGCTACACAACCTCAGTGGCATGCGGTGGTAAACAGCTCCTTCTTGAGAGTCTGCAGGGCTCATCTCTTTGGGGTTGGGCAGATGGTTCTGCCGGCTTCACCTGGACTTGCTCATCACTCAGGGCTCCGCTGCGGCTCTGGTCCCAGCAGGCTGGCCTGGGCACATCCTTCCTGCTTGCTCATCACTCAGGGCTCCGCTGCGGCTCTGGTCCCGGTGGGCTGGGTGGGGCCCCATAGTTCGAGCCCCTCTACTCCATGTGTTTTTCCTTCTCCTGGTCCCAGCAGACTGGCCTGGGCACATCCATCCTGAGGGGGCAGAAGTGGGAAAGTGAGCAAACTCAACCATACACGACCTCACAATGCTGCTTATGACCAAACATCCCAGTGACCAAGACAAGCTCAGAGGGAGGAATGGGCCTGCGCACAATGCAAGGTATTATGGCAAAGGGTGTGGGCACAGGAAGGGTGGAAAGCGGGACCGGCAATATAATCATGTACGTCTCCAACTAGGTCAGCCTGTGTTCTTAGAGTAAGGCTTAGACACCGTTCTCACTTACACTATTATGCTGAGAACTGGAACAAACATAAGTTGTTATTCCAGTGGTAAACAATACAGAGACCAAGCAAAATTAACCTACCTGCCTACCCTAGAAATACCTGTCCCTTCAACGTAACTAACAGCCACCCAGGCAGCGTACTGCGTGCTTACCTGCAATAACGCTAGCTCATCAAGACTTGAAGACTTGCCTCGCTCCCCATGCCGGCCCTGCAATCTAAAGTCCCGCCATGGTATTATGGCAAAGGGTGTGGGCACAGGAAGGGTGGAATGCGGGACCAGCAATATAATCACGCACATCTCCAACTAGGTCAGCCTGTGAGTACGGCTTAGACACCGTTCTCATTTACACTATATGTTGAGAACTGGACCCAACATAAGTTGTTATTCCAGTGGTAAACAATAGAGACCAAGCAAAATTAACCTACCTGCCTACTCTAGAAATACCTCCCCCTTCAAGGTAACTGACAACCACCCAGGCAGCGTACTGTGCGCTTACCTGCAATAATGCTAGCTCATCAAGACTTGCCTCGCTCCCCATGCTGGCCCTCCAACCCAAAGACCCACCATATTCTCTGCCATGAAACAGTCTCTTCAAAACCACTTGGCGCTAAAACTGTAAATACCTTCCCTCACTTCTCCACCATCACCATGGCTGCAGGCCCCTGGAAGTTACAGGGGAAAGAAAGAAAGAAAGAAAGAAAGAAAGAAAGAAAGAAAGAAAGAAAGAAAGAAAGAAAGAAAGAAAGAAAGAAAGCTGGAATAACAAAACTGGCCTGAGCCATGATGGTGCTGGGTCTAGCCTCCAGGAGACCCTGCCCTCGTCACACCCTGATCATAACCATTAGGGTGCGGACTGGCATCGCTGGGCCATGACAGGTCCCCCTGGGACCATAGAAGGAAAGAAAGGGTGGCGCCCCATTACCGGAAAGAGACCGACCCATTTCCGAAAACGAATGCATGTGCCTCCTCCTCATTATGTGGCCCCCATAATAATCCCCTTGGACTTCTCTAGAATAAGAAGCTGATCTGTGAGCCTGACTCCCGCTTCTCCATTCTCTGGCTGCTGAACACCCAGCTTCAGTTCGTTTTTGGCTCAGCAATACCGAATGGAGAAAGGACCTGGGGAAGGACAGAGGGTCCCTCTGGGGAACGGAGTCCCCACAGCGGGGTCCTGGGCCATCTAAATTGGTAGCAATCCCACCAGGACTCTGCACCAGATCTGACAAACTAGGGATTTTCCTAGTGGTCTTCTGGGGAGCTGACAATTGACAATCTATGACGGTAAATGACTGAAATGGTTTCAGTAGCAACAAAGTGTCTTTCATTCTGTGCTCAGTGCCTACCAAGAGCCATCACTTGGTAGATATTCAGTAAATGTTTGTTGAATGAATAAATTTGTACTTTGCTGTTGAAAGATACATGATCAAACTTTCTGGCTAAACTGGGAATTCTTGTTCACAGTCTTGGGCACAAAGCATGCCAGCTGAGAGCAGATAGAGGGACAGCTTCCTCTGTGGGCAGGTGAAGGGAAGTCTCCCAAATCAAAGGGAAGGTAAATAAAGCCACGACTGCCCCAGGCTGTTTTCTCCAGGGCAGAATCTGAGGACACTGTCGTTAATATTTTGCTAATGATTTCAACTGAACATGGAAGGCTGGTGATAACATTTAATAGAAACAAACTAAAGCCCTGCCTCAGGTAGGCCTTCCTTTGACAGCGTTTAATAGAATTTAAGAGATTTCCTCTCCCTGCGGGGCAAATCATAATACTGCTCCCTCTGGTCAGAACCTTTCCGACTCCTTCCATTACTATGATGAGGTGGATCTACGGTTTCATCCCAAACGTGACCTCTCATCCTAAACAGCTTTGATGCTCCCTGTTGTTTGAAGACTCAGATTTAATGGATCTGGAAGGAATCCCAGGAAGCTGCATAACAACAGACCTTAGACAATTCTGCTGCGGCAGCCTTCTGAGCAAAGTGAAAACTGCTGACTCACCAGATAAGGCTCACACTCCCGAGCAGGACATACCAGGTGCTCTGTGATCTGTCTGACTCTTGCCTCCTTTTTCTACCTTATTTCTCATGCTACCCCGACTCCCCAACCAACCCTAATCTTTGGAAACGCTTTACATTCTGTTGGGAAGAAAAAAAATTTCCTTTACCAGCTTATGTTCAGTTCCCAGATCCTGCAAAGTAAACAAAAGACAGATCAACAGGAGATGGCAAACAGAAAAAATTTCCTTTACCAGCTTATGTTCAGTTCCCAGATCCTGCAAAGTAAACAAAAGACAGATCAACAGGAGAAATGACAAACAGTTTTTATTAATCTTTACATGCATGGGAGTTCACAGAAAAGAAATGAAACTCAAAGAAGTGGTTAAACTCAGAGGCTTATATACCTTTTTAACAATGAAAAGGTTTGGGCTTAAAGGGATGATAAATAATGGGGAAGCGATTAGGAAATATAAGGAAACCTAATTAAAGATAAGGGCTATTTTAATGAAGTCTGTTTATGCAAAGATATCTTGGTGTCAATTATTTGTCTCTGGTATGGGGACACCTCTCTCAAAGTGAGGCAG
The DNA here is from genome assembly GCF_000412655.1 of Myotis brandtii. NCBI lineage: Eukaryota > Metazoa > Chordata > Mammalia > Chiroptera > Vespertilionidae > Myotis > Myotis brandtii. The sequence goes on along the minus strand of NW_005353762.1, from coordinate 2,254,974 downwards.
ATGAGTAAGAAGCCAGGAAAGTTCCTTGGCAAGTGAATAGGAAAACGGAGACAGATAACTGAACAGCCAGCCAAGCAATTTACAGCCAGCTAATAAATGGCAAGATCTTATCTTTTCTAACCAAGGGCACTTAGGAGCAAATAGTATCCACATTCCAGACAGTGCGAGGGTGGGTGTGGGGGGTGAGGGTGGGGGTGGGGGCAGGCCCACCCTGGTCCTGGTCCCAGTCCCTCTCAGGTGACATTCTTTGAAGGTGAAACTGACTAGAGATTGACCCTGATCCCTCTGTACACTCATTTTAATGCATCAGCATATCCAATGGAAGGCTGATGACTATTCTGATTGAGACCTCCTCTAAAATTCCCATCTTTAGAAAACAGGTACAAACCCTGAAGACAAAGGACCCAGTGCACACTGTCCCTCGAACATGCTGAGCCCTTCTCCCATTCTTTCCTCGGGTGTGTATCTTTGCTTTCTTTCTCCTAAGCTCTAAAGTTTCCCATGAGACTTGCAACCAGGGGAGCCGTGGGCAGTGGCAGCTCGTCCAGGGCTAACCCCATAAACCCGTCTCCAAGGGCCCGCCTGTTGCCTCTGTAACTTGTTTCCTGAGTCCACGCAGCCCAGCCTCTGTGACTTTCTTTCCAAAGGGCCATGGCAGCTCTGCCTCGGCTCACTCCTGTGACCATGACCTTGCCTTTTCTATCTGAAGCCCTTCCTTAGTTTCACTGTCCCAGCTTTCATAAACATACTCTCAGAATCACCTTGTGAAATCTTTCCTGCACTCATGTCATGAAATGATTCCTGCACAAAGTCAAGAACCCACACATTCCAGACTTATGCCAGGACAGACCCACCTCTCTCCCAGGCCCTTTCCTGTGACAAAAGGGAGTTACACCCTGCTTTCAGGAAGACAAGGAGGGCAGGAAACTCTTTCTACATCTGATGATTCTCAGTTACCTTCAGTTTAAAATAATACTTATGCTACAATGGCATACTTTGGGGTGGCATATTTTCTGATACCTCTCAAATCTAATTAGAATAAAAATGTCAAGAAAATAAACAAATACATGAAACAATTAAAAAATTTTGCAAGTTTTACAAAAGAAACCATACCAATAAGGGGATGGGATGGAGAAAAAACAAGGGGTTTGACTTGGATAGGGTGGTCGAGCCTCTCTGAGAAGGTTGTCACCTTCTTTAAGCTGATACCTGACAAGTGAGAGGAGGATGTAATGAGCTATGGGGGAAAGGACCTTCATGCAAAGACAGTAGCCTGTGCAAAGGCCTTGAGTCATGAGGCTGGATATTCAAATGGACGGGGCCAGACCACATATAAAAGTAGAACGGACCCTCAGCCTGCAGCATCCAGCTCAGAAAACCAACCCCTTAAGTACAGAAACCAGCCCAGAATGCCAGCATGCTCTCCAGAAGTCAGACATGTAGGGACTCAGACCACCTACTATCCCTAGCAGACTATCTTGGAAGCCGAGCCATAATAATGATCCAAAATTGATTAAGGAACAACAGCTTTCTTAATTTTTGTCCTCACTTCCAATTTAGGACCAATTGCAGAAAGCAAACACGAGTCCGTAAGCAATCACTTTGGATGCCCCACTTCTGATTGGCTGTTCTACAGCTGCTCCCGCCAACAGCAGCCTCCGGCCAGTGCCTTCCCTTTTCACACTGTGGATCCTGCCCACTCCTCTGCCTGTTTCAGAGTCTGTGCCAAAATGCAGGTGATGCTGGCTGACTCTCTGGCTACAGGAAGTTCTGAATTAGTCGTCTTTGCTTGCTCTCATGTGGTTGGCCTCCACTTATTTCCAGGTGCAAAAGAGGGCTGAGGAATCAAGGAATTGAATAAGCAGAGGGGCAGAGCCTAGTGAGTGGGGGGCAATCGGAGGGTGGACAGATGGAAGCCGGAAAAGGCAGGGCCATTGTAAGGAGTTGAGATTTAATTCCAAGTGGATGGAAAGCCACTAAAGCATTTTAAGCCCAGCTTCAGTTCGTTTTTGGCTCAGCAATACCGAATGGAGAAAGGACCTGGGGAAGGACAGAGGGTCCCTCTGGGGAACGGAGTCCCCACAGCGGGGTCCTGGGCCATCTAAATTGGTAGCAATTCCGCCAGGACTCTGCACCAGATCTGACAAACTAGGGATTTTCCTAGTGGTCTTCTGGGGAGCTGACAATTGACAATCTATGACGGTAAATGACTGAAATGGTTTCAGTAGCAACAAAGTGTCTTTCATTCTGTGCTCAGTGCCTACCAAGAGCCATCACTTGGTAGATATTCAGTAAATGTTTGTTGAATGAATAAATTTGTACTTTGCTGTTGAAAGATACATGATCAAACTTTCTGGCTAAACTGGGAATTCTTGTTCACAGTCTTGGGCACAAAGCATGCCAGCTGAGAGCAGATAGAGGGACAGCTTCCTCTGTGGGCAGGTGAAGGGAAGTCTCCCAAATCAAAGGGAAGGTAAATAAAGGCGAGACTGCCCCAGGCTGTTTTCTCCAGGGCAGAATCTGAGGACACTGTCGTTAATATTTTGCTAATGATTTCAACTGAACATGGAAGGCTGGTGATAACATTTAATAGAAACAAACTAAAGCCCTGCCTCAGGTAGGCCTTCCTTTGACAGCGTTTAATAGAATTTAAGAGATTTCCTCTCCCTGCGGGGCAAATCATAATACTGCTCCCTCTGGTCAGAACCTTTCCGACTCCTTCCATTACTATGATGAGGTGGATCTACGGTTTCATCCCAAACGTGACCTCTCATCCTAAACAGCTTTGATGCTCCCTGTTGTTTGAAGACTCAGATTTAATGGATCTGGAAGGAATCCCAGGAAGCTGCATAACAACAGACCTTAGACAATTCTGCTGCGGCAGCCTTCTGAGCAAAGTGAAAACTGCTGACTCACCAGATAAGGCTCACACTCCCGAGCAGGACATACCAGGTGCTCTGTGATCTGTCTGACTCTTGCCTCCTTTTTCTACCTTATTTCTCATGCTACCCCGACTCCCCAACCAACCCTAATCTTTGGAAACGCTTTACATTCTGTTGGGAAGAAAAAAATTTCCTTTACCAGCTTATGTTCAGTTCCCAGATCCTGCAAAGTAAACAAAAGACAGATCAACAGGAGAAATGACAAACAGTTTTTATTAATCTTTACATGCATGGGAGTTCACAGAAAAGAAATGAAACTCAAAGAAGTGGTTAAACTCAGAGGCTTATATACCTTTTTAACAATGAAAAGGTTTGGGCTTAAAGGGATGATAAATAATGGGGAAGCGATTAGGAAATATAAGGAAACCTAATTAAAGATAAGGGCTATTTTAATGAAGTCTGTTTATGCAAAGATATCTTGGTGTCAATTATTTGTCTCTGGTATGGGGACACCTCTCTCAAAGTGAGGCAGATGAGTAAAAAGCCAGGAAAATTCCTTGGCAAGTGAATAGGAAAACGGAGACAGATAACTGAACAGCCAGCCAAGCAATTTACAGCCAGCTAATAAATGGCAAGATCTTATCTTTTCTAACCAAGGGCACTTAGGAGCAAATAGTATCCACATTCCAGACAGTGCGAGGGTGGGTGTGGGGGGTGAGGGTGGGGGTGGGGGCAGGCCCACCCTGGTCCTGGTCCCAGTCCCTCTCAGGTGACATTCTTTGAAGGTGAAACTGACTAGAGATTGACCCTGATCCCTCTGTACACTCATTTTAATGCATCAGCATATCCAATGGAAGGCCGATGAGTATTCTGATTGAGACCTCCTCTAAAATTCCCACCTTTAGAAAACAGATAAATACCCTGAAGACAAAGGACCCAGTGCACACTGTTCCTCGAACACGCTGAGCCCTTCTCCCATTCTTTCCTCGGGTGTGTATCTTTGCTTTCTTTCTCCTAAGCTCTAAAGTTTCCCATGAGACTTGCAACCAAGGGAGCCGTGGGCAGTGGCAGCTCGTCCAGGGCTAACCCCATAAACCCGTCTCCAAGGGCCCACCTGTTGCCTCTGTAACTTGTTTCCTGAGTCCACGCAGCCCAGCCTCTGTGACTTTCTTTCCAAAGGGCCATGGCAGCTCTGCCTCGGCTCACTCCTGTGGCCATGACCTTGCCTTTTCTATCTGAAGCCCTTCCTTAGTTTCACTGTCCCAGCTTTCATAAACATACTCTCAGAATCACCTTGTGAAATCTCTCCTGCACTCATGTCATGAAATGTTTCCTGCAAAAAGTCAAGAACCCACATATTCCAGACTTATGCCAGGACAGACCCACCTCGGTCCCAGGCCCTTTCCTGTGACAAAAGGGAGTTACACCCTGCTTTCAGGAAGACAAGGAGGGCAGGAAACTCTTTCTACATCTGATGATTCTCAGTTACCTTCAGTTTAAAATAATACTTATGCTACAATGGCATACTTTGGGGTGGCATATTTTCTGATACCTCTCAAATCTAATTAGAATAAAAATGTCAAGAAAATAAACAAATACATGAAACAAAAAATTTGGCAAGTTTTACAAAAGAAACCATACCAATAAGAGGATGGGATGGAGAAAAAACAAGGGGTTTGACTTGGATAGGGTGGCCGAGCCTCTCTGAGAAGGTTGTCGCCGCCTTTAAGCTGATACCTGACAAGTGGGAGGAGGATGTAATGAGCAATGGGGAAAGGACCTTCATGCAAAGAAAGCAGCCTGTGTAAAGGCCTTGAGGCATGAGGCTGAATACTCAAATGGACGGGGCCAGACCACATATAAAAGTAGAACTTACCCTCAGCCTGCAGTATCCATCTCGGAAAACCAACCCCTTACGTACAGAAGCTAGCCCAGGATGCCAGCCTGCTCTCCAGAAGTCAGACATGTAGGGACTCAGACCACCTACTATCCCTAGCAGACTATCTTGGAAGCCGAGCCATAATAATGATCCAAAATTGATTAAGGAACAACAGCTTTCTTAATTTTTGTCACTTCCAATTTAGGACCAATTGCAGGAAGCAAACACGAGTCCATAAGCAATCACTTTGGATGCCCCACTTCTGATTGGCTGTTCTACAGCGGCTCCTGCCAACAGCCTCCGGCCAGTGCCTTCCCTTTTCATGCTGTGGATCCTGCCCACTCCTCTGCCTGTCTCTGAGTCTGTGCCAAAATGCAAGTGATGCTGGCTGACTCTCTGGATACAGGACGTTCTGAATTAGTCATCTTTGTTTGTTCTCATGTGGTTGGCCTCCACTTATTTCCAGGTGCGAAAGAGGGCTGAGGAGTCAAGGAATTGAACAAGCAGAGGGGCAGAGCCTAGTCAGTGGGGGGCAATCAGAGGGTGGACAGATGGGAGCTGGAAAAGGCAGGGCCATTGTAAGGAGTTGAGATTTAATTCTAAGTGGATGGAAAGCCACTAAAGCATTTTAAGCAGATGGAGTGCTTCATTCTGATTCACATGGTAAGATCTCTCTTGCTCTCATGTGTAGATGGAAAGGGAGAAAGAAGGTGGAACTGGGAGGATCAGTCTTGAGCCCGGTTGTTATTTCAAAACCTTGGACGTTCCCCAGATGAAACCTGAAACTGGTCCCTGTCTGAGGAGGGCAAGGAGACACTGGGGAAAAGGTGGCCCACTCCACTTTAAGAGGCAGCAGGTTTAAGAAGCAAGGGAGCTTACTTGTGAAGCTTGTCTTAGGCAGCTGCAGGATGAGTAAGTCTCTGCACCCACCTGCCAGAATCTTAGAAGTTTACACAGAAGCCTTTATCGGGTTCAGCCATGTATTCAAGTCCACATGGTCTCAATAACAGGGTGCTCGCTGAAGGCTGCCTCCTGGAGAGCAGCGCCTGCTGTGGGCGGTGGGCAGGAGGTGCATTCCAGCAAGGAAGGGGGTGAGAAGCCTCCAACTGCCTGGGTCCAGCTAGAGGGTCAGCAGAGAGCACATCCTCCCGTGCAGGGGCAGTGGAGTGGGGAGGAGGAGGTGGATGTGGGATATACTGTGGAGTCAGACTCTGTAGGACTTACTATTGGACTTGATATTGAAGAGTAGAGTCTGACCGGAACCAAGGAGAGGTTTTTGGCTTTGTACATGTAGAAGGTGGTATCATTTAAAGGGATGGATATGATTGGTAGTTACAGGACAATGAGCTGCTTTTTGAGGGGGAGTGCACACCTGATTTTGTGATACATATCAAAGCCACACAGTAAAGCTGGGATCTCAGAGGACTGGTCTGAGATGGAAAAATCTATTTTGGTATTATTAGCACATGGATAATTTTAACTGAAAACTGTCCATGTGTTTGGCAAAATAGAAATCATCAACAGCTTTGTCAAGAACAATGTTTGGACTGGTGGGGATAAAAGCCAAGTCAGAGGGTGTAAGAATGGAGGGGAGAAAGGGGAGACATGAGTATGGCTAACCCTGGAGACAGGTTGCTGAGAGGGAGAGGGGGAAACTATGTCAGAATCTAAATGGTGGTGGGGTGAAGGGAAGGTTTTTATTTTTAAGGTGAGCTTCAAATGATTCAATGCAGATGGAAATGACCCAAACATTCACAGTGTTTGTCTTTTTAAAAATGTCTAACATATATTTGCAAAAGCAATATGTGATAGACTTTGTTTTGCTTTTAGTGGGAATGAAATTAAACCTCAGAAATGTTCAACAGTTTCCACAGGTGCACATGGTGGGTGCGTCAGTGATCAGATCATGGATTGGCCAAGTGGTCTCGGGGAGTGAGGCCCACACTAGTCGGGCCCTGGTCCACTTTGCTCATATTGATTAAACTCAACAACCAACTTCACCAACAGTTGAAGCGAAGTCCCACCCCATCTACCCACCATTCTTCAAGCAGGGTTTATGAAGTGGGCAGGGGCTTCTTAAATACTAATGTTCCAGCAACTTTAGGGGCCTTTACTTGTAGATTTTGTACCTTCTCTGCCCCCTTCTTTACTACCAAAGGGGAGAGCCAGTTGGGAGGATGCAGGATTTGAGATTGTGGGCGGTAGAGGTTTTATTGAAAGTGTGTGTGTGTGTGTGTGTGTGTGTGTGTGTTGGGGGGGGGCTTTCTGGGGATCCCTCAACTCCACAGGTTTCTGCAGGACCTGCTTGGGACAGCAGTTGTGAATGAATGCATTTCCAGCCAAGCCCTTGGGAATGGGTTTTCTAGCTCTTCCAACCACCCCCCCTAAACTCTCCAGGAAGTTCCCTGTTTCTGGCACAATTGAGAAGCCTCTTGCTTCAAATTCCACTAAGAATTCTCAGGAGCTTGTCTCCCATCCCCCACCCAAATAATCACCTCTTCTTTCTCTACAGGTTTTGTCTGCAGGTAATCGCCAGGCAATCTAAGTTAGCTTGATTCTCTCTGCTGAGGCAGGAAAGTTAGAACAGGGAACAAAGGCTCGAGCTCTGCCCCTCCCCTGCTCCATCTTGGTTGGAACATCACAGATGCGACCCTCACTGACCCCTTGTTCTCCCCTCCCACTCCCCAGTTTCCTGCAATTGGGAGGACCCAAAAAATTGCTATCTGGAGTGGAGAGACAAGGATGAGCCGAGCCAGCCGTCACCCCACCAGCGTCAGAAGCAGAGGATCACCCTACCCACCCCCTTGCCCACATTTAATAAAACCTTCCACCCAGATCCCATCCCACCTGAGGTCTGAGGTCTCCAGCTCTCACTGCTGAGTGCCTACTATTACTTTATTTGTTTTAAAATATATTTTTATTGATTTTAGAGAGGAAGGGAGAGGGATAGAGAGATAGAAACATCAATGATGAGAGAGAATCATTGATAGGCTGCCTCCTGCATGCTCCCTACTGGGGATCAAGCCTGAAACCCAGGCATGTGCCCTTGGCTGGAATCGAACCTGGGACCCTTCAGTCCACAGGCCAACGCTCTATCCACTGAACCAAACCGGCTAGGGCGCTACTGTTACTTTAATACAATTACTGTGCTTCGCTAGATGTTTCCGTCATGCTCTTAAATTCCTTCTTGTTCCACGACAAGAGCCTGGATCAGGTTGAAACACTCACTGGCATCACTCCCACCCATGCCCACTGCCCTTGCCCCACCAGGTCTTTCTGGGGCGGTCTATAGCTCTTCACTAGGTCTTTGATCTTTTTGCTACTTAACCTCTCAGAATCTCAGTTTCCTCAAAGTGGAGGCACTAGGGTGGCTCTATCTATCTTACAAGTGAAAATATACAGTAGTCTCCCCTTACCCAGAGTTTCAATTGCCTCTGGTCAACCGCGGTCCAAAAATACTAAATTGAAAATTCCAGAAATAAACAAATTTCAACTTTTAAATTGCATGCTGTTCTGAGTAGCATGATAAAATCCCCAGATGTCCTGCTCCATTTCACCCGGGATGTGAATTATCGCTTTGTCCAGCATCTCCACGCTAAAGGCTCCCAGCCTGTTAGTCACTTAGTAGTCCTCTCGGTGATCAGATCCACTGTCTGGGAAAGGCAGCACTTGCATTCAGTCACCCTTATGTTACTAAGTGAAGGCCCAAAGCGCCAGAGCAGTGATGCTGGCCATTCGGACCTGCCACAGAGAAGTAGCAAAGTGCTTCCTTTAAGTGAAAAGGTGAACCTCAGCTTAACAAGGCATTTAATCATCTCACATTATCACAAGAGGAAGGGTGAGCACAGTACAAGATGGGGTTTTGAGAGAGAAAGAGAGAGAGAGAAAGAGAGAGACCACATTCAGATCACTTGTATTATTGTATGTTGTTATAATTGTTCTTTTTTAAAAAAATATTTTTCTATTGATTCCACTGTAGAAGGGGGAGGGAAAGAGAGATAGAAACCTCAACGATGAGAGAGAATCATTGATTGGTTGCCTCCTGCATGCCTCACAATGGGGATCAAGCCTGCAAACTGGGCATGTGTCCTGACCGGGAATTGAACCATAATCTCCTGGTTCATAGGTCGATGATCAACCACAGAGCCACACTGGTCAGGCTGTTATAATTGTTCTGTTTCATTATCAGTTGTTAATTTCTCACTGTGCCTAATTAATAAATTAAATTTTATCATAGGTAAGTATGTATAGGAAAAAACACTAAATATGTAGTGTTTGGTACTATCTGTGCTTTCAGGCATCCACTGGGGTCTTGGAATGTATCCCCACAGATAAGAGGGGACTACATATTTGTTCAAAGGTAAACTGAAGTATATTAAAAATTTTAAACCCTGGCTGGTGTGGCTCAGTTGGTTGGAGCATCATCCTCTGCATTACAAGGTTTGATCTCTGGCCCGGTTGGGGCAGGTGTGGGAGGCAGGCAACTAATAGATATTTCTCCCCCCCCCTCTCTCTCTCTCTAAAAATCAATGAACATGTCCTTGGGTCAGGATTAAAATCATTTTTAAAAGAGTTTTATTAAGCTTTAAAAAACCCATTCAAATTGAGCACTACCAAACTGGGAGTAGTTCTGAGTGCCCTGCTGACAGGAACTAGGGGAAGGACTTACAGAAAACTCAGAAGCAAAGCAAGAAATCACTTTCTGGGCTGTGGATTAAACCCTGGTTATCTGTCTGTGATTGGCTGTGCTTGGGTTTAAATGTCCCAGCCTTTTTAATTATGATGTGTCTGGGCGTGGGTCTGTTTGAGTTCTTCTTGTTTGGGGTTCTCTGTGCCTCCTGAACTTGTGTGACTTTTGCCTTTACCAGGTTAGGGAAGTTTTCTGCCATTATTTCTTCAAACACCTTCTCTATTCCTTTCTCCCTTTCTGCCTCTTCTGGCACACCTGCTATTCTAATATTGTTACATTTCATGTTGTTCCCCAGCTCCATTAAGCTGTCCTCCTGTTTTTTTCTTTCTGGTTCTCTAATTGAGTGATATTTTCAACTCTGTCTTCTAATTCACTGATTCGATCCTCAGCTTCCCTTAATCTGATGTGTATTCCTTCCAATGTGTTCTTTATTTGTGTTATGTCATTCTGTTCTTTTTTTTTATAGTTACTATATCTTTTTTTTCATACTGTTGAGCATTTTTAACATCATTACTCTGAACTCTGTTTCAGATAAATTTCTTATATCTGCTTCACTTACCTCTTTTTCTGGAGAATTCTCTAGTTCTTTCATTTGGGGGTTGTTTTTGTGTTTCCTCATTTTGGTTGTCTGTTTGGGTTTGTGACTATATATTAGGTAGATCCTCTACATCTCTCAGTCTCTAGTGCAGGACAGTATTAAAGACTGTTTCTGACTAATTGGATCAGGCAAAGACTTAAAGCCTCCAAAGACCACCTCTGTCTACAGAATGATAGGATTCTGACTTGAATTGCCCCCAGGCAATTGTCCTCAGGTGTGGCAAGAGTTTTTCCAACAGGGTGGGGCAGTTGCTTCTGCCTGGAGGCTAATTGTTACTTTTAATCTCTTAAGTGGCCTCAGGGCAAGGTGTTTTCCAATAGGGTGTGTCGACTGTCTTCTCTCCAGGCAAGGCAGATGTCTATGTGGGAAAGTTGTGTGAGGGAATGACTCAGCCCAGGAAATTTGGGGTGTCTGCCTTCTGAGCTCTACCTCCCAAGTCCCCAGTCTTTTTTAAAAAAATATATTTTATTGATTTTTACAGCGAGGGATAGAGAGTTAGAAACATCGATGAGAGAGAAACATCGATCAGCTGCCTCCTGCACACCCCCTACTGGGGATGTGCCCACAACCAAAGTACATGCCCTTGACCGGAATCAAACCTGGGACCCTTCAGTCCACAGGCGGATGCTCTATCCACTGAGCCAAACCGGTTAAGGCCCAAGTCCCCAGTCTTGGCTTCTGCTCTCACATCTCCAGTCCACTTCACCCTCCCTCTGCCAGAGCACAAGGTGGGTGGCTCCACAGGGAATTTTTCTGCCTTGGTCCTTTAAGAGGGTGCCCGAACTGTCAGCTGCCACTCCCTGGCAGATAGAAGCCCACTGCTTTTCATAGCCAGATGTTATATGGATACCCTCCCAGTTTGGTGCTCTCTGCTGGGGAGCCCAGCTTCGGGATTAGATCCC
>NW_005353762.1:2238352-2244003 GCF_000412655.1 Myotis brandtii | reverse complement strand
CCCCCCCCCCCCCACCCGCCCCAGCTGAGATATCTCTCGGGGACTTCAGTTGCCATCTGTGGGTGCCCAGCCAGCACTCCTATCAGTCTCTATGCGGTCTCCACCTTCGGTCCTTGGGTATCAGGGTTCTCTCCTGTGAGTTTCCCGTTGATTATTCAGGAAGCCTTTCCATATTTCAGTTGTAATTCCAGCTTGTTCCTGGAAGCATGTCCGTGCAGCATCCTCCTACTCTGCCACCATTTTTCTATGTCCCAGCCTTGATGCATTTGCAGTCTTAGGTTTGGGTTTATCCACTGAAGCCTTCTGGCCATAACAGCCTCCTCATTTAATTAATTTAATCTATGGAACACCTACTTATCAAGCACTTTGCAAAAATTAATTAGAATCCTCATAACAATCCCAGAGGCAATATTCTAATATTCTAATGTGGTCAAGAACAAAAATGATTTTATTTTCTCAGGGGAGCCAGTGCACCTTCCCTAAAAGTTCAACATTCAGATCTAGACCCTTCTGAGCTATCTTACTGGTTTTCATGAGAGCAAAGCAAGATAATCTATCCAGGGAAAATGAACCCAAACTGAACTTGTAAAATCCTAGGTGCTGACTGGGAATTATAACCCAGTTGGGGATCTTTTCTACTGTCACCCGTATGCAAGCTGATGTCAAATGTGAGACCCGCTCCTGTGTTCAGAGTTGTGTGCCTTCCCCCTGTCAATTATCCCCGGTAAAATGGGAAAGTCAGTGAATGCAGGCGCGCCCTGCCAGCAGGCTCCTCTGCTTCCCGCCAGCAGGCTCCTCTGCTTCCCTCCAGCAGGACCAGCTCCACAGCTGCCGGGAGTGAGAGCAGGACATGCTACACCGGGGAACGTGGGGGCTCGCTTTAATTTCTGAAAAGTGTAAATGAGCAACGTAGGGACTTCCATAACTTATTTTGTAATAAAGTACAGGTGTTCAGTGAGCTTCCGGCTGAGGCATGCGGTGTTGGGCAGGTACTTCAGTGTCCTACCAGGGCCTGCAGGGAAAAGCACTGTTTCTCAGGGAAGAGCTGCCTGGGCTCTGTGGAAGCGGGAGGAGTTGTGTTGGTGGGCGGGCCTTTCGGGTGGACTCAGATTGGACTCTGCTCCTAGGGAAACCCAGCTGCCTAATACCATTGTAATTAACCTAGTTATTGGTAACAGGAAAGGAGCAGAGGGAAGGCTAAATATTATAGGCATGTCACTTGGCTAGCTTTGCCAGGAAGCTACAACTTTACACTCACTAAGGGTCTGGGCAAAGGGAAGATAGATGCATGCCCAGTAAAGTTGGGGTGATGTGGGAAGGTAACTACCTGTCAGTTGTACCTGGGAATAGGTCATGGGCCAGAATGGGCATGGCCACAGCAATGGCGTAAACTTTGGGCCATTTAGTCCCCTAAACAAAGAAGTTCGCTCTCTTGGCTCTTGGCGTGTTGTGCTTGACTCCTGGCGTGTGGAGCTCTCTCGCTCCTGCTTCCCGCATTTGCCCACATGGCCCACGCTCATGTGGACCCCACACAGTGGACTAATGGACTGCAACTCTGGACTCTGGCTTGCTTTTAGCTTTACTGACTCACCAGCTGTACTTCCAGGACTGGACCACGGGAAATGGGACTTTGGAAACCCAGGGATGTAATTCCATGCAAATAAAAATCATCTATCCTCCTGTGCGAGTCTCAGAAAATTCTTTTTCTTGAGATATCGTAAGGACTCCATCCTCAGCACCAGTGGGGAAAGGGATACCTCAGCTTCCCTGAGAACATGCCCAGCCAGTGACTCCTAGCTCACTTTCTGGTTTCTGAGAGCTCCCCGCACACAGTACCACAGATCTGGGGAAGAGGTTTGCTTTTCTCCTGTTTCCTGAGAGAATAATGTCTTAAACCACGTTGCCAAGGAATTCTTTCAAGACAGTCTTCAAAGTAGCCAAAGAAAAAGCAGCACTTGCTTTCTGTTTTATGTGCCTATTTTGTGTCAAAGAGATTCTCTTGATTTGAAATCCAGACCCTGGCTCAGAACAGCTCTTTGAAATGTAGATTCCTCAGTTGGTAACAAAACAAAACAAAACAAAGCAAAGCAAAATAAAACAAAACAAAACAAAAAGCAAAAAAGCAGGGTGGGGGCCTCACTGACCCTAATGTACCTGTCAGTTCTGACCTTCTATGATGCTAATGATTTTCATAACATTTAGTGACTGTTCTCTATGCGGCAGATGCTGTTTTGAGTGCTGTGCTTGTATTAACTGCTTTACTCCCCTCAGCAACCGCTTGAGGAGGGTAGTATTTCCACTTCCATTTTACAAGTGGGGCACTGGCCACAGAAAGAACCAAAGCCTCCATTCTCTGCAGAGGTGGGATTCCCCTGCTCACCACGGGCCAGAACCAGCACACTGAACACCAACTTGAGGAGGACGTGATGGAGATGAGAAGGAAGGCGATGAATGACTAAAGAGCATTTATCGTTAACAAACAAACAGCAAATGTTGCAAATGTACATCTACTTTTCTTTTATCTGGAACATATTCACCTAGTTTACAGATTTAAATTCAGAAAAATCATTTCTTAAGAGAGAAATTGTTTTCCTCAAGAAGAACAAAACTCTATGAGGTTTTTAAAACCCTCTGTTTGCATAAAAAATTGATTATAGATAATTTTGTTGGAAATAAGGGGGCTATCAGGTATGGCTCAGGCAGGTGTTTTTATTTAATTTCTTAGTCCTCTACATACTAGTATGATGCTGAGGGATGGTGTTAGTTTCACCCCTGACCTCTGTGTGCTGGGTGCCCTGCCCACAGCACTCAGGTCTTGGGGGTGTCCAGGGCATGGTAGTTAGCAAGGCTGGTGCAGGCATGGGAAGTGTCGCAGGCACAGGGAGGGGGTCTCAGGCCTGGGAGGGTGTCCCAGGCACAGGGAGGCACCCACGGACTCCCCCCTCCTCTCCGGCACCTTCCACATGCTGCTTCCTCGGCGTGATGCTCACCATGGGCTCCCCCGGGATCCTGCAGCGACGGCCTCTCTGGTCTGCGGTGGCCCAGGCAGCAGAATTGAGGAGACAGAGGCCTCCTCTCCCTCTAGGAGACCCCACCCCTGTATTAGATGGGTGACCAACCGGTGCTCGCTCCCTGGAGTGCTGGCATGCTCCATGGAAACACCTTGCAGACTTCAGCTCCTCTCTGAAAACCAGACACGAATTCGAGCGCTGGCCACAGATGGCAGCTCACGGGGACCCCTCCTCTGTCAGGAGGCTCTTGTCCTGGGCTCATGCTGCGCTGGTGCCTTCCCTTCCACGCAGCTCTCCCTGGGGCCTTCCTCAGGCTTCAGGGCAGCCCACTCCTGGCCCTTGGCACCCAGCCTGTGCTAGATGCGCTTGGACTTGCCTGCACTTGAAGTGGAACAGCTCGGGTTATGAGACCAACCCGCATAAGTGACTTTCCTAAAATGGACATTGGTTTGTTTGCAATGCAGTCCCCTGAGGAAACATGCAGTTCTAGCCCCACCAGCCGTCCTCTCTGCCTGCGGGAGAGGGGGGCAAGTTTGGGGTATTAACAGACTTGTTTTTCTCAAGACAATGTCTAAACCAGTTTTCTAAGACACTTGCCTACACTTACTGTTTCTAACAAGTGCTTTTGGTTTATTTAGAAAAAGAGGTGCCCAGGTGTTTTTGCCCGGGGATGACTATCAGCTGCCTGAGCTCTGCACGCAGGGAGGTCTTATGCCTTGACTTTCGACTACATGCTTTTATTTTTCAAATTACAGTATTGATATGAAGTTCCCCTTAAAAATACTTTTTTTTTTTTAAAAAAAAAGGTGATATGTTTTAAGAAAAATACTGAGAAATGATAGTAGAGTTTGCAGGCAGGAATTTGGCACCTGGAGTGTCGAGGTGGCATGTGGGTGTAGTGAAAACCCTGACGTTGGTGTTACCCAACTCAAGGGTCTCCCTGCTTGGGGCGCTCTTCTTGAGAGCGAGATGTGGTTTTCGCAGCGTGATGTTATTCACTTGCAGCAAATAAAGTAGGATTCCTATCCAAAGCTCCGTCTCCCTGAAGGGAGGCTTAGCCGTTGTGTAGATGCACTGTTTGGTCAATCACACATTGATTTCTTCTTTTAGGTTCCTGTTTACAGCTGCAGCTGCACAATACTGCGCTGCATTTTAACAGTCAGCGACAATGCGTTTAGTGTGAACTGCTCAGACCTTGAGGCCCTCGTCCTAGCTAATAATGGCACAAAGTTAGGCAAACACTGGCTTATACAATCCACTTTTCCCTTCACCTCCCCTCTGTTTATGGAAACACCGAGTGTCCTTGAAGATCAAGGTTGAATCCCCCCCTGTTTTCAAGCCCAGAGCAGGGGCGCCCTCATCTGAACTTCCTCAGCAATACTGTCTGTCCATTCGTGCTCAGCGGGTTCTTACAACTGCAGCTCGTCGCTTTTCCCAACCTGACACACAAGAGGCCGCCAGTAGATGCTGACGGACACTATCAATTCTTCCTTGCCCTCCTAGATCAGGACATTTAGTCTTCAGTGAAAGAGCTAGAGGAGGAAAGGCATTTAAGGGGACAGCTTGAGAAAGAGTAACAGTTTGTTTCTCAGAGGGCACAGCCTCCCCAGTGTGTATACAGGAATTTGCGGGGTCACACACAGGACACATTTAGAATGACCTAGCTGCATATTAAAACTTAAAGGGTGTTTGGGTTACTCATAGCACTGAGTGAGCTATTGTGGGCGCAGCAACTGTAACAAATGTCCCTGTAATGAAACAAAATGTATCCTTTCTCTGGGTTGAAATTCCCAAACTCAAGTTTTAAAGGGATCTCACTTTATTGTTATTTTATTTAACGGAGGACTGCGAGGTGTGGATCGAGTCCGCCTGCTGGATTACCCAGGGTTGGCGGGCACCCGACATGAATGGGCATATTATGCTTTCTATTAAAAGTGTGGCTCTTAATTAAAAACGTGATCATGGGTGTTTATGGAGACACTGTTTAGGTTTTCTTTAGCTGTTAACACATCATAAATCATTTTAAAGGGACCTTTCCTCCTATTGCTTAATGGTTAGTGTATTTTGAAAAAGCGATTTGAAAACAAAACTGGGATTAAATTTAGTGTTTGACAAGGTGCTAAGGGGCTCACCACCTCGCTGGGCTAAGACAGGGCTTTGCTTGATCTGCTGCTGACCTTATCTCACCAACCCCAACCTGGGTCCCTGGTTCACATGGCAGAGCGACTTTGGTGTTAAAAGTTTAACTCCTGGTCCCAGGAAACATTGCAGGCAGCACACTCATCCCAAATTTCCCTTTATTATTCTGTAATTGCAAAGGATGCCACTCTGCAGAGAAGAAAACCTGCTCTTTATGACCTCCCCATCAATGCTGTAAGCAAGGTGGCATGGGCTGCATGCAGCGCATGAGAATCATCTACACTAATAAAAGAGAAACATGGTAATTAGCATACGACCGCTACCCTTTTCATTGGCTAATCAGTGAGTATATGCAAATTAACTGTCAGCCAAGATGGCGGCCGGCAGCAAGGCAGCTGGAAGCGAACATGAGGCTTGCTTGCTGCAGTGAAGGAGGACTCCAACGTTCCCCGCCTGCGCTGCCGGCCTCTGAGCTGGCAGTTTGAAACTTTGTAACAAATA
>NW_005353762.1:2222999-2237338 GCF_000412655.1 Myotis brandtii | reverse complement strand
GACCAGGGGCTGCACCTAGGGATTGGGCCTGCCCTCTGCCACCCGGGAGCAGGCCTAAGCCAGCAGGGCGTTATCTCCCGAGGGGTCCCAGACTGCGAGAGGGCACAGGCTGGGCTGGGGGACCCCCCTCCCCCGCCCCCCGAGTGCACAAATTTTTGTGCACAGGGCCTCTAGTCTATACTAATAAAAGGGTAATATGCTAATTAGACCGACGTCTTTCAGGCGACCTTCCGGACGTCCTTCTGGACAAAGCCATGGTGGCGGGGTCAAGACAGAGGTGGTTAGGGGCAATCAGGCTGGCAGGGGAGAGCAGTTAGGGGGATCAGGCTGGCAGGCAGGTGAGTGGTTAGGCGCCAGTGGTCCTGGATTTCGAGAGGGATGTCCCTGTGGGATCGGGCCTAAACCGGCAGTTGGACATCCCCTGAGGAGTCCCAGATTGGAGAGGGTGCAGGCTGGACTGAGGGACCTCTTCCCCCAGACCCCCTCTTCATGCACAAATTTCATGCACCGGGCCTCTAGTCTGTAAATAATTAAGGCCTTGGCCTCATCTGTGCTTCCTGATGCAGGCCCCTTGAGAGTGGGCTCCGTGGCCCGAGACCTTCGCTTCCAGGCCAGGGGGAGTCCTGTGCTTACAGAGGCAGGAACCACTGTGAGGCTGAGGGATGGCCGCCAACATGTCCTGATTTATTGGGCTGTTCTTGGGTTGGGTTGGGCAGTGGAGACGAGACGGTAGGATGAGCCAGGGTTGATGTGGGACCTCAGTTGTGCAGGGCATCCTTTCAGAACGACTGCGGTCTGCACGCCTCCACACAGGAGGAAAGCAGCCCTCCCAGGGCTACCATGACATGACAAATGTCAGTGTTTTGCAAACTGCCCGGCATCAGCCAAATAAAAGAGATTCATTATTATGATAATGCTTCTCAGTTTTACTTGTATTTTTAAAAACCATTTCTCTGCAAAATTTCTAGTTGGCTGCAAAGCTGGTCTTGGCTTTCTGCGTTCCCTCCCAATGGAATTTCCAAGTAGAAAGACATTCTTCCGTTTGCAGCCAAAAAGCTCGCTGTCCAAAAGCTTTCTGCTTCCAGGGCCCATCTCCCCCCTGGGCGCTGCCTCGGCCGGGCGTGGCAGACCCGCCAGGAAGCAGTAGAGAGGGGGCTGCCCTGCTGCCCTCGGCACTCAAGACAGCAGCGCCCCTGGGTTTTCCTGGCCCTGTCCCGGCTCAGACCTTCACTGCCCTGTGCCATGGAGACCACACACACAGTGGCAGAGGTTTTTGCCGTGTTTACTGAAGGGACAGGGATTTAAAGGAATCCCTTGGGTGTTACAGAATGCTGGTTACAGTCCATTTCACAGTGTATCCCCGATTGAACCTGGGTCCTCTGGGAGTGGCCACCTGCAGCAGCTTTCCCTGACCACCTGGCTGGGTGTCCTGGGCCTGCCTCTTTCTCACTCTCAAGTCTGGCCTGACTCCCCCCTACCCCACCCCCCAAGTTCTCTTTCTGAGCCTCAGGCAGATGCCTCCCATTCTCCCTGCGTCAGAGGAGAGTGTGCTGGCGTTATTTCCTGTAAATTTCGGCGAGGAGAGTAGCTTTCACCCAGCGCACGAAGGATCCAGCAAAACTCACCGTTTCAGCATTTGCCTGGGAACCATCACTGTTCACTCTGAGAAGTCAGGCCATGCTCTCTCTTTACCCCCAATCTCTATCCTCTCCTTGTCAGCTCCGCTGCCTGTGACTGTGAGGAAGAGCTTGTCATGTCCAGGGGGTCTTAGAGGTCGTCTTTGATTGACAGTCCTCCAGCCAGGGCTTGAAATGCACAGCCAGTGACCGGGACAGTGGCAGTGAGCTCCCTGCAGCCTGAGGGGACAGGACAGGGCAGTGAGCTCCCTGCAGTCTGAGGGGATCAGGACAGAGCAGTGAGCTCCCTGCAGTCTGAGGGACAGGAGAGGACAGTGAGCCCCCTGCAGTCTGAGGGTCAGGACAGAGCAGTGAGCTCCCTGCAGTCTGAGGGTCAGGACAGAGCAGTGAGCTCCCTGCAGTCTGAGGGTCAGGACAGAGCAGTGAGCTCCCTGCAGTCTGAGGGTCAGGACAGGGCAGTGAGCTCCCTGCAGCCTGAGGGTCAGGACAGGGCAGTGAGCTCCCTGCAGCCTGAGGGTCAGGACAGGGCAGTGAGCTCCCTGCAGCCTGAGGGTCAGGACAGGGCAGTGAGCTCCCTGCAGCCTGAGGGTCAGGACAGGGCAGTGAGCTCCCTGCAGCCTGAGGGTCAGGACAGGGCAGTGAGCTCCCTGCAGCCTGAGGGTCAGGACAGGGCAGTGAGCTCCCTGCAGCCTGAGGGTCAGGACAGGGCAGTGAGCTCCCTGCAGCCTGAGGGTCAGGACAGGGCAGTGAGCTCCCTGCAGCCTGAGGGTCAGGACAGGGCAGTGAGCTCCCTGCAGCCTGAGGGTCAGGACAGGGCAGTGAGCTCCCTGCAGCCTGAGGGTCAGGACAGGGCAGTGAGCTCCCTGCAGCCTGAGGGTCAGGACAGGGCAGTGAGCTCCCTGCAGCCTGAGGGTCAGGACAGGGCAGTGAGCTCCCTGCAGCCTGAGGGTCAGGACAGGGCAGTGAGCTCCCTGCAGCCTGAGGGTCAGGACAGGGCAGTGAGCTCCCTGCAGCCTGAGGGTCAGGACAGGGCAGTGAGCTCCCTGCAGCCTGAGGGTCAGGACAGGGCAGTGAGCTCCCTGCAGCCTGAGGGTCAGGACAGGGCAGTGAGCTCCCTGCAGCCTGAGGGTCAGGACAGGGCAGTGAGCTCCCTGCAGCCTGAGGGTCAGGACAGGGCAGTGAGCTCCCTGCAGCCTGAGGGTCAGGACAGGGCAGTGAGCTCCCTGAAGTCTGAGGGGACAGGACAGGGCAGTGAGCTCCCTGCAGTCTGAGGGGACAGGACAGGGCAGTGAGCTCCCTGCAGTCTGAAGGTCAGGAGAGGACAGTGATCCCCCTGCAGTCTGAGGGGACAGGGACAGATGCTGAGCTCACATGGGCCCTGGGAGGCAGCTGGCAGCCTCACTGGACCACCAGGCCCGCTGGCCTCTGTATGTCCACGCAGCTTTCCTGCTAGAGGGCGAGTGGAGGCTCCCGACAGAACGTCTGGCCAGCAGATCCTGAAGCATTTGCTATCTGGTGCTCTGGGTGAGACCCCACTTCTAGATGCATACACTCAGCTCTCACAGGCTGTCCTATAAGACACCCCCCACCCAAGAGCCTGTTTGTAATAACAGAAATCTAGGAACAACACAGATGTTTATCAACATGGGAATGCATAAATACAATGTGGTGTGTTCATGCTCTGGAATACATTCCTGGACATAAAACGAGAGAACTAGAGTTGAATGTATCAACATATCTATAAATCCTCCACACACAATGTTGAGAGAGGAAAAGAAGATATATGTTCCATATGATACATTTATTTACATTTCCATAAAACCCCAAACATTGTTTAGTCATTTGTAAGTGTTCATAGTCTGTCCATGGATGCATGCATATATGTGTGTGTGTAATTTCCTCTGCAGAGGGTAAGGGGTAGCATTGGAAAGGGGAACAAATAACACTCTATATGCAATGTTTTATTTTTGTTGTTTAAAAAAATTCTGCAGCAAAAGTGGTCAAAAGTTAATATTTGTTAGTTCTGGATAGTGGGTATTCAGATATGTCACTTTAACTCCCCCCCCCCCCCCCCCCCACACACACACACTTTAAAAAGAAAAGCCAGTAAGGGCTTAGCATCTCTTTGTGTGGAATGCAGGCAGTGAGAAGAAAGGAGACAGAAAACAACACACCACAAACCAACAACAAATGAATGATCCTGGCACGCGATCCTGGCACGCATCTTCGGGGCTCAGTTCAGCGTGGTGGCGGAGCAGAGCAGGGAGCCCCCATCTCCCCTGCGCATGCTCAGGGTCTTCACCTCGCCCTCCCTCTCCTGGGCAGCAGGCAGCTGCTTCACTGCTCCTCCAGGCAAGGACGCAGGGACGGGGTGTGTTCCTCAGAGAAGCCTTTGACCCCGGGACCCTGTGTTGCATCTGAGAGACTGACTTTGCCAGTGGTTTGCGCTTGATCAATAGCCTCTGTGTTTAGGAACCAGGCCTGAAAACCCCGGATCTTCTGTGATAACCCCGCTGCTCTCTGCAGCCCACGGGAACACTGTGCTGCTCATATCTTCACCGTCGGAGTGTCAGCGGGGCACCTACAGCTGGGAGAGGGAAAGCAGTCATTCCAGCTAAATTGCCTTTGTGAGAGACCTCGCCGAGGGCGAGGTAGGCTCTGTACTTTTCCAGAGCTGTTGACTGCTGTTAGTACCACTGAGAGAGAAGTGGACAGGCTTGCTTTGTACATGAAAAATAGGAAGCACTGACTTTTTTAGTCCGACCTGGTTTGCTCAGTGGTTAGAGCATTGGCCTGCAGAGTGAAGGGTCTCGAGTTTGATTCCAGTCAAGGGTGTGTGCAGGAGGCAACCAATAAATGTGTCTCTTTCACATCTGTGTTTCTCTTTTTCTGTGTCTTCTTTCTACTCTCTCTAAAAAAATCAATGGAAAAATATCCTTGGGTGAGGATTAAGCAACAAGAAAAAAAAGAAAGAAAAAGATTTTTAAGATCAAGATTTGGGAAATCCCATCTTTTCAAAAATAAAAAAGTAAGTATAGCATCCTGGTATTTCTAAGTGGTTAGAGCTTTGTCCTGTGCACTGAAGGGTCTCGGGTTCAATTCAGATCAGGGCACACACCCTGGTTGTGGGTACAATCCCCGGTCAGGGAATTGATTGATGCAACCGGTGAGGCAATCAATAGATATTTCTTATCTCTCCCTCTTCCTTTCTGTCTCTCTAGAATCAATGAAAAAACATCTCCTTGGATGAGGATTAAAAAAAAAAAAGTAAGTACAGTATAGTGAAACTGCTACTTTTGGGCAACTCGTACAAGTCTTTTTTTAAGTAGGACTGAAAAAAGCTTTGGGGAAAGAGTATCATCCACAAACACTGAAGGGAAGCCTCACCTCATTTAGACGTGCAGCCTTGCTCAGGGTCTTCGAATTTCAGAAGCTTTCCAGAGAAAAGAGCCATTACTCCTAACCTGCAATCATTAGGAGGGACTTACACTTTCAAAAATTAAATTCTAACAATATAATTACAAATGATTTTTAATGAAGAAGAAACAGAGGAGACATCTGTAAAAATCAATGTGGCTAGACTTTCTAATTAATTCACATTGTGAAAGGACGCGTACAGAGATGTAAGGAGAGTTATAATACAGAGGACGATGGGAAAGAGTGGCTGGTGTGCGTGTGTAAGAGTGGAAAGCACTGCGGCCTGCCAACCTCAGGAAGGCGGGGCTTGCAAAGTGGCATCTGAGTAAGAGTTTAAGGGTAGTATGTGGGGCCTTTCCCTGGGCAAGAGGTGCAATAGACAGAGATAATGCAGGAAAAACAGAATGACTCAAATATTTTAGAATTTATTTTTATTCTGTTTTCTGTATTTCTGAATCTTTACATTTGAAAGTGATTGGATAAAATTCTGAAAATGGGAATTGAGACTCTATGAGACAGTAATATGAACTTAAACATTTATATTGGACTAGAGGCCCGGTGCACGAAATTCATGCATGGGTGGAATCCTTAGGCCTGGCTGGCTATCAGGGCCAATAGGGGCCAGGCCGATCAGGGCCAGGCCGGAGAGAAGGGGATGGTTACTGGGCTGAGCATGGAAGGAACTGACACTGGACGCTGATGCTGCCATCATTAGATGTATGTCTATATGTGTATATTTTTAAACTTCCTAAATTAAAACTTTAGTTCTTTCATTTTCATTCTTTTAAATAAAAGACATTTAAAAGTTAGATTTTCTCTTTGAATTTAGCTTGGACTGCATGTCAGTCATAACTTTAAATATTATTGTTATTTTCTAACCTGGCAGTAATTGCAGTGTTTTAAACTTTGTATTTTGAAATATTTTTGAATTTACAGAAAAGTTGCAAAATTACAACAGAGCTCCCCAGCTTTTTCGAATATAATATAGTATCTTATACAATCATGGAACAGTTATCAAAGCTAAGCCATTCACGTTGGTACAATATAGTTAATTCAACTACACATTTCATTCAGATTTCACCAGTTTTTCCATTAGTGTTTTCCAATCCAGGGCCCCACATTGCATTTGATTGTTAAATCTCCTTGGCTTCCTCCCATCTGGACCATTCCTTAGTCTGTCCTTCAGGACCTTGTCACTTTGAATCGTACTGATTAGTTACTTTGTAGAATGTCCCTCAATTTAGGTCTGTCTGATGTTTCCTCATGATTCGATTGAAGTTATGGATTTGTGGCAGGAGCACCACAGAAGTATGCAGGTATGCAGGTATGCACGATGATGATGTGTCTTATTATTGAATGCTAGCTGTGATCACTTGGTTGATCCAAAGTAAAGTTACTTTCATTATTCTATTCTATTCTATTCTATTCTATTCTATTCTATTCTATTCTATTCTATTCTTATTGTCATATGTCATGAGGGAGAAACTTTTGAACTATTCACATATTCTGTTTCGCCTCAAACTTTTCCCATAAATCTTAGCCTCCATTGTTGGATCTTGTCTAAAATTACTGCTGATGGCTATTTTCCTTTTTTTTTTTCTCATTTCATTTGCATTTGTTAACTGGAAGTGTCCTGTAGGAAATAGCTTTTCTTCTCCACCCTCTATTTACTTATTCAGTTGTTAATTTATATCTCAATAGGCTCATGAATATTTATGTTATTCTATTGATTATAATCCAACACTATTGTTATTTACTTTGTTGTTTAACTTATTCATGTTTTGGCTGTTGGGCGCTTCCTTATATAGATTCTATGTCCTTTCCACAAGCCCCGTTCTTTCTTCAGCACTTTCTTACTTTCTAACCACAAGACATTACAGGTTTGTCTTGTGTTTTTCTTGCCCAGTTCTGGAAATACCTACTTCTCTAAAAAGCTCTGGCTCTTTTTCACTAAAGACTGGTAATTAGCAACCAAGATCTAGGCAATGGGTGTGCTCATTGCTACTGAAATGTCATGGCTTCTAGGCCCTTTCACTGGAGACTAGAAATACATGAATATAAGGGTTATATTAATCTATGTATACACAGAAATCAATCTCTCTCTCTCTCTCTCTCTCTCTCTCATTATTTGCTTTTACCCATGCGTCCATGTGGATATATCTAATTCCAATCAAAGACCACAGGGCTCATTCTACTCTTCCCCTTCCCTTTTTTGTAACTTCTTTCTTCAATAGGAGAAACCTGGCTTTTATTATATACAGTATATCTATTTATTTGTTCAACCCTAGTATTTTTAGAATTGCTAAACCATACATCTGTGAGAGAAAAATTACTAACCTGGGCACAGTATCAGTGCACAGTTCTTTTAGTCTTTAGTCTTACAACATCCAGTCAAAATAGAGTTACCCAAAGTTACTTAGGCTAGTTTTCTTCCTGTTGCCTTCACAGCAGTTCCCTTATGTAATACAGTCAGGTTCATTTTCTTACAGTTTGTATTCTGCTTTTGTATCAACCTCACGTCTTGACTGATTTTTAAGAACTTATGTTTGTATGAGTTTTGATGAAAACGTAAAGTCATGTATCTGCCGCAACTGTGGTACAGACCAGTTTCCTTATCCCCCAAATCCCTCATGCTTTGTAGTTAGTCCAGGGGTCCTCAAACTACGGCCCGCGGGCCACATGCAAATACAAATATTGTATTTGTTCCCGTTTTGTTTTTTTACTTCAAAATAAGATATGTGCAGTGTGCTAGGAATTTGGTTCATAGTTTTTTTTTAAACTATAGTCCGGCCCTCCAACGGTCTGAGGGACAGTGAACTGGCCCCCTGTTTAAAAAGTTTGAGGACCCCTCCTCTAAAAGGACAGTGATGTCAGTGACGCACAAGCCTACAACTGTGAGGTAAATTCAAGAAGAGAAGTCAGTACCGGCCGGTGTGGCTCAGTGGTTGAGCATTGACCTATGAACGAGGAGGTGAGGGTTCGATTCCTGGTCAGGGCACAGGTTGAGGGCCCAGGTTGAGGGCTGGATCCCCAGTATAGAGGGCGTGCAGGAGGCAGCTGATCAGATTCTCTTTCGTCATTGATGTTTCTCTCCCTCTCCCTTCCTCTCTGAAATCAATAAAATATATTTAAAAAAGAAGAGAAGCTGGGCCCTTGCACACATCCGGACCCTGCCCCTCCCTCGCAGGGGCGGGATTTGCTCCTACCCCTCAGAGAGCTGCCATTCCTGGTTAGACCACAGCAACCGTCCATTCCCGAGCTTTGCACGAGTGAGAATATAAAGGGGGGTCATTGAGGATCATGTCTGGGTGTTTTTTGGACACAGTTGGGAAAAATGAGAAGAATGAACAGACTAGATGGCTGGGGTTGGGAAGGAGTCTGAGCGAGCTGTGAGGGGCCTCCTGTCCTGAATTTCTTCCTCTGCCTCAAAGCAGGGGTATATTTTATTGATTTTTTACAGAGAGGAAGGGAGAGGGATAGAGATTTAGAAACATCGATGAGAGAGAAACATCGATCAGCTGCCTCCTGCACACTCCCCACTGGGGATGTACCTGCAACCAAGGTACATGCCCTTGACCGGAATCGAACCTGGGACCCTTGAGTCCACAGGCCGACGCTCTATCCACTGAGCCAAACCAGTTAGGGCTTGAGCTTTCATTTCTAAGTATTTCAATCTTTTGTAGTGGGGCAATTAATATGTATCTTTTGTTGGGGACTTTTCTTTGACCTATTAAATATTTTCATATACCTAAGTACTGGAAGGACTAGTGGTAGCAGCAGTGTGGTGTTGGTGACTGTGGCAATGGTGACATTGTTAGTCTATGTTTCTTTCAAAAATGGTTGAAGAAATCGATCATATTTTCCCTGGAGAGGTGAGGACTTGGGGCAGTGACAGCAGCCTTCAACTTTGTCATGCATTTTGTATGTGGAGAAAGCTAGGCCTTTTCTGTATAGCTCTAGACTTCTGAGCAATGGGGAAGAGGATGTAGAGTGCAGGCTGATGGAAGAGGTATCTCACAATTATAAATGGCCAGCAGTGGAATGAACTGTCTGTGCCTGAATGGGTTCGGCTTCAACATAGGCAGGCCTGGAGCGTCACCAGGTCTGGAAGGTAACCGCTATAGGCCCGGAATTAGAGCAAGGGTGACTGCTGTGGTCCTGTTGGGCATGAAGATCCTATGATTCTTGCGGTTTTACATAGATAGTGGTGAAAAAGCTGGACACATTTTGGGAGGTTAGCCTTCTGAATCACGTGCTGTCTGTAAGCTGCGCTAGAGTGATGTCATGCTTAAGAGTGTGTGTTCTACAACCAGCCGCCCTGTGCAATGCCCTGCTGAGCATGAGCTGGTCACTCACTGAGAGCCTCACTGTGGGGGTGAAGTGAGATCATGCACGCAGAGGGGAGCGCCGGCCTGGTGCACAGCCAGTGCGCTGTATGTTGGAGCGTTTTATAACCACTTCCCTCTCCAATTGCCTCAACCTCTGCACCTTCGTTTCAGCACTTCCTGCTGTTTATTTCTCATTCCCTGATAGTCTGTGCTACATTTAGGAAGCTGTGATGTCTTGGTTCTTTTGTCCAGAGACTGACTGTATTATGGGGCTCCTTCTTTGCAATTCCCATCCCTTGGACACATTCCGACTTACTCTGCTCTTACTTGCACAGCCTTGTCAGATGAAACATTATGCTCTCCAGAATTGTACAGGGAGGGAGTCTATGATCTCCCCTGCACATTTCTAGGCACACAAGGAGCCAACATTTACCCACCTTCATGAATATCCACCGACAGTTTTCCTCGCAGCGTTTACTTCATGTTGCTGTCTGATCTGAGCAGATCATCAGAGTTATTGTACTTCAGCTATGTTTTCTAAGCCACGCTGTTCTTCATCCTGCCCTGAACCTAGCTTTGGTATTAGAGCTCACTTAGTATGTAGAGAAGCTATTCTGTTAAAATTCCCACTCTTACAGGGCTGAGAGCCACGGGGGTTTCTATTTTCCATGCCAAGTTTTATGATCCCTCATCTGCTCCTCATCGCCCCATCCAGCCTGCAACTGTTTCCCTGCATTTACCATCAATAAAGCCCAGACTAGGGAGGCCCCGGGTCTGGTTCCACTTTCAGCACTCAGGCTGTCACCTGAGGGGGAAAGGTCCCTGCACGACAAATTGGTGAGATACCCTAACAGCCTTTTCCAAGGGAGTGTTTCATAATATCGTCCAATCACCCAGCTCTCGTCTAAGACAGGCAATATTGGGAACCTCTAAATGTCTCCAGACCTTGCCTCTGAACCAATAACACCATGAAATGGGAAAGGAAGGACCAATTTCTGCAGGTCCTTTGAAGTTGGACTGCAAGCCGTTTACACGGAAAGTCAGAACATTGTATTAGAATAGTCTGAGCAACTTCTGCAAAGTTCTGTCTCTTCATTCATCAAACATATTACATTTTCCTCCACTTGGCAGGATGGCCACAGTTTGGATCTTAGAGTTAGATACAACCTTAGGAATCACCCAGTCCCATCCTTCCTCAGTGTAGGAATTTCTTTAAAGGCCACTCTAAATAGCTCTACATTGTTTTTTTTTTTTGGGGGGGGAGGGCTCAGTTTTTGATAAAATGGACCATCTAATTGAAGTCGGATTTCTATTGTTAGAAACCTTTTTCTTGTTGTCCATGGCAGAATGTCATCAATGACTTCCTAGTTGTTCCACCTTGTGTATGACACAGACTTTTGGTCCCCATGACCTTCACTTCCTGATTTTATTCCTGAATATATTATGTTACATGGAAAAAGGGCCTTTGCAGAGGCCAATAAGGTTATTGATCACTGATGTTAAGGAGATTACCCTGGACTGTTGGGTGGGCCTAGTTTAATTAAATACTAGAGCTGGTAGCACAAGGGAAAATCAAAGATGCGATACAGGAAAAGGATAGGATGCAGTGATCTTGGTATAAAGGTGAAGGAGGCCACAAGCCAAGGAAACTGGTACCTCAATCCTACATCTGCAAGGACCAGAAATTTTCCAATAACTCGAAAGAGCTTGGACCCTTTGATTTAGGCTTATGAGACCCTGAGCACAAGATCAGTTGATCTATGCTGTGCCAGGCTTCTTTTTAAAAAATAAATTAATTAATATATTGATTGATTTGAGAGAGAGGGAGAGGGAGAGAGAGAGAGAGAGAGAAAGAGAGAGAGAGAGAGGAGATAGATTTGTTGTTCCATTTGATTATGTATTCATTGGTGGATTCTTGCATGTTTTTTGCATGTGCCCTGACCAGGGATCAAACCCTCACCCTTGGCATATTGGGATGACACTCTAACCAGCTGAGCTACCTGGCCAGGACATGTGCCCAGACTTCTGAGCCACAGACTGTGAGGTAATAGACAGGCATTCTCGTTTTTAAGATGGTACCCCTGGAGTTGCCAGTGATGCTTGGATCTCCTTGGGGTTTTCCAGCCAAATGTTAATTGTGCCCTGTCCATTTTACTGAGGGCAGCCCTTGCCACAGCCCCACTTCCTGCTCCCAAGCCACTGGCATAGCCTCGGTCCCTTCGCAAGGCTATAGACATAGCCTTACATCTTTTCACCCCTCCACCACCTGCACGTGTCCACAGTGACACATGGTGACACCATACAATTTGCCCAGGACTTGAGGGGTTTCCCAGGACATGAAACTTTCAGTTCTGAAACTGGGAGAGTCTTGGCAAACTGGGATGAGTTGGTCACCTGACTTAATTGCCTGCTCATGACTGAGGCTGCTCCCTATCATAACCCTGGTCATATCAGATACTTGTTCTATAGACTTCTTTTTAAAAAATATATATATTTTATTGATTTTTTACAGAGAAGAAGGGAGAGGGATAGAGAGTTAGAAACATCGATGAGAAACATTGATTAGCTGCCTCCTGCACACCCCCCACTGGGGATGTGCCCGCAACCAAGGTACATGCCCTTGATCAGAATCGAACCTGGGACCTTTCAGTCTGCAGGCCGAGGCTCTATCCACTGAGCCAAACCGGTTATGGCATCTATAGACTTCTTGCAGCATGGGCTTGGGCACACACATACCATATATATATAAAATGTAGGTTAGTGAAATCAAAGGGAAATATACTAAATGCTTCAGGGAAGGCAACTAGCAGAGATGCACAAAGAGAAATGGCCCTTCTTATTGCCTTCGAGTGTCTTTGTGTGAAGGTGCGAAGCCCGGAGCTGCAG
Source organism: Myotis brandtii (assembly GCF_000412655.1). Taxonomy (NCBI): domain Eukaryota; kingdom Metazoa; phylum Chordata; class Mammalia; order Chiroptera; family Vespertilionidae; genus Myotis; species Myotis brandtii. The sequence goes on along the minus strand of NW_005353762.1, from coordinate 2,225,070 downwards.
CAGCCAGTGTGTGCTCATGAGCATGTAGCCTAAGGACCAGGTCAACCGCTGATGGAGGAGCAAATAAAAAGGTGAAGGAGCCGGGCCTCGAAGCATGGCTGGCCCACTGTACTGACCCTGCAGCCACCTTCCTTTGGACATGTTGCTACGGGAGATATTATTGGAGTCACTATGAGTCAACGATTTTAGTCTATGAAGTTACTTTGACCACATTGTATTGCCATTAGGAGTCCCGCCTTCTGCTAACTTTCCTCCCAATGCAGCCCAGACGTAAAGGAGCTAGCGTACACCACAGAGACTTTGCAAGGAAGCTGGGGAGAGGGAAGGCAGATGAGGGAAAGCAAAGCAGAAATTGAGACCTGTTCTCTCACCTGGAGGCCCAAGGCACCACGTGTGTGACAACACACTTACGCAGGGCGGTGCTGAGGCGATGTAGCTCTGCACCTTAGGGAGGAGAACACTGCCTGCCATTGGGCAACACAGTCAGTGTATCTGATGTCACTGCTCTGAGTCTGAGAGACAGGCAGGGTCGAAGGAGAAACCCTACAACTCTGAGCCACCCATTTGAAGTTCCTGGGCATTTAGATGCAGAGCTAGTCCTGAAGGGAAGGTCATTCGATGGGAATGATGTCCATCAGCAACACAGCAAAGCAGATTTACATGCATCTCAGCAGATGTGTTAGTAAAATATAAATGCAAAGCACTCTTGCCAGTTCAGAGAAATGTCATCAGTACTCTCGTACTTAGTGGAAAACCTTTATAATTGTAAACATGAGTGTATTTATAGGAGCTTCATGAGCTCATTTGTGCCTGTGACGCACCCCCTCTATTTGCAGCTGCTAAGTTTGGACACCTCAAATTGCTCTACCCTGGGTTTCCAGGGAGCCGGCCCTCACATCTGTGGATCACAGACAAAGTGGACACCTCTCACAGTGTCCTCTTCACATTTGTGTTCTCAGTGCTCATTGGGGTGGTGGTAGGTAGTAGATATTTTCTAAGACGCAAATCTAGTCTTGTTGCCTCTTTGCCCATAAACTTCCTCTACCCCCACTGCCTCTAGAGCAGTGGTTCTTAACCTTGGCTGCACATTAGAATCACCTGGGAATCTTTTTAAAATCCTGATTTCTGGGCCTCATCCTCTGGAAATTCTGTTTCTTTGTTATGGGGTGGGGCCACAACATTAGTAACAAAGAAACAGAATTTCCGGAGGATGAAGCCCAGAAATCAGGATTTTAAAAAGATTCCCAGGTTATTCTAATGTGCAGCCAAGGTTGAGAACCACTGCTCTAGACTTAACCCCTAGCACGAGGTACACAGCCTTGCAAGCCTTGCCTCAGCTGATCTGCTAAGTCTCAGCTGCAGATCCTTCTGCCATCCCCTTGCACACCCTCTGATGTTACAGCAAAGTAGCCACTCTTGTCCAAACACTGCTCCCACTTTCTCCCGCATTTCCCTTGACGGGTCCTGTTCCCTCTGTGATACCTTTACCCTGTGCGTTCTTGGTGAAGCCTTACACATCATTTACATCCCATCGCAGACAGCTCCTCTCTGTGATTTCCTTCTCCGTGATGCCTCTGGACGCAGGTGAGCACCTGGCAGAATGCCCGGTGCACAGGAGGTGCGCAGTAAGTGTCTATGGAACAGGGTTGATGAGCTGGGTTTCCATCCACCTCTTTGTAATTTGATATTGTAGGAGCTCTTCCCCGAACATGCACAGGCAATCTGTTGCCTCTTCCACACAGCTGAGTAGACTCTGAAAGTAGCCAGCAGGCATCTATTTATTGCCTCTCCAGACTCTTCCACTGATTACGCAAGTTCCGAGTGACCAATCTTTATCAGCGTGCGGAGATTTTATGCATGATCTCATCTGACCCACAGACACCTCACAAAGCAGAGGGCAAAGCAGATAGAAGGTTGTCGTTCTCCCCATGTTGGAGATGGAGAAACAGTGTTAAAAAGGACGAGTGGCTGATGCCAGCCACATGGGGGCACCTGAGTTCACCTGCTCCCCCTCCAGGTGCTTCACAGTGTGCTGACCATCTAGTCCAGTGATGGCGAACCTATGACACAC
>NW_005353762.1:2205160-2221927 GCF_000412655.1 Myotis brandtii | reverse complement strand
CGAGAGGGCACAGGCCGGGCTGAGGGACCCCCCCTTCCCCCCCAAGTGCACAAATTTTTGTGCACCGGGCCCCTAGTATAAAATAAATATCAAAAATATAAGTCTTTGTTTTACTATGTTTGCAAATATCAAAAACTTTCTATATGTGACACGGCACCAGAGTTAAGTTAGGGTTTTTCAAAATGCTGACACGCAGAGCTCAAAAGGTTCGCCATCACTGATAGTCCCTATTCTCTGAACCAGCTCTAGTTTGAATAAAACTTTCCCGGTGGTTCTCAGGTGAGGAGAGTTGTTGTCTACGCTGTGGCTGTCTGATTTTGTCGTGCACGGAGGCTGAGTGGAGCTAGAGAGCTTGGTTTGGATTGAGCACCACATATTCTAATGCAAAATGGCGACTGACACGCCATGGAAATCAGGGAATGCGCCGAGTGCTACTGACGAGGCCATGGTAGTGTGGAGCTTTGCATTCCCCCCGACGTTAGTCACTTGGGCTCTCCATCTGAAAGCTCCAGGCTGTGACTCCAGCTGACCTCTGACACAGTGGGCAGGTGTAAGCAGCTGGATGGTCCGCAGGCCCTGCAACGAAGGGGCATCATTTTGGGCAGCGGATTTCAGTGGCTTCCTAAGCTCTGAGATTTTCTCCACTGGATCTGTGGAAATGCCATTTTCTAAAAATAAAGAAATTAGCAGGTTTGAATCGCTCTGTCTTTTCTTAAGTTGTGTGTGTGCAACGTGTGTGTTTTGTGTGTACTGTGTAGTATGTGTTGGGTGTGTGTGTGCTGTATGTCTGTGTTGTTTTGTGTGTGTTGAGTATGTGTTATTGTGTGTGTTAGTGGCTTGCATTGCTTTGGGGTGTGTGTGTGTGTGTGCTTGTGTGTGGGGGTGTGTGCGCTGATGGCTGAGGGAGAAAGTGTGCAGGAGGAAAGAATCTGCCTTCTCACTAGGAATGGCAGGGGTGTTGAAAAACCTCTAAATCCCTAATCTCTTCACCCAGGATTAAGCAAATAAAATTGTTGGCTTGAAGAAGTCAGATTCTTGATGACTCCAAAGAGACAGCAGCAAAGTAAGTCAAGAAGCTTAGCTTCATATCAGCAAAGAGATGAAGGGACCTGGGCTCTGAATGACAGTCTGAGCAATACACCCTAATCCGATTACCAGGACTCCAACGTCAGGCTACCTTAATGGTGGATTTTAAAAAATGATGCTAAAGTGCTCGTGTTCATCATCCAAAACTGCAGTTATTCATTAAGATGAAGAACCCTTGGCCTGAGACTCCGGCGAAGGGGCAGGAGACGGGTGAGGCTGGGTGAGAGGCTGTGAGGCTCATCCCTTGGAGGGCTCCTTTGTTCACCAGGCCTTTGTTTAAACTGTCAGCATCTCCTTGGCCCAGAGGAGAGAAGGGGGACTGGAGGCGAGGGGGCTGGGCAAAGTCAGGGGGCCGAGTCTGACACCAAGACAATTCTGTTTTGAGTTTTCTAGGCGGAGAGTTTTCACACTGAGCACATTTGCCGCCTCCTTTAACCTCCAGGCTAAAACAATCCCACATTTAAAAAATGTCCGATGGGATTTAGCATCTTTTAATGCTTTATTTATTTGGAAGAGAAGGAAGGCGATGTGGTGTGGAAGAATAGGAAAGGTATATTTCCGTTACAGATTAATTAATCTCGAGGGATCTGGGTGGAAATCCTGGTGCGAGATTGGGCATAAGAATATAATTTACAAATAACACACACACTCTCCAGGCTTCAATTCCAACCTTCTGGCTCCTGAGTTTCAAATGCAAACCAGCTCCTTTATGGCCAAGGCCCCTTACCTACCTGGAATGCTGATGTTTTGTGTGTTTCCTCAATGGAAGGCTTATTTCTAGAGCAGATACTAAGCTAGAAGGGCTGGACTCTGAACTAAATTTCAGCTGGAAGGTGGCTGGCAAATAATTGAACTATATCTACACTCAGCTTCAATGGGGAGGGAGTACTGGTATCTTGTGATTTCTGGAGGGCACAAGCCTGGGTGTGGTCTCTAAGGTAAGGGGCACCCAGGTTCCTGTAAGAATTCAGACACATCAGGCTTGCACTGAGAATCCAGTTAACCTACCTGAGTGACAGTGCGCTCCTTGCTCTCAGAGAACCCATAGCTCACACAGAAAATGTGAAGCAGTTGTGCATGGAGGGTTTTCTTGTTTTAGCAGCTTGGGGGAGAGGGAGCAGTCTTGGATAAATGGATTTATCACTCCATGATCTCAAAGGAATCCTAGGTTGTTCTGTAAGGAGGTTGATAAGTCCCAAACCTAGTTGGTTACTAATATCACCTGGGCGCACTATTGAAAACATAGATTCCTGGACCATTTCTGGACCTCATTGGAATATCAGTGGGTAGGGCTCAGGGACACTTAATTGTAATAGTTCTCTGTTTGAGGCTGGGCATGAGCCAGGCTTGGGAAGCATGGGTGTAGGATGTCGTGGCTCATGGCAGCCCAGCAGGGAGTATAGAAGGTTCCAAGGTGGCTTGGCCCTTTCTCACTGTTCAATGATTATTGGTCTTATTTTCTTTTAGTAAAATGTCCTTTTAAGGTATGTGATGGCTAGTTTTGGACTAGACCTAGAAAGGGTGTAGCTTATATCAGAAATGTAAATATTTGTGTGGTTCAAATCTTTATTCTTTATATTTTACAGCGGATGAATGTAAAGCTTATCCAATATAATAAAAGGTTAATATGCAAATTGTCCCCTCGGTAGTTTGACCGCTTGCTATGACATGCGCTGACCACCAGGGGGCAGCATGGAATGAAGGAAGGCCCCGGCCGGCAGCAGAAAGCCAGGGGAAGGAAGGCCCCGATCTGCCCTGATTGCCAGCCAGGCCTAGGGAACCTACCTGTGCACAAATTTCATGCACCCAGCCTCTAGTATAAAATAAATGACTTGCTCAAGCTCACCTATATGATAAGTAGCAGAACCAGGTTCCAAACTCAGCTTTATCAACCCCAAAGTCCATGATCTTACTGCTGTGTCATGCCTACAAGTAAAGAGGGAGTCCATGGTCCTCTGATTCACGGTTCCTCTCACTTAGGTGGATTCTTAAACCAAGAGTGTGTCTTCTAACCAGTCTGTGTTTGTCACTGGTGATTAGAGTGCCAAATCGGAGGCTGGGGCCCCTGCCGTTCTTGGCTGAAGCCTAGCCCACTGGGCCATGTTGCCATTCATATTTCCATTTGTGATTTGCAAATTTTCTTGTCCTTCCTCTCGAATGCGAGATTTGTGCTCACACCCAGTGCAGCTTAAAGACGCTAGGCTGTTTGATTCAGAAAGAAAATCCTCTTCTGCTTTGTGGAGTGAAACGTTGACATGTGGCAAAGTGCTTTAAGAAAGGAGTGGAATACTCTGCATTCAGAAATAAATGTGGGGTCTCAGGTCAAAGGGAGTGCCTGGGCAGTGCACATGTGCACTTAAAGAAAGACAGGTGTGATTTCAGCGGCTGGAGCAGACATGGATGTCGGGATAGAGAACTATTGTGTGCTCTGAATTGATGACTGGAATTGGTGGAATTGACTGGGGACTTGGTTGCAAATGGAGCAGGAGTTAGAGAAAGGAACAAAGATGCTGAAAATGGGATGGGAGCAGAGGAGAGAATAGAATGGCCATGTGTTTCCAAATGGAAAATCCAGAGGATTAGCCTTCATTGACGGTTAGAAAGGCTCTCCAGATTTAGTTCAAGAGCTGTGCCAGGTGCCAAAAAATTGCTTGTCAGTCCTTAAAAGTAGTCAACCTTGGCTAACAGGTAGATGAAATGTAGTATGTGAAGATAGGATGTTCCAAAACGACATACTGTCTGTATGCCAAGATCCTTTGTCCATATAGCTCACTCTCTGTAGTGCTTGAAGCAGAGCAGGGTGGAGGACAGCCTCACGAGGCACCAAACCCCAGGCTGCAGCTTCCAAGGTGAGAAATCTTTCCACTCCCCTGTCTCTGCCAGACAGAGAGGAAGGCAGTCCTTGGAGCACCACTAGATTGGCTCCATTGTCTTTTAAAAATGACGTTAAGAAACTTAAAAAAGAGGAGAATTGGGACAATGGATCTGAAAAGAAAGAGAAAGAAAGAGCACAGCTGAGGCACAACCCATAGATGTCACTAGAATCAAAAGGATCCGGCTAACAGGAAGCTGAATTCCAAGCTGCTTCCATGAACAAGAATAGGACTGTATTGAATCTGCTCCTATTCTTTGTCTGCAGCAGAAGCTGCGGAAGCCCATTCACTGGCATCCCACCCTTCGGATTTCCATCCCACCCTTCGGATTTCCATATCAAAGGCCGGCTGGGGTCTGGCTGGGCCGGTGGCAGTTTGACAGCCAGTATCTACCTCGGATCAATGTGCTCTGCCAGTCATCGCGGCAACGCAGACTTCCTAACTTACTTGCCCTGAGAAATTTATTCTTTTCAAAAAAATGTTTTTGTGAGGGAAATCTCGGGAAAAACCAAACCAAACAGCCCTTTGGCTCTGGAGGTGCAATGAGATGCTATTATCAATCCGGCTCGCTGCCCTCCTGGCATCAGAATTAAGTCAGGTCTAGAGTAAAAATCTCTGAAAACAAGATATGTAGATATTTTCAGCTTTAATCATTATGTTCAGCTTTTCAAGTGATTTTAAGAATTCGATAGAGGCTTGAATGGTGATAAAGTATTCTCTAGATGCAGGCTATAGTCAGAAAACAATCTAATATTTCATTTCTTCCTCCCTCCCTCCCTCCCTCCCTCCTTTCCTTTTTTCTCCCTCCCTCCTTTCCTCCTTCCCTCCCTCCTTTTCTTCCTTCTTTCCTCTCTCCTTTTACTTATTTTATTTTGTTTCATCTTTCTTTTCTTCTTCTCTGCATTAGTAGAAGGACTGAGAATAAAAAACATCATATGAATATTACTAGGATATTCTAGTAGCTGCCAGATGTCTTAGTCACAATTAGCAAGGGAACAAAATGGAGAATCTGTTATTACATTGTGATTTCAGCATTGCTCAAATACACCCTCAAATATTTTAAATGCTCACTTTTTCACTGTGCACATAACTGTTAGATGCTGGAGTAAGTGAATATCCTGATTGTTGAAAGAACTCTGGCTATGTATGGGTGGTAAGGAGACTTCTAGGCCAGTGATGGCGAACCTTTTGAGCTCGGTGTGTCAGCATTTTGAAAAACCCTAACTTAATTCTGGTGCCGTGTCACATATAGAAATTTTTTGATATTTGCAACCATAGTATAAAAAAGATTTATATTTTTGATATTTAATTTATATATTTAAATGCCATTTAACAAAGAAAAATCAACCAAAAAAATGAGTTCGTGTGTCATCTCTGACACGCGTGTCATAGGTTCGCCATCACTGTTCTAGGCCATTGAGTAATGAAGCCATTTCATTTCTGTGTGCGATTGCATTATAACCATTCACAACCTCTTAAAGTTCTTTCCTGCTTTGATTGCCATACCTTTATACAAGTGTGCCCCAAATTATATCTTGGAATACTCCTTCTATGAAAAGTCAATAGACTTCACTCTAAATAAGTGTTCTCTGGTCCTTTAAATTTGGGAAATGCTGCAACATAGACTTGTCAACAATTGTGGATCTAGAACACTGCTCTGGTCTACCCATTTGTTTGTTTTTTCCTCTGACCTGGCCTTCTTTGGCCTCTGAATCCTCTTTCACCTTTTGCTGCCCAGTAACAGACTTTCCTCAATGCTCAACTTTTGCTTCCAGGTCTTTTTTCCTATGCACTGTTCTGAGGTTTTCACCCACTTTTATGCATTTATACAGAAAGTAAACTGAACTTTATGGAGAGGATGGATCTTTCTTCTGTGTTCTGTTTTTATTTCTATTTGTCTTTCTTATAAATCCACTTGCAATTCCCCCATTCCATTCTGCTTAACTGCATTGATTTCATTTTTTTTCTGCAATCCAATCTTCACTTTCACTTTCTTTTGTTTAGTCATTTTTATTTTCCAATTACAGCTGACTGACAAACAATATTATATCAGTTTCAGGTGTACATGCCATAATTTAGACATAATTTAACTTACTAAATTATGATCCTGATAAAACTTGTACCCATCTGACATCATATAAAGTTATTAAATATTATTGACTATATTTCCTATGCTGTACTTTACGTCTCCACACCTACTTTGTAACTACCAATTTATACTTCTTAATCCCTTCACCTTTTTCACTCATACCTCCAACCCCCTTCCCATCTGGCAACTGTCAAAATGTTCTCTGTATCTATGAGTCTGTTTCTGTCCTGCTTGTTCTTTCTTTCTTTCCTTCTTTTAGATTCAGTTATTGATAGTTATGTATTCATTGCTACTTTATTGTTCATATTTTTGATCTTTTTTCCTTCTTCTTAAAGAAGACTCTTTAACATTTCATGTAACACTGGTTTGGTGGTGATGAACTCTTAACTTTTTCTTGTCTGGGAAGCTCCTTATTTGTTCTTCTATTTGAAATGATAGTTTTGCTGGGTAGAATAATCTTGATTGTAGGTCTTTGCTTTTCATCACTATGAATATTTCTTGTTACTCCCTTCTGGCTTGCAAGATTTCTGTTGAGAAATTAGCTGATAGTCTTTTGGGAGTTCCCTTGTAGGCAACTAACTGCTTTTCACTTGCTGCTTTTAAGATTCTCTCTTTGTCTTTAACCTTTTGCATATTAATTATAATGTATCTTTGTGTGGATCTCTTTGGGTTCATCTTGTTTGGGACTCTCTGTACTTCCTGGATTTATATGTCTATTTCCTTCACCAGGTTAGGTGAATTTTCTGTCACTATTGTTTTCAAGGAGATTTAAAATTTCTTGCTCTTTCTCTTCTCCCATGATGCAAATGTTGTTACACTTAAAGCTGTTCCAGAGTCTCCTTAATTTTTTTTATTCTTTTTTGCTGTTCGGATTGGATGCTTTTTGCTTCCTTATATTCCAAATTGCAAGATTCTAGGCTTCATCTACTCTACTGTTGATTCCCTGTAAATTATTCTTCATTTCAGTTAGTGTAGCTTTCATTTCTGATTGGTTCTTTTTTAATGGTTTCTATGTTGTTTTTCATGCCATTGAAGTTCTCACTAAGTTTCTTGAGCATCTTTATAACCATTGTTTTAAACTCTGTATTCTGGTAGTTTGTTTGCTTCCTTTTCATTTAGTTCTTTTTCTGGAGATTTTTCTTGTTCTTTAATTTTGGACATCTTTCTTTGTCTTTGCATTTTGGCTGCTTCTCTGTGTTTGTTTCTAAGTATTAGGTAGAGCTGTTATGTCTCCTGCACTTGCTAGAGTTGCCTGGCATAGTAGGTGTCTTGTAGGGCCCAGTGGTGCAGCCTCCCCAGTCACCCAAACTATGCACACAGGTGTGTTCGCTGAGAGCCAAAGCCAGCTGCCACTAGTACTGGGCTGGGGCCACATAACAAGAGGTACAGGGTACACAGAGGCCAGATGCTGCTTGTGTGAAAGATTTTAGGAGTCTGAAGCATGAGACAAGAGAGGGCAGTTGCATGGAAAAGCTACTGGAAACCATTTGGGTTGGCCAAAAAATTGGGTGGGACCGGATCTCAAGGAATTACAGGGGCATGGCAAACAATGTGAGCCAGGTTGATAGAGACTCAGATATGGTGCCAACCTGCCCACTCTGTTGGCAGGGAGGGGTCTTAGAAAAGGAACAATGTCCTCTGCCAGCACTTTTGTCAGATATAAAGCTGCCCTCCCAGCTCTCACCCTAATGCCAGACAATTCAATGTCTCCCTGCATGTCCCTGGTTTGTTTTAAGCTGCTGCCCCAGTGTTGGAGCTCAGAGGGAATGAGTCCAAGTAAGATCATGCCCAGGACCTTTAAGAGGAGCTTTTTTGGGACTCCAGCAACTTCTGTTTACTCAGACACAATCCCCACTGGTTTTTATATCCAGAAGTTAGAGGGATTTCTGTCCTTAACTCTGGAACCCTGGACTGGGAGGCCTGGTGTGGTTCTGGGACCCCTCACTGCTCATGGGCACTGAGATATCCATCCCAGTTTTAAACTGGCACATGTGTGTGTAGGACCAGCATGTTCCATGTCTCTGCCTCTCCTATCAGTCTCAATGTGGCTTCTTCTTTGAATCTCTAGTTCTAGGACTTCTGTTCAGCTAGATTTCAGGAGGTTCTGAATCATGGTTGTTCTGTGGTTTAGTTGTAATTTTATGTGGTTATGGGAGGATTGAGTACCATGTTTTCTACACTGCCATCCTGACTGGCAGTCTCACTTCCACTTTCTTTATGTGTTAATGACACTGCCATTCTTCCTTGACAGAAGGAAGTAGCGAAATCATGTTTAACTATTTTTTTTCTCCTCTTTGGAAAAATGACCACTGACATTTTAAGTAAATATCTTGAGGACTATTGCTTTTATAGAGAAACATTTAACATTAAAAGGGTGCCAAGGATCTTTACATAAATATAAATAAATACTTCCACAGCCTTATATGTGAGGGCAGCATAGTAGTTTACCCTTGAACAACGCGGGGGTGCTAATCCTATGCAGTTGAAAATCTACATATAACTTTGACTCCCCAAAACTTAAAAACTGCTGATGACCTTAGCAATAACATAAGCCATCAATTAACACATATTTTATATGTTATATGTACTATATATTTTATTTTTACAATAAAGTAAGCTGGAGAAAAGAAAACACTAAGAAAATCATAAAGAAGAGAAGGTATATTTAGAATATTCATTAAAACAAAGTCTCTGTGTAATGGACCCACACCGTTCAAACCCATGTTTTTTCAAAGATCAACTGCATTTCATTTTCAGGTGTCCTTCGTTGTCTTTTGGATAATTAGATTAAGAACATTTCTTTTCTTACAAACAGTGCTGTTGTGAACCCTTAGAAACAAGCTTTGCACACAATCTTAATTATTTTCTTTAGATGAAATGTCTAAATGAAAAGTGGATATTCTAGGTTAAGGAGCATGCAATTTTAAGTTTAAAGAAACATACTTTGACAGATGATCTCAAAGATACTAATTACTGTTGTTGCTTATTTCTGATGTTATTAATTTTTTATGTATTAAAAAGAAAAATGTTATTTTAATATCTTTACTTACATTTCTTTCATTACCACAAGGCTGAATAAAGCCTTATATCCTCATTGATTATTAACATTACTTTAATAGCTACTGGTTTATGTGAGGTACTAGTTCATGTCTTTTTCTATTGGGGTATTTAATTTATTACTCAGGTTTAAGGATCCTTTATATATTAATGGATAACATTTAATCATAGGCAGTATTTGGCATTTATTCTGTGACAGTCACAATTTTAAGCTTTTACATCCATTATCTTTGTTAAGCCTTATAACTCCTCTATAAATTAGGTGCAATTTTTACTTACTTTTTGATAGAGAAACTGAGGGAGCTTAAGAAGTATGTTATAAAATACACTATTTGTAATTTTATAGCTAAGATGTTACCAAAGCAATTTGGTTCTTAACCTCCTTGATATCCAGCCTTAAAAGAAAATTTATATTAAAGATATTAAGCATTTGACTGTATTGTAAGTTACATTTTTAATGTGTTTATTGGCTCACAAATATTTTTACTTTTTATAACTAAATCTATTAGTGTTTCCCTTATATTTTCTGCTTTTGGTGTTATAGGCTTTTTGATTTTTTTCTCTCTGATAGTTAGTTGTTCCCCAACCATTATAGCCTACAATTTGTAATTCCATCTCTTTTATATGTAAATACCATGTATTTTATTGTTTTAGTTGGACTTGTATCCTTTTCTATTAATCTATTTATTCACTGGTCCTTTTTTTTTTTAGATTTAAATACATTTTAACATCTGATAAAGGAATAAAAAGAAATTTTAAAGAAAACTTCTTGGCTAGTCTTTTATTTTCTTCAGTCAAGTTTTGCTAGTTTCTCCAAACATCTTTAAATATTTCTTACAGTTATTTTAGAGTCCCTAAACTTGTTCATTATCATGTTGATATTGGTCTTTTCTGTTCCATTACATTTCCTGTCAGTTCCCATTCTCCTTTTTGGGGAATTGCAGGCCCCCATTCCCACCACGAGACTCACCAGGAGCGGTCGCGTTTTGGTAGACTCCACTCTCCAGGTGATTGGTCAAAGGTGGAAATTTCACCCGGACAAGAATAGCTAGTGTCTTTCCCCAGTATCTTTACACTTGAAATCTAGAGACTAAGTCCCTTTCTGGTGGTGGAAGTTGTGGGAAGCGAGACATGGAAGCTGAGGAATGCCATCCTTCAAGCCAGGCGGAGTAACCAAGTTACCAGAAAAGACACTGAGGATGAAGGCAAGCAGAAGGTGGAGGCTCCCACTGTTAAGCCCTGCCTCCAGGAGACTAGAGGCCTCTGATCTCCTGGCTGGGCATGACTGTCCCTGACAGCTCATAAAACCCAAGAACAAAGGCCTAATTCAGCTCAGAATGATTTTTGTTATTTGCAACCAAAAGAGTCTTGAATAATATATTGCTCATTATTGGTATGAGAAATGGCTATTGAATTTTGTATATTCTGTTCAGGTGACCAAAAAAAATCATTTTTTATTTTCAATAGTTTCTCATTTGTGATTTTCAGATTTACAGAAATTAATGCATTTTATTGTGTTTATGATGATAGCATTGTTCCATAATTCCAACATAGATACACACATATTTACATATGTATATGTATGCATACACACATGCACACACACATATTCTCTTCTGATTGTATGTACAAGGACTTCTAAATTTATTTTAAATAACAGTGGTGCTGGCATTGATGCTACTCTTAATTTTAATTCTTAGACTAAAGGGTTAATAGTGATATGTGCTGTTGGTTTCAGATAGTTGTAATATATCTCATTACTTAAATAGTCTTCTGTTTTTATTTTTAAAAGCCATGCTTTAAACGAAGTTAGAAACATATTTTCCATTTTAAAAATATTTTTAGTATCTAAGAGGACAATTATGTGCTTCAGAAAACCTCCTTTGATCCACTAATATAATTATGTTCATAGATTTTTCTAAGGACTGATTCATTTTTGTAATTCTAGAGAAAGACTATTGTGTTTTCATTGTATGTGATTTATTTATGTCTAGATTTGCTTTGCTAATATTTTCCCTACCAGTTTCCCTCTATAGTCATAATTAGGAATTTGTCTAAGTTTTTTAAATGCAATATTTTCCAGGTTTTGGTATCAAGATTATGCTAGCTTTCTGTCAATTCACTTGCTCTGAGACAATTAAAATACCACCCGAAGTATCTGTCACTTTATGTTAGCTAGAATTTACTGATAAACTTCCTGAGCCCAGCATCATTTGGGGGTTCTTTAAAATCATTAACCATTTTTTGTGTGGATATTTCTGTTATCAACCTTGTGTCCATTTTGGAACTTTTTTTTTTTTGCTGGAAAATATTTATTTCATTGAGTATATCACATTGATTTTAAATTTGTACATAGAAATTTATATTTATAACTCTCCTCGCCATCTGTGGTTCCATACCCTTTCTCATCCTACATAATAAAGAGCTAATATGCAAATGGTCATCATACCCTCACATCATCACACCATGATGCCCTCACACTGTCACAATCCATCACCAGGAGGCTGTGTGTGCAATGTATGGGTGGGCAGGGCTGCGTGCGTGGCAAGGCATGCATGAGCGGGCGGGGACTTGATGCTGCGTGCATGGCGCAGAAGCGGGACCCCCAGCTCCAGCCTACCTCTTTGGGGCAATCCATCGAGGAGCCTCGGATGGGTGGGTGGGACCTACTTCTTTGGGGCAATCGATCATGGGGCTCCTGCATTGTGAGAGGGCACAGGCCAGGCTGGGGGACTCCCCTGAGTGCACAAATTTTGTGTACCGGGCCTCTAGGTTAGTATAATTTGAGATTGCAGAGTGAACTTCACCAGAGCTCTATCAGTTGTATGGTTAGGTAAATACATCAGCTCTTGGATTCACTAATCAATCAGCTTTTATTTCTAACTTGTGAATTTTCTTCTGTTTGTATCAGTCCTCTCTAATACTTATCTCTATTTTGTTTTACTTTTTAAAACCTCCTCTATTGGATAAAATAATTTATTTTCAATACATCTAGCCTATAATGAAATAATTTAAAGCTTTGGGTTTTCCTAGGGTTTGGCTTTGTGTATATCCAATAAGTATGGATGTTTAATATTGATGTTGTTATTTTCTAAGGAACTATGATTTCAGTTTTGATTTTCTCATTCTATGAGTAGTGATATATCACAGTCATTTAAAATTTCCATGTGGTTGAGTTTTTTTCATTTACATTTTTGTTTCTAATATCTAGTTTTATTGTATTAATGGCCACAGAATATGACATAGATCATTTGTTTTGGGAGAAATTTATTTACATTTTCTTTGCTTTTAAATATGGTTAATAGTACTTAATAAAACAATAAAAAACCAAACTCTACCTACCTCTTAATTTAGACTTACTAATTATATTATTGATTGATTCTGCATGCTTTTGTGGGGAACTGCTTAATCTTACAAAGACTTAGAGAATTAAATCACGCATTTTAATTTTTTGTTAGTTTTTTTCCAACCATTACAAGCATTTTTTCCATCCCATCCCATCCTATCCCATCCATAAAAATTCAAATTAATTGTAAATTCTCTGTTAATTTTAAACTTTATGAATACAAAATGACTCTTTTTTTCCTATATCATAGTTTTGCTCTAAATTCTACTCCACTTGATACTAATATTGGCACACTTGCTTTTTTAAAAAAGTGATTTTGCATTTAGATCAGCATTATTTATTTTTTTAAGTATATTTTTGATTTCAGAGAGGAAGGATGAGGGGGAGAGAGATAGAAACCTGAATGATGAGAGAGAATCATTGATTGTCTGTCTCCTGCGCACCCCACACAGGGGATCAAGCCCGTAACCTAGGCATGTGTCCTGAAGGGGAATCAAACCGTGACCTCCTGGTTCAGAGG
Organism: Myotis brandtii; assembly: GCF_000412655.1. Classification (NCBI taxonomy): domain Eukaryota; kingdom Metazoa; phylum Chordata; class Mammalia; order Chiroptera; family Vespertilionidae; genus Myotis; species Myotis brandtii. The sequence continues at coordinate 2,208,956 of NW_005353762.1, read as the reverse complement.
TCAACACTCAACCACTGAGCTATGCCGGCTGTACTTGGCACCCTTGCTTTTGAGCTTGTCCATGAGTTAGTTGCCTGATTCAACTTTTCAATCAACTTAATTTTCATCTTTCTGAGGCCCTTTGCCAAGTATGATTAAATGTGTCCATTAGAGTTAGCAACAAGCAGGGGGCTGGCAATCCTGAGTAAGGGAGTCTCAGCGGAAAGGTTTGAGCCTGACTTCTGGGTGCTAAGTGCTCCTGGCTGGGACAGCTACTGCAGGCATCTCCCCAAAAGTTTGTCTGTGAAAAGCAGATGAATCGAGAACAAGATTGGGTGCGGAGCATTTGTTTATGAGAGTTTTTAAGTTAAATAATACATTATGGAAGAGAAGCACATTTAAATGCTGATAGAAAAAAAAAGGCCGAGTGTAGAATACTGTGTTGAAACTTTAGATGAGAAAGGAGATCATTGATACAGTTAAATCCCTGAAGAAATAGTTGGAAATGGTATCCAGGTCATAAGTGGAGGGGTTAGCTTCATGCAGAAGGAAAGATGAGAACATGATCTGTTGGAAAACAGGAAAGTTTGTAGATGAGAAGGCAGAAAAATAGGAGTTTCCATGTTATCATTTCTATTGGACTATGAGGCAGGAGGCCAGTTGTCTGTTGAAGAACAGAAGGGTATGTAGTCATGTACAGATTTTCTACAGAGTAGGTTTGAGATACCCACCATGAAAAATGGGGTAAACTTGATGAGAGGAACAGACAAATTATCCCTGAGTGCTGAAGACTCAGGGGGAGTTTCTTGTGGATTTGAGGTCATGCCCGTTCATGAGATTGTGTAATTTCCTTCACTGTTTCTTAGAAATCGACAAGTAGGAACAGAGAAAGTGAAGTAAGGTTGATCCATGGTTGAATTTTGCTGGGCTGATGTAAGAGAATAACAGCACAAAGAAGTTGCAGACATTGCTGAGAGATGCTGAAACGATAGAGGGATAGAGGGAAGGTGAAGCAGAAATGGGCTAAGAGAGTAAACGGAAGTGGAGGAAACCCAATAATTTAATTCTCAATGAGGTCAAGTAACAGATGTCCTGAAGTAGTGGGGAAAATTGAGAGGTTGGGTTGAGAGAATACTTTTTTTGGGAACATAACAGTATGGAGATGAATGTATCAAAAAGGATAGATAAAGTTACAATGTGGTTTCAATTTTTTTTTACGATGATTAAATATAATTATTAGGCCTGGGTGGCATTGCAGTTGTTCCTGGCTGTCTTGCATTTGTTCCTGGCTGTCTTGCATTTCTTTTTTTGTTCTGTGCGATAAGAGGTCTGATTCAAATTCCCTGAATTATATAAATCATGAAAATTTACACAAGAATAGATAGATAGATAAAGTTACAATGTGGTTTCAATTTTTTTTTATGATGATCAAAGATAATTATTAGGGCTGGGTGGCATTGCAGTGTCAAGCAGTCTACAAAGCAATTGTTCCTGGCTGTCTTGCATTTTTTTTTTTTGTTCTGTGTGATAAGAGGTCTGATTCAAATTCCCTGAATTATACAAATCATGAAAATTTACACAAGAATAGATAGAATACTTAGAAAAATCTATATAAATTAATTAAATTTAATATTGAATAAAAATATCCACAAAGCAAATTTTAATTATAGTTTGATAAATTATACCAACATTTAAAGATGAATAATACCAATTCAACACAAACTTCTTCAGAAAATAAAGAAGGAAATAAAATCCCACCTGATTTTATAAGGTCCATAATGCCAGCACACAAAACCAGAAAAAGATTACAAGGAGATGAAACTACAGACAATTATCTCCTATAAAAATAGATAAAATATTCTTACCAAAGTTTTAGAAAGTCAAATCCAATTATATATAGAAAAGACAGTAAAACATGACCAAGCAGCACTTATTCTGAGAATGCAAGACTAGTTCAACATTTCATAGTCAATCAATATAATTCAACTTATTAAATCCCAAAAGAGATAAGCCATGTAATTATATTAGTAGGTACAGAAAAAAACATTTGACAATAGTTAACAACTGTTTATAATGAAAGCTGCCAGTAAGTAAAGAGAGGGAACTTTCAAACTGAGAAGCTAGCATCATACTTAGTGGTTGAAAGCTCAGTGCTTTCTATTTAAAATCAAGAACAAGGCAGGACTATCCACTCTCACCACCTGTATTCAAAATTGTGGTGGAAGTTGTATTTATTGTAAGAAGGGAAGAAAAATAAATAAATGGCATACAAAATGGAAAGGAAGTAAAATTGTCTATTTTCAGATGGCATATTAATGTACATAGAAAATCCAAGAAACCAATACAAAAGCTACCAGAATTAATAAAGGAGTTTAACAAAGTTGCACATACAAAGTCAAAAAATAAGAATCAATTATATTTTTATACTAGAGGCCCGGTGCACGAAAATTCATGCACTTGGGGGGTCCCTCAGCCCGGCCTGCAACCTCACAGTCCAGGAGGCCTCAGGGGAGCCCTCTGTGGGAGGCAACCAGTAGGGCGACCAGCGGGGCAATTGGGAGACAGCACCAGCTGGCGAGCGGCTGGACCCGTCTCCCGATCACCCGTCTGCTGCCACTGGTTGCCACCGCCCCCTGATCGCCGCCCCCTCCCTCTGCCCATTGGCACCTACCTTGGCTGGCCTGGCGCCACCCACTTGCTGGCCCCACCCCCTGCCGACCGGTCGTTTCGCCATTTGGTTGATTTGCATATTAGTCTTTTATTACATAGAATACCAGCAATTAACTATTAGAAAACGAAATAAAATTTTACAGAAGCACCCAAAAAATATTTAGGAACAACTTAATGAAAGATGTTCACAACCTCAAATATACAAAATATTTTAAAGAACAAATTAAAGACCTAAATAAATGGTGTAGCATATTCATGGACTGCATGTGATCCATAGATTCAATACAATCCCAACTAATAGCCTGGTAGGCTTTTTTGTTGTTGTTTTGGGTTATTTTTTTTGTAATAGATTTTATTTTTCAGAGCAGTTTTTGGTTCACAGCAAAATTGCACAGAAAGCACAGAGTTCTCATATACTTCCTGCTAGAATGGTGCATTTGTTATAATCAACAAGTCTACACTGATACATCATTCTTACCCAAATTCCATAGTTCACATTGGGGTTTACTCTTGGTGTTCTACATTATTTGGGTTTTGACAAACATGTAATGACGTATATCTGATATTTTTGTATCATACAGAATTGTTTCACTGCCCCCAAATTCCTCTGTGCTTCACCTATTCATTCCTCTTTCCCTATATCCTGGCAACAACTGATATTTTTACTATCTCTATGGTTTGCTTTTTCCAGAACACCACATAGTTGAAGTCCTAGAGTATGTAGCTTTTTCAAATTGGCTTCTTTCCCTTAGTAATATGCTTTTAAGTATTCTCTATATCTTTTCATGGCTTGATAGTTTTTTAAGCACTGAATAATATTCTATTGTCTGGATGTACCACAGTTTATCCATTCACCTACTAAAGGAAATCTCAGTTGCTTTTAAGTTTTGGCAATTATAAATAAAGCTATTATAAATATCTATGTGAAGGATTTTTATGGACATAAATTTATAACTCATTTGTATAAATACCAAGGAGTGTGTTTGCTGGATTGTTTGGTAACAGTATCCTATCTAATAATAGACAAACATGGTAATTAACCGTAACTTCGCTACCCTTCCCATTGGCTAATCAGGGTGATATGCAAATTAACTGCCAACTAAGATGGTGGTTAACCGCCAACAAAGATGGCGGCTAATTTGCATAC
>NW_005353762.1:2202131-2202666 GCF_000412655.1 Myotis brandtii | reverse complement strand
GCCGCAACCTCCCCATCAACCCTGCCTTGAGTGTGACCGGGGGCGGTGCCCCAACCCCCCAATCGGCCCTACCCTGAGCGTGACTGGGGGTGGCATCGCAACCTCCCGATCTGCCCTGCACTGTGCATGACATGGGGCGGCGCCCCAACTCCCCAATAGGCCCTGCTCTGAGCCCGACCGGGGGCTGCACCTAGGGATTGGGCCTGCCTTCTGCCACCCGGGAGCCAGCCTAAGCCAGCAGGTCGTTATCTCCCGAGGGGTCCCAGACTGTGAGAGGGCACAAGTGGGGCTGAGGGACACGCCCCCCTGCCAGTGCACAAATTTTTGTGCACCGGGCCTCTAGTCCTTATAATAAAAGCCTAATATGCTAAATGTCCAATCGTTCGTTCAACTGCTTAACCAGTTGCTATGATGTGCACTGACCACCTGGAGGCAGATGCTCTGACCAGTAGTTTAGCTTGTTGCTGGGGTCCAGCTGATCAGGACTGGGCGAGATGGGCCAGACTCACCCTGGAGCCCTCCCGCAGCCCCCCTT
>NW_005353762.1:2179218-2202069 GCF_000412655.1 Myotis brandtii | reverse complement strand
CGCGGCCGGGCCTGTGCACTCTCACAATACGGGATCCCTTGGGGGATGTTGGAGAGCCAGTTTCAGCCTGATCCCCACAGGCCAGGCCTAGGGACCCCACTGGTGCATGAATCCATGCACTGGGCCTCTAGTATGTTAATAATGTAAGAAACTTCCAGCTGTCAAAATTTCAGTACCACTTTGCATTCCCACTAGAATGAATGGCAGCATTTGTTGTTCCATTAGCATTTGGTTTTGTCAGTGTTTTGAATTTGAGCCATTCTACTAGGTGTATAATGGCATCTCATTATTACTTTAATTTACAATTCCTTAATGACTTATCATATTGAGCAACTTTCATATGCTTACTTGCCATCTGTATGTCTTCTTTAGTAAGGTGTCTATTTAGATTTTTGCCCATATTTAAGTTGGGTTGTTCATTTCCTTGTTGCTGAGTTTTAAGAGTTCTTTATATGTTTTGATATGTATTTTGCAAATATTCTCCAAGTCTTCTCATGCTCGTGACATGTCTTTTATAAAGCAGAAGTTTTTAATTTTAATAAAACCCAGATTATCAATTATTTCTTTCATGAATCATGACTTTGGTTTCCTATCTAAGAAGTTATCACTGCACTCATCGTCATCTCAATTTTCTCCTGTACTATCTTCTTGAGGTTTTATGATTTACATTTAGATCTATGATCGATTTTGAATTAATTTTTCTGAAGGATGTAAGATCTGGGTCTGGATTCACTTTTTAAAAAATATATTTTTATTGATTTCAAAGAGGAAGGGGGAGATAAAAAGAGATAGAAACATCAATGATGAGAGAGATGGATTCATTTTTTACATGTAGATGTCTAATTGTTCTAACATTATTTGTTGAAAAGACTGAATTCTCCACTGTATTACAATTTACTCTTTTGTCAAAGAACAGATGATCATATTTCTATGGATCTTTTCCTGGGCTCCCTATTCTATTTTTTAATCCATTTTTCTACTTTTTCACCAGTATCACACTTTCTTGATTACTGTAGTTTAATGGTAAGTCTTGAAGTGGGGTAGTGTCAGTCCTAAACTTTGTTCTTCTATTTTAATACTGTGTTGGCTTTTGAGGTTTTTTTTTTCTTATTTAGATACACTTTAGAATCTGTTTGTCAATATCCACAAGATACCTTGCTGGGATTTTAATTGCTTCAAATCTACAGATCAAGGTGGGAGGAATGGTCACCTTGTCAATGTTCAGTTTTTCTATCCATAAACATTTATTTAGCTCTTTGATTTTCTTTCATCAAAGTTTTATAGTTTTTTCCCCCACATATATCTTGTACATATTTTGTTAGATTTATACCTAAGTATTTTTCATTCTATGGGGTATTAATGTAAATGGTAATATGTTTTTAATTTCAAATTCTACTTGTCATATAGTTGGAATCCTATGGTATACAGCCTTTTATGGTATATAACAAAATGATTGTTTTTTGTTTATTAACCTTATATTCTGCAACCTTGCTATAATTTGTTCAGCAAGCAATTATAATTGCTTATTAGTTCAGGAGGGTTTTGGGTTTTGCTAATTCTTTTGGACTTTTATTTCTTTCTTCCCAATCAGTATATGTTTAATTTCCTTTCCTTGTCTTATTGCATCAGTTAGGACTTCTGGTATAATGTTGACAAGGAGTGGTGAGAGGGGGTATCTTTGTCTTGTTCTTGACCTTCATGGGAAAGCTTTGTTTCTCATCATTAAGTATAACATTAGCTGTAGGCTTTTAAGGAAGTTCTTTATCCAAGTGAGGAAGTTCCCCTCTGGTTCTAGTGTGCTGAGAGCTTTTATCATTAATGGGTGTTGGATTTTGTCAAATGCCTTTTCTATTGATATAATCATGTGATTTTTCTTCTTTAGCATGTTGATGTGATGGATTAAGTTAATTGTTTTTGAATGTTGAACCATTCTTGTATACCTGGGATAATTCCCACTTGGTTGTGGTGCATAATTCCTGTTATACATTTTTGGATTTGATTTGCTAATATTTTGTGGATAATTTTTGTATTTATTTTCATGGGAGATATTGGCCTGCAGTTTTCTTGTGATGTCTTTTGTCTGATTTTGGTATTAAGGTAACACTGGCCTCATAGAATAAGTTAGGAAATATTTCCCTTACTCTTATTTATTGGAAAAGACTTGAAAATTGGTATAATTTCTTTCTTCAATATTTGGTAGGTTGTACCAGGAACCTATCTGGGCATAGTGTTTAATGTATTGGAAGGACATTAACTGCTGATTCTGTTTCTTTAATAGAAATCAGTCTGCTCAGAAGGTCTCTTTCTTCTGTGAATTCTAACAGATTGTGTCTTTCAAAGAATTGTTCTATTTCATTTGTTATCAAATTTGCAGGAATAGAGTTATTTACAGTATTATTTATTAACCTTTTAATATTCATGTAGTCTGTTGTACTGTTCCTTCTTTTACATTTGATATTAGTCATGTGTGTCTTCTTTCTTATTTTCTTAGTTTGACTAGCAGCATACCAATTTTATTGATCTTTTCAAACAGCTTTTAGTTTTGTAGATTTTCTCTATTGATTTTTTTGTTTTAATTTTTATTGATTTCTGCTCTATTTTTTATTATTTATTTACTTCTACCTGCTTTGGAATTAATTTACTCTCTTTTTCTAGTTTCCTAAGGTAGAAACTTAGGTGATTGATTTTGAAGTTTTTTTCTCTCCTAATACATGTATTCAGTGCTATAAGTTTCTCTTTATGCATTGCTTTTACTGCAACCTACAAATTTTGATAAGCTTTATTTTTTCTCTACTTAAAATATTTTTAAATTTCTCTAGAGATTTATTATTTAAAGCATGTGTTATTTAAAAGTGTGTTTGTTGTTTAATTTCAAAGTATTTTGAAAATTTCTAACTATCTTTCTGTTGCTGATTTTTACTTTCATTCTATTGTGTTCTGAGAGTGTATAGTGACTAATTTTCATTCTTTTAAATTTGCCAAGAGTTGCGTTATGGCCTGAAATGTGGTCTTTCTTGGTGAATATCCATGTGAGATTGCGAAGAATGTATATTCTGTTGTTGTTGGATGAAGTAGTCTACAGATGTCTATTTTACCCAGTTGATTGATGTTACTATTGAGTTCAACTATGTCTTTATTGATTTTCTGCCTGCTAGATTTGTCTATTTCTGAGAAAGGGATGTTAAAGTCTCCAACTGTAATAGCGGATTTATCTTTTTCTCCTTGCAATTCTATCAAATTTTGCCTCATGCATTTTGACCCTCTGTCACATGAACAATTGGAGATTGTTGTATTTTCTTGGAGATTGTTGTATTTTGGAGAATTGACCCTTTTATCATTATGTAATGTCTTTCTTTATCCCTGATAATTTTTCTTGCTCTGAAGTTTGCCCTGTGTGACTATAATATAGCCACTCCAGCTTTCTTTTGATTAGTGTTAGTAAGGCAAATCTTTCTTCATTCCTTTACTTATAATTTATATGTATTTTATAGTTCAAGTATTTTTTTGGTAGACAACATATAGTTGGGTTTTGCTTTTTCATACATTCTGACTTAAAATTTGTCCTTTAACTGGTGCATTTAGATCACTGACTTTTAAAGTGGTTATTATATCATCGGATTAATATCTACAATATTTGTTACTGTTTTTTTATTCATTGCCTTTGTGTGTTTTTTCTTGTTTTTGTCTTCCCCTCTCTTTTTAATTTTTTTTTGGCTATTATGGTTTTGATTGAACATGATTCAATGTTCTCTCCTTATAATTACACTTTAAAAGGAAACATTTTTAGACTTGCCCTAGAATTTGCAATACACATTTACAACTAATCCAAGTCTACTTTCAAATAATGTTATATTGCCTCATGAATAGTTCAAGTACCATATAATAACAAACTATTCCTAATTTGTTTCCCCACCCCTTGTATTACTGCTTTCATTATTTTCACTTTTACATGTTATAATCATTAACTGTGTTATTGCTATTATTATTTTGAACAAAAGCATATTATGTTAGATCAATTAAGAATATGAAAATAAAATTTTATCTTCACTTATTCCTTCTCTAATGCTCTTTCTTTATGTAGAATCTGAATTTCTGAATTGTCTTTCTCTCTGAAAAACTTATTTTAACATTTATTGCAAGTCATTTCTAGTGGCAACCTAGTCCCTCAGTTTTTGCTTATCCAAGAATGTCTATTTCTTCTTCACTTTAGAAAGAGATAGAAAATACTAGGTTGGTGGTTGTTCTTTTTTTTTTTCCCCTTCTCTCAACACTATAAATATTTAAATATTTTACTTCACTCTCTTTTTGCTTCCATGGTTTCTGAGAAAAAGTCAGATATAATTCTTATTTTTGTGTCCTTAAATGTAAGGTGTTCCTCCTAACCCCTAAGCTTCTTTGAGGATTTTTTCCTCATCTTTAAATTTTTCATAGTTTGAATTTGACATGCCTAGGGGTAAGGTTTATTTATTTTTGGCACTTATCTTGCTTAATGTTCTCTGAATTTCCTAAATATGTGGTTTGGTGTCTGATATTAATTTTGGGAAAATTCTCAGTCATTATTGCTTCAAATATTTCTTCTGTTCCTTTTTCTCTGTCTTTTTCTTCTGGTATTTTCATTAAGCATGTTACAGTTTTTTTGTAGTTGTCTCACAGTTCTTGGATATTCTGTTTTCTTTCTTTCTTTTGGTCTTTATTCTCTTTGCACTTCCTTTTTGGAAATTTCTATTAACATATTCTCAAGCTCAGAGATCTTTCCTCAACCATGCCCAATCTACTCATGGGCCCTTCAAAAGTATTCCTGATTTTTGTTACAGTGTTAAGTTCTAGCATTTCTTTTTTATTCTTCTTTAGAATTTCCATCTCTCTGCTTACATTGCCCGCCTCCCTGTTTTGTTCTGTGTGCAATCTACTTTATCCATTGGATCCCTTAACATATTAATCATAGTTACTTTAAATTCCTGGCCTGATAATCCCATCATTTCCTCAAACTGTGTTTTTTTGTTTGTTTGTTTGTTTTTACCTTTTAGTCTGCCCATTTTTCCCCTGTTAGCAGGACATGATGTACTAGCTAAAAGGAGCTGTGGTAAACAGGCCTTCAGCAATGCGGTGGTAAAATGTATGGGGCGGGGAAGTGTTGTGTTAGCTCTGTGATTAGGACTCAGCTTTTCAGTGAGCTTGTGCCTCAATGAACTTGAAAGGCACATTACCTTTTTTATTTTTACCCCCTTAGGTGGGGCGGGATGACTAGAGTGGGCTGGTGTTGGGTTTTTCTCTTTCCCACATGAAAGAAAGATTAAGGGAATTGGAATTGAGTATATTCGTTCCCCCGGGCCAGTTAGGCTATGAAATAAAATAGTTGAGGGTTTGGTAAAATAGTTTCTCTTGAAGGCAGGCCTTGTTAAGAGCAAAATGATTTGCAGTATTTTCAAATTATATTTTCCCCATTTTTTCTGATGTTCACTGTGAGATGATGAGTTACCTCTCCCACGTGTTCACACTAAACCACCAGCATTTCGTCAATTACAGGTTAGACTTTTCTACCTCTGCACTGCTTCCCAGCGTTTATGTTCTGGGAAGTTGTGAGTCTCTGCATTTGCCTGACTGTCTCTCCAATTGTGGGGCCAGAGCTTTGCCCTGTGACCTCACTTTTTGGACACATCTAAGAAGAGCTCATGAATTTTTCAGTTTGTTCAGCTTTTAAGTTGTTGTTAGGACACAGTGATGACTTCTAAGCTCCTTACCTGCTGGACCTGGATCCAGAAGTCCAGGGCAGTGTAGTATATTTTTATGCATGAAAGTTTTACCAGTCATCATATCTCCTTGGAAAAGTGTGTATCTATAAGTATATATGTATACATACACATGTGTATGTAACTGAATTTAGACTATCTCAACATAGCACAGAACACCATGTTTTGACTTTTATAGCAATATTAGAAATCTGGTGAGTTTATGGTACTTGATTCAAAGTTCCTCAGACACCAACAACTTTGAATGGCCTGTGCCCTGGGACATCCTCACACCCTAGGGCACTGCAGCGCAGTATGATTTGAATGGGTGAGAGGTCTGTCTGTCTTTAATAAAGTGGGAGAAAGTGATACTGAAAGGGAAAGTGGTAAAAGGAACCACTTGATTCCTCCTTCCACCACGGTACATGTTTAAGCAGCTCCGTTTTAGGAAAGCGTGCTAGTTTAAAATGACGACTTTAATGTGCCTGCTTTAGCTTCCTGTGGCTTCTGCAACAAATTTGCTGACTTAGAAATGGCAGAAATGTATTCTCTCCCTGCTCTGGAGGCTGGAAGTCTGGAATCAGTTTCACTGGCCAACTTGAGGTGGACTCCCTCCGGAGGCTCTTGGGAAAGAACCCGTATTTGCCTCTTCCAGTTTCGGTGACTGCTGGTGTCCTTGGTGCGTGGCAACGTCACCCTATCTTTGCCTCTGTGGTCACATTGCTTTCTCTTCTTCTGTGTCAAATCTCCTTCTGTTTCTGTGTTATACAGAAACTTCTGACTGCATTTAAGGCCCAACGGACAATCCAGAACAATCTCCCCAACTCAAGATCCTATACCAAGTAACTATTTCTCACCTGCTTTAATTTAAGGAATTTTCTGTTGTACGTTTAGCACAGAAATCCTGTGCACCCAAAGGGGGGTGACTCTTGGTCACATTAGCTTCTTAATTCCAACACTGGTGAATTCTCTTGAGTTCTGAAAAAATGTTGCTCGCTGGTCTTTATTTTTATTAAATTTTGTCTGGGTTTGTATAAGTGTGTGCCTATGCACACACATGTAGAATGCCCTTATGGTACATCGGCCAATGCACCATTAAAGTATTAGGTGCTCTTTAAAATTTTGGAGAGCAAAGCCAAATGGGACCCGTCAAGAGGACAATGCTCTCTGTTGATGTAGCCATTTCCACAAAAATGTGAGCACCACAGCATATGTCCTGGTGCCAGGCTCTTTTTGTGTACTCTCTCACTCCCTCACTAACCTAGTAAACTCCAATAAATATCAATGATACCAGATGCCTTGGGAAAAATGCCTAGTTTTCCTTTGGGTTATGGCAAATGTAGACACTTGGAACCATTTTGCCCCAAAGTTTTTGGGTTCAGAACCGTTTGCCACATAAGGATCACACATTCCAGAGAAACCCAAACTCACCAAGACATAGAAATGATAAAAGCAAAACAAAAACATGATTTGGGCAGGAAAGGCCTCTTAATAGCTAGGTGGGCCCATGGCATGCCAGATAAAGCGCAGAAATGGTATCTCCAGCACACAGGCCCACGACCAGCTATAAACGATCCGTTCAAGTCACTCTGGGAGCACGAGCTAAAAGACTTCCAGATGTCCTCAAAGCAGGCTGCAGCTCTGTAATCTGGGGCTCATCCACCATATGGTGCTGATTTGGTTGTCGTGATAGAGCAACGTAGGATGAAACACGGGCTGTTCTGCAAGCTCCAAGCGTTTGGAAATTGTGTAAGGCCTCATCATTCATCAGATTGGAGTTCCCTATGGCAAACACTTTCTGATTTCTGAGGGATAAGGAGTTGTGTAGGCACACTCTAAGGACAGACTGTTTATGGGGAATATAAATTATTTCAGTGCCCTGGAATGACCCCAGATGTTTTAGGATCTTATCGAAATGCTCAGTCCATGGCCAGAAGTTTGGGGCTTAATTGGAATTGTTCAAAGCAAAGTAGTGATCAGAATCTTCTGAGTGTCCTTATCCCTAAAGGTCTTATTTCATGAGTGAACGTGCTTAGCATTTTCTTGGTTATAGCCAGTGGCCACCCAGAGAATGAGAATTAGGAGCAAATGAAGACATTTGACGGCATCTATTTCAACCCTCCTGTATTTCTCCAGATGAGAAAACAGACATAAAGAGGGTAAAAAGTTTGTCCCTGTCTCAAAACTTAGAGTTTATGCCTCCAAATTTTGGGTTCAGCACCCTTTCTAGTCCTGTGAATGGCCTCTATCATGGGTGTTGTCATAAATAGGTCATCTTGACTTGATAACCAAAGGGAAGCCCACTGCATTGGACAGCGTGGCCAGGAGCTACAGGCGGGTTGCATTAGATATGAGGATTGGGAAGAAAGCCCAGAGCCACTTGTAAACAAAATCTTGTCCATTTTGCTAGCTTTTCTGTAATAGTCATTCTCATCAAATTTCAAAGCCACTTTTCCTGGAAAGTCACAACAAAATTAAAAAGGGACAATGACAGCTAGATCAATCAACCTGAATAAGAGTAAAAAATTAAAAGGCACAGAAGACACCTAATAAAAGACTAAATAAGAATGAGGTTCTCTAATTCTTTTATATAAGAGAATTGAGGATGTTTGGCATTAAAATGGGACATATGTTAAGTTTACATCCATGCAAACAGACACAAAACATAATCATGCCTCATATGCATAAACATACTCAGAGATAAAACACACCAGAAGAAATTGGTACCTTGGCATCATGAAAAAGAGATGTTTGACAAATATAAGGTTGTATTGTGGCTTAATCTTTACTTCACTTCCTCCTTTTCTAGTTACTAGCCATCAAAATCTTTAAATAAACGTCTGACCCATCTGTCTGCCTCTCTAGTCGCTTACTCTTTCATGTTTCTACCAAATGTAATGTCCTCTGTATATTGGTCTTTCCTCTCAAAAGCCATCAGCAACTTCCTATACCTGTTGAGTAATGACCAAACTTTGTCTTAAGGCATTCTAAACCGAGCACCAAACTAGTGAGTAGTTTCAAATTAGTGCCCCACCCTGATGGATTTTGTCCTCTTTGCTCGGAGTGTTGTGTTAAAAAGGGATTTAAAGCTACATCTGAATTCAATGAGAATTGGATTTGTTGTGATTGATAGGGGATGCCTAGCATGACTGTGGTATCTGGGAGTGAAAGCCCAAGGCCACGCATTTCCTATCCCTGCCAGACATGACGTGGTCTCGTTGCCATTTCATTCCCACCTCTCCCTGCATTTTCGAAGTTCTGTGCTCCACAGCTCCAGATCATCTTATGTGCAGCAGTGACTTCCTCATTAGTTTGTCAGAGAATTAAGAATACCCAGTCTACGCCACCTCTTAAACATTTCTGTGTCTGTCCCCTTCAGGCTGTCCTCACTGCCTCTGCCTTAGTTCAATCCCTCCCCACCTCTCACCTGGCCTATTTCACTATCCTCATATCTGATCATCATTTTATTGAGTATTAAGTGACTCCCATTTCATTTTCTTTAGCTTGGCTTAGAAGGACGCCCTTGCTTTAGCCAATTCTAACCTTCCCAACATTATCTCCACCACATCTTCAAATGCAATCTGTTCTTAGAGTCAACTTTAACTGTAAGCTCATTGAGGGCAGGGCCCATATCTAACTCACCTTTGTATCCCACATAACCTATTACGTTGCTTCCAATACTGTTGATATTAAGTCAACAGTGGTGTGTGCTGGTCACTGTACCTGGTTGCGTACACAAATCCTTTTTAATACAATCCAACCCTAAAAATAGATTTATCGACTCCATTTCACAGATGAAGAAACTAGATCTCAGTGAAAGTTAAGGAACCTCCCAAAGGTTATATAAGTAATAGAAAAGCTGGATGATTACCTAACCCACGCATTTCCCATCTGCCACAGTAGTTTTATTAAAGCAGCTGTTTCTATGCCTTTTCTTTGGTGATATGTATGACAGGTGATCATAGAAGTGACATACTTCTCTATGATTATCAACAATTTTGAAGTTCTTCTGTAACCCTTCTTCTTGTATTCCTACTCTGGAAGACATCCCAGAATATGAATATTGTGTTATCATGGGGATAACTTGAAATTTGGGTTAAAAAGCAAAAGATGACAAGATTTCCAGCCTACAATAAAACTGGTTATGAGACACCAGGATTGGGATGAACCAAGGCTGGAAATGTGACATTAAATTTGTTTGTTCAAATCTTCTTGGGTCACCAGGTTTGTATGGAGTTAAATTTTCAGGAGGAGCCTGGAAAATGAACTTTGCTATCATTAAGATCTATTTAAAAAGTCTCAGTGGGGGAAAAAAAAGAATCTGAATTTGGAACTCAGCCTGATAAAGCTGGATCAATAAATGGGAAAATTGCTGGACTAAATTCACAGATTGGAAAATTAATGATACATTAGAATAGATCATAGACTTTTTGGTAAAATGAAATGTATCATGGACTAGTTTTAGTTCTGATGTAAAAATTTAAAAACAAACTTATATTAACTCTAAATCTAAATTAGAACAATTCCAGCTAATATGAATTGACTTCTGAGTTCTTTGTACAAAATTCAAGGGATTTGTAGATTTCATAGACAATAAAAACAAAAATGTAGTAATTTTATTAATTCCCAGAACTGTCATAACAAATTCTCACAAAGTTGACTTCACGTGGCAGTAATTGATTCTCTCATAGCTTTGTAGGCCAGAAGTCCTAAGTCAAAGCTGCGGGCAGAGCTGCACTCCCTCTGAAGGCTCTTGGGGAGAACTCATCAGATCTGCGTGGCTCCAGATATTCTTTGGCTTGTGGCCACATAGCTCCAATCTTTGCTTCCATCTTCACATGGCATTCACTTCTGTGTCTTTGTCTTTTCATTGGCTTTTCTCTCCTATGAAGACACTTGCCATTGGACTTCGAGCCCACTGGGTAATCTAGGATGATCCCGTCTCAAGATCATTGATTTACTTACATTTGCAAAAGTCTTTTTACCAAATAAGTTTACATGCATAGATTATGAGGCTTAGGAAGGGGATGTAGTTTTTGTGGGGCCACTGTCCAACTCACTGAGGTAATATTACCATGTAGAGAACCAGAATACAAGTCAAAGTGGGAAAAACTCACATGGTAGAATTGTACAGGAAGCTTCAACTTAAAAAAAATAATGCAGAGTGATTAAAGTAGAGAGTAGGTGTCACAAGTGGACATCAAGACAAATCAGGTGGCTGCATATACCTGGGAGTAGAGTTCCACCAGGACAGAGATAATGGAGCACCTTCTAGAGAACTTAGAAGGCTTGGGAGAAAGTGGGAAAGACCTGGCTCCAGGGAAAGAGCACATGAATGAAAGGTTGACTCTAGAAGACACTGTTGGCTCCTAAGTTACACACCCTTCCTCCCATGCCTGACTCCACTGCAGAAGCTGGAAAGCCAGGACTTGCTTTCCCAGTCACCAGTGCCACAGGGGTTTACCACGTGACTCAATTCTAGCTAATGACACACAGACCCTGAATTGCCTACTTGTGTGGGAAAAAAAGAAGTCCTTATGTGTTTAAGGCAGTGTTTGTGAGATGTTTGTGTACTTGTAGTTGAAAGCATTCTCTATCAATAGAGTGGCTTTGCTAGAAGAATTCTGTGCTTTCTCCTAAACAAGAAAAGTTCCAACTACTTGACAATCTCCAGGCTTTGAAGGTAAGAAACTGAAGGAAGAAAGTGTTTCCCTCTGACTTTGAATGACTGTAAGGTTACTGTGGGGTTTGGCACCTGGATTTGCTGACTTCTTCGAGCCCTTTCCACCTCCAAGGTGCTGGTCAATTTCTAACGAGGGTGGTCTTTGGTAACCTACTCATATTTAAGGGCAGGCAGGACATATTGAATCCAGTAGAGGAAGCTTTGCCAGAGAGCTCTGCCTATGGAAGCTGCTGACATAATCCAACTAGTATTTTAGGTAAGCAGAAGTTTAAAGAAGAATGCGTTCACTGTGGGCTTGGAGCAACCCTCCAATCTTAACATTACACCCATCAATGAGAGACCAATCACATTTACCCAATTTTATATGACCACATCTAGCAGTCTTTCCCACTGCATCTCCTGCCTTCCACTCATCATATTTCCATATATTAGTTTATGCATCCATGTGTTTTAAGTTATAAGTAATACATGAATACCTTTCTCATTCATTTACTGATGAACATTGGGTTATCTCTACTTTTTGGCATCATGAGTAAACATTATAAACATTCATGTAAAAGCTCATGTGGATATATGTTTTTATTTGTCTGGAGTACATAGTTAGGAATAAATTGCTAGGTCATATGTTAACTCAGTTTTTAATTGTTTGAGCAACTGTCAGACTCTTTTTCCAAACCAACTGGGCCACTTTACCTTCCACCAGAAATTTATGAGGGTTTCAATTTATCCATATTCTCACCAACACCTGGTATCTGATTTTTTTGATTGTACTTATACTAGTAGGTGCGAATTGTATCTCACTGTGATTTTGATTGACATTTCCCTGATGACTATTGATCTTTTCATGTGCTTCTTGGCCATTGTATTTCTTCTTTTGAGAAAGTCTGTTCTGATCCTTTGCCCATTTGTTAAACAACCAAGAAATTTAAACCCAAGAGCACCCTCAGAAACAGTGGAGACTGTGGTGAAAGGAATGGGAAGAGATTCATGAATCTAATAAAGGCACATTTTAGACTGGAGGGCGGTTAGTTTGTAGAAGAGAACTGGAGAATGAGACAGCTGGGAGGAGCGCCAGGGAGTCAGAACAAAAATAGATAATTTGAGAATGAACATAACACAATAAATATTTTAATGCATATTTATACAATTAATTTCTTCGCCATCTCTCATTAAAATATTCTGTCACTGGTATTTTCATGAAAAATGCGTTTTTTAAATGTGCATTTCAATTTTTTCAATTATCTTAAACATTGGTAAATTTTGATAACTGCAGCTTCTCTTTCAATTAGTTATAATATCACAGCTCATTTGGACTCAATTTTGAAATGATGTGTGTACCAAAGCTATTTGGCAAGTCCATTTCTGTTCCTATATTTATTAATTTAGTAAAAACATTATTTTACCATGATTCTATGTTCCACCACAGTTTGTTTTTATGTTTTCCAGTGTTTCCATTACTATAAGATAAATTGTTTCTTATTAAATATTTAACTTTTTAAAACGTAATGTAAAATAGAATTTATAATAATATTAGATACTTCAGAAAGAACTTACAAAAGGTTTACTTTGGTTACTATTTTATTTTTATTCAGATCATTACATTATTTTTAAAAATCAGATTTGTGTCCCTTCTTTTTCTTTCCTTACAGGTCATTTTGCATTGCCAAGGACCATCTGAGCAATGTTGAATAACAGCGGTTACAGAAGACATCCTTGATTTATTTCTGACTTCACTGGGAATGCTTCTGATATTGTTCATTAAAACTGTACTTTTGATCTCAAGAAGAAATCCCTTTTCAAGTAAAAGAAATGGCCATTGATTGTGAGTCAATATTTATTTTAAGTCAGGAATCAATATTTATCTATTGTTAAACCAGTACTGTAACATTTTTATATTCATGCCTTTAAAAAATGTAAACCATCTTTCTATTTCTGAATGTACCCAAGTGAATCCCCTGCAGTAAAACACAAATACTTGGTTTTCATAAAGATATGGAGTAAAAAGCTAGAAAATCTTTCATAAATTGAGACGGGAACAGAAGGGACACCTAATATTTTGATCCATCCTCAAGGTGGTGAGGAAACAGAAATTCTCATGAGTTCCGATGGGAGTGTCATCTTGCACAATTTTGATGGATGGCAATCAGGAAATAGTCTGTCAAAATTATGTATATAATTACCTATTGACTAAGCAAATGCTGTGTGACAAATGTATCCTGTAGACATATTCTCATGTGTTTAATGTGACACATTATTCATTTCATCATAATTAGTAACAGCAAAAGGTCAGAAAACAAACTAGATATTTATCAGTATAAAGCTGGTTAAACAAATAATGGTAAATTATAAAGAATGAAATTAAGTGTAATCATGAAAAGGATGAGAAAGCTCTTCATTTACTCAAGTGAAAAAATTGCCAAGTTATGTAATGAAACCCAAAAGGCTGTTTCAGAACAGTCTATTATGCTAGCATCTGTGGGTTAAAAAGGGATGGGAGAATGAATATATAGTTACTCTACCTTCAAAATATACCTAGAATTCAACATACTCCTCCCCCCCACCTCCCCGCCGCCATCCAAACTGCCCTCATCTCTCACAGGGGTGCTGAGACAGGCTGCGAATAAGTCAATGCTTCTGTCCTTGCTCCTTGGTTGTTTGTTATCAACTTAATTAAGGTTGCTTTATTTTTTTAAGGTGAGTCAGATTTTGTGCCTTCTCTGCCCTTCAAAGATTTCCATCTTCTTCAGAGTAAAATCCATAGCTAGTCCTTAGGGTAACCCACAGAACCATGGCTCCCTCTGATCCTACTCTCATCCACCCTGCTCCAGCCACACTCGTCTCCCGGAACCCCTCAAGCATGTTCTCTCTTCCATACTTTGCTGCCAGTGGTGCTCTTCCTGGACGGCTCTTCCAGGAGACCTGAATAGACAGCTCTCCCAGTGCCCTCAGGCCTTGACTGAAAAACCCCTTTCTCGTGAGGTCTGCCATGACCTCCATTTCTAATATTTCAAATCATGTCCACATCAATATTTTAGGTGCATCTTTCCTGCTTTTTTTTTCTTTATAATATGCCATTACTTATGTTTTTTACATTTTTTAATCTTTTGTCTCTGTTTCTCCAACTAAAATGAAAACCCGATGAGGGCAAAATTATTTTGCAGGAACCTCTTTGTTTATTTACTACTACACATTCAGTACCTTGCTCATGTAGGTGTTCAACAAATGTTTTATGAATAAATAACTGAATGAATAAATGACTGAATGATTACAATTAAGACATTTCTGGAATACTATGTCAGAAACTGATAATATGGTTGGTTGGCATTGGGGAAGGGAGACAACTAGCCAAGGTTAGGTGAAGACTTTTATGGTGTATTCTTTTGTAATATATTACAAAGTTCGAATATCTTATTTATTAAAATATATGTAAATTAATCCATAATTTAAAAAAATTCCTTCAATTAGCAATCATCATTACTCAAGTAGCCTAACTTGTTTATGAAATCTGTTGTGTCACCAATCCAATCTATAATAATAAAAGTGTAATATGCTAATTAGACTGGACAGCCGAATGACCTTCCTGACATCCTTCCTGACGAAGCTGCGAGGGCCTAAGCAAGCTGCCACGACTGCAAGGGCCAAGTCCCTTGCATGAATTTCATGCATCAGGCCTCTAGTTATGTATAATGTTCTTTGATGCTAGTTTTAATTGACATTTCTGTTCTGAGTGAGGTTAAGGATATATGATATTTCAGTCATTGTGTATTCTGTGAACTGTGTGCACATACTTTACACAATTTTCTAGTAGGTTGTTGTCTTTCTATATTGATATGGAAGAAATTTTAACATTACTGACAGGTATTGCAAATATGTTTTCTTTCCCGTTTGATGTTTGTCTTTTGACCTTACATGCCACACCTCTTTAAATGCAAAGATTCATGATTGCATGTAGTTCAATTTATTATTGTTTTCTGAAAAAGTTACTTTCTTCCCCTGGAACAGTTTAAATAAAATTGCAGTTACCTGTCCTGTAAAGATTTGGAAGTTTTCTTCCATGAAACTAACTGTGTTTGGAGTTTTGTGGAGTATAGGTCGTGACCACTGACTCTGTTCTGTAATTAATATGTTTAGACCCTTCATATCTTCTGGTGTCAATTTTAGTAAATTATATTTTATTAGGAAAGTATCTATTTTATTTAAGTTTTCAAGTTTATTTTCCAAAGAAGAGGAAAGTAGTTACTTTTCATTCTTTTAATTTCTCCATCCTTGTAGCCATTTTCTCTTATTACTTGTTTTGTTATTTGAGCTTACTTTTTTAAGTTAGATAAAAATTAACTTATTTTTATTTTATATTTCACAGAATTAGAACTTGCTATTAATTATACTTTTCTTCTTTTTGAAAGATAGTGATAGTTTATGACTTAATAATTGGCCAGATTTTGAACATATTAATTTCACATGATAAGATCTATTTTATTCCTCTCTTTTTATTTACTATTGTCAACTTTTTCTTTTATGAACTGAAATATGTGAATTAAAACTTTTTTTCTTCTAATATATTTTTATTTATCATAATTTCTCCCATAGTTTTGGTTTTCTAAATATAAATTCTATGAGGATAAAAGTTACTCATCATCCCTCCTTTCCTTTCATTGTCAATCTACCATAGTCAATCTTTCTGAATCGTGTTTTTGATTTGCCTCATATATGCCATATTTGTTTTGTGATCCAAATGTCTTTTCTTTTTTCCTCACTGATGAGTGAATCTAGTCTCTTTTTATTTAATGATATGATACAGATTTGGTCTTAATTATGTTATATACTTTATGCTATGGTTTTGGTTTTGTAGCTTTAAAAATCTACCATTATGTAGTCTGGTTTTGTTTTGTTTT
Source organism: Myotis brandtii (assembly GCF_000412655.1). Lineage (NCBI taxonomy): Eukaryota > Metazoa > Chordata > Mammalia > Chiroptera > Vespertilionidae > Myotis > Myotis brandtii. Next base: position 2,185,765 of record NW_005353762.1, on the reverse strand, counting down.
TGTGGATTATTTTATCAGGCATTAGAAAGATTTAAATATTTATTCTAGTGGTTACTTATACAGTATAATTTTTGTAATCACCTTCTGCCTTAATTTTCAAACACAATTCTCTTAATTTAATATAATAGGGAATGAGAAACTTCCTCCCCACTCTTATACCACTTGATTTTAATTAATTATAATTAAGTGTTTTCCCTGGAAGCTATGTGTGTTTAGGAGTAGGGAAATGGAAATGACATCAGGCACAATACATAAACTCATTTATTCTTCACAAACAGTGTTACCCTTACTTTGTAAGTGAGAATACAAAATTAAACGTTATTAGAGTGATACATACACTTAGCTTTACACTCATCATAATAGTGAATAAATCCCACAATAAGAACCAAAGCAAACTAACAAATTAAAAATGTGCAAAAGACTCAAGCCACCCAACCTGCAGCACACTGGTTGGCCCTGGGTGGAACACAGGTGGTGGCTGACTTTGGACTGCACCTCTGGGGAGGCTCCAAAGCTAGTGCACCCTATGCACAGCTTCAGACCACATAGAAGCACTACCCAACCACCCAAACAAGTGACACATTCAAGGGCAGACTCAGTGGGCACCAGTACCCCACTAAAGTAAGTCCTGCTTTGTGGGTGGGTTCCTGCCCAGCTGATCCTCCACAGTGGTCGCAGCTAGTCCTTGCAGCCAATTGGCCTAGGGGTAAATTCCTCCCATTGATTAGGCAACAGTAATCAAGGTTCAACTACAACAGGAGAGTATAGACAGCCCACCTGGAGGTTGCATCTGGAGTACCCACCTAAGGTGAATGGGGAGGCTATGCCATTGGACCCTACAGGACACTGACCTCACAAGGCCACTCTACCAAGCTCAGGAGATGTAGCAACTCTATCTAATACATAGGAAAAGAAACATGTACTGAATGAAAGAACAGAACAAAACGCCAGAAAAACAACTAAACAAAATAGAGAGAAGCAATCTACTAAATTCAGAGTTCAAAACACTGGTTAGAAGGATGTTCAATGAAATTAGGGGAAGAGTAGATGAACTTAGTGAGAACTTCAATAGCCTGGCCCACACTGTTTGCCCTGCCATGGTGATTCCCTGAGACCCTGCTTTAGAAGACAGAGAAATCACCAAAAAGAACCAATCAGAAATGAAGGATACACTATCTGAAATGAAGAATACTTTACAGAGAATTAAAGTAGAATAGATGTAGCTGAGAATCAAATCAGTAATTTGGAATATAAGGAAGCATAAAACATCCAATATGAACAGGAAAAAAAGAATTTAAACAAGGAGGATAGTATAAGGAGCCTCTGGGACCACTTTAAGGATACCAACATATGCATAATGGGGAGGGGGGCGGTCTGGCAGGAGAAAAAAGGAAGCAAGAATTTAAAAACTATTTGAAAAAATAATACAGAAAACTTCCCTAACCTGGTGAAAGAAACAGACATACAAGTCCAGTAAGTGCAGAGGGTCCCAAACAAGAAGAACCCAAAGAGGCCCATACCAAGATACACTATAATTAAAATGCCAAAGGTTAAAGACAAAGAGATCATATTAAAAGCAAGCAAGAGAAAACCAGATAGTTACTTACAAGGGTATCCCATAAGACTGTCAACTGATTTCTCAACAGAAACTTTGCAGGCTAAAAGGGATTGGCAAGAATATTCCAAGTCATGAAAAGTAAGGACATACAATCAAGATTACTCTACCCAGCAAAGCTATCATTTAGAATTGAAGGATATATAAAGAGTTTCCCAGACAAGAACAAGCTAAAGGAGTTTGTCATCACCAAATCAGTATAATATGAAATGTTAAAGGGCCTTCTTTAAGAAGAAGAAGAAAAAAGATAAACAATATAAACAGTAAAATGTCAATAAATACATATCTATTAACAGTTGAATATAAAAAAATAAATAAATAAGCAGAACAGAAACAGACTTATAAATACAGAGAACATTTTAATTTTTGCCAGATGAGAAGAACTTTGGGTGGATGGGTGGAAAAGGTGAAGGTATTAAGAAGTACAAATTGGTAGTTACAGAATAGTTATGGGGATGTAAAGTACAGTATAAGGAATATAGTTAATAATATACTAATAGCTATATATGGTGTCAGATGGTATGCAATTTATCAGGATGATCACTTAGTAAGTTATATAGATGTCTAATCACTGGGTGTACACCTGAAACTAATATAAAATTGAATGTCAACTGTAATTGAAAAACAAAAAATGATTTTAAAAGGATGTATAATAGAAAAAGAAAACTGTTTAGCCTTTTTTTTAAGTTAAGCATTTCTCTACCCAGCAAAGCTATCATTTAGAATTGAAGGATATATAAAGAGTTTCCCAGACAAGAACAAGCTAAAGGAGTTTGTCATCACCAAATCAGTATAATATGAAATGTTAAAGGGCCTTCAACAATCTATCTCTAGGTATATAACCAAGAGAAATGAGTGCACATATTCCCAAAGATATTTGCATAAAAATCTTCAAAGCAGCCCTATTATAATAGCCCAAACTGTCAATAATTCAAATGCCCATCAACAGAATGGATAATTAATAATACATTTTGAACAAAGGAGCCAGAAACATACAATGGAGACAAGAAAGCCTCTTCAATAAGTGGTGTTGCAAAAATTGGAAAGCCACATGCAAAAGAATGAACCTAGCCTGCTTTTGTCCACATATACAAAAATTAGCTGAAAATATAAAACCTGAATATAAAACCTTAAACAATAAACTACATAAAGAAAACATAGGTACTAAACTCATGGATCTTAGTCTTATAGAGGATTTTGTGAATTTGACCTCAAAGGCAAGGGAAGTTTAAGCAAAAATAAATGATTGGGACTATATCAAACTAAAAAGTTTCTGCACAGAAAACAAAACAAAACAAATTCAAAACAAAACAAGTTTGTCAACCACACAAAAAGGCAACCAACCAAATGGGAGAGACATTTGCAAACAACACCTCCTACAAGGGGTAAACTTTCAAAATATATAAAAAACTCATATAAGTCAACAACAAAAAAATAACAATCCAATTAAAAGATGAGCAGAGTGCCTGAACAGACATTTCCCCTAAGAAGACATACAAATGGTCAACAGATATATGAAAATGTGCTCAACTTCATTAGCTGTTAAGAAAATGCAAATCAAAACTAGAATAAGACATCACCTCACACCTTTTACATTGGCTGTTATCAACAAGACAAGTAAAAGCAAGTGTTGGAGAGGTTGGAAAGAAAAAGGAGCCCTCATTCACTGTTGGGGGAAATGTAAACTGGTACAGTCACTATGGAAAACAGTATGGAGTTCCTCAAAAAAGTAAGACTAGAGTTACCATATGACTCAGCAATCCCTCTTCTGGGTATCTACATAAAAGTTTTGAAAACTTTTATTATTCTCAAAGATATATGCACCCTATGTTCATTGCAGCATTATTCATGGTGGCCAAAACATAGAAATAACCAAAATGTCCTTCGATACATGAATGGAATCCTACTCAGCCATAAGAAAAGATGAAATACCCCTTTTGTGACATCATGGGTAGATCCTGAGAATATTGTGCTAAGAAAAATAAATCAAACAGAAAAAAATCAAGAACCATATGCTTTTGCTCATAGGTGGGATAAAAAACTGAAAGCAACAAATGAACAATAGAGACAAACAAAGAAACAAAACCACATAGACACAAACAACAGATGGTGGCTATCAGAGGGAAGGGGTCCAGGATAGGAGGAAAGGGTACAGGGGGTCAAATCTATGGTGACGGAGAAGATTTGACTTTAGATGGTAAACACACAATGCAGCATACAGAGGATGTATCATAGAATTGTATACTCAAAACCTATATAATTTTATTAACCAGTGTCACTCCAATACATTTAATTAAAAATAAAAATATTAATGCTTTAAAAAATAATAAACAGGGATGTAGTTTTACAAAGAATACCACTTGCTCATAACAAAGAATGAACTACTGATACATGTGGCCACATAATTGAATCTCAGTCATTATGCCGAGTAAAGAAGTCCAAGCACAAAACAGTGTATGTTGTGTGGATGCCAGAAGAGGCAGAACAAATCCATGGTGACCAATAGCAGGATAGGTGTCCCAAACCCATAGAGTAAGTGGGAGTCCACGTGGGGTTCCCAGTTCTCTGTGTCTCCAGCCTGACCCCTTTCCATTACAGCATAGAGTTTTCCAAGTGACCAGCTCAGACTCTGGGGCTGGTGGCCTGGCACTGCTGGGAGGTGTCAGACTACCACACATGTATCCCATCCAGCCACACATCACTGCCTCCTGGTCCTCAGGAGGCCGAGGCTCATGATGGCTGCCACCCAACCATGTCACTGCCCGAGGCGCTGACCTGCTCCACAGGCAGGGGGACAGAGTGCTGCATCAAAAAGTCACTGCGATGCACTTTACCTACAGTTAAGTGCTAAGGGATAATAATGGGGCTTTTATGCCACGTGCATGTTTTCCTTTCCATTAAATCTCAGATATGCTGTTTGCTTTAGTGCCCTCAGCTCAGGCTGCTTTGAAACCCATAGGGGGAAAGAAACCCTCCATTAAGTTCAGCAGCACAGCCTGGCCGTGCAGCGGCATTCCTGTTTGGTTTTCCTTCTGTAAATATTTGTGCTCTCTCAGGCTAAGGAGTGGCCTGTGCGAGAGGCTAAAATATCCCCATTTATAAACCCTCCAGGTGCAGCAGGGAAAGCCTGACCCCTCACCCTGCCCCTGCAGTGACCTCAACCCCACTCACGTGGACCACCCTCCAGGCTCCCCCAATGCAGACCCGCCATCCCCTCTCCAGGTTGACTGCTGAATAGCAGAAGATGAGCCTGAAATTGAATGGTTATTGCAACCCAGTTTTTTCAGTCGAAAGGTGAAGGTTACTTAGCTTTTGTTGCTTCCTTTACGCTTGTTAATGAAAAGATAAAAAACAATATTGACAACAGTGAAATCCAATTTGTCCAGAAACAAAGTCTGATTTATTTTAGAAATGAAACTGAAGACAAATAGAAAAGTAAGAGATGTAATAAGACCAATAATAGAAAGAAAATGATAGCAGCCTTAAATATTTTTTTTTTCTGCTGAGTCCATTCATCTGGGTTTTCAAATTTCTGCTTTCACAAGAGGAGTATGATGTGAATGTTAATCCAAAGCAAAAGGTCAGACAGGCTGCTGGACCAATTTTTTCTTAATTATCTCCCACTGCTAATTCCAACTTACAGCTAAGGACATTTTGTTCATTTATTTAATAAACTTTTATTGAATTGCATGATATTCCAAGTATTTGGTTTATTCACTTATTTTTTAAACTTTCAGCTTTATAAATTCACTTCCTTTTTCACTTCCCTGAATTCTTATCATACTAATTCATGTCAGAGCTGTGATATTCCATGCATTTCTAAGTTAGCTCATATAAATCACTCTACCTAGCTTATGAGATCATCGTGAGGAGCAAATGAAGTAATCTTGATAAAAGCATATGAAAATGTTTTTCATTTTTAATACACTTCAGAATGTAATCTAAGTCTTAGACTTTTGTTGGAAGAGAAAAATATCATTGGTGTTAATTTGTCTTTGTAACTTTAATAATAAGCCTATAAAAGTGAAACAGAACAAAAATAGGGTACATGAACTAATGTGAAATCAGAAGTTTTTCTAGTAAGAAAAAAATACTTTTGCTAAGTTTAAAACTGCAATGAAGTTTATAAACATTAAATAAAGGTCACAAACAACACCTATAACTTTAAAATATCTTTTCATATTCTAGACCTCAAAGAAATCTAAAATAGCTGAAGATAAAGATTAGAATACAATTTCTTACCACCAATTTTAGAAATTAATAACAAAAGGATAAGAAAAAATAGAAATACATAGAAATTTAAAAATATTTCCTTAAGTAACTTGTAGAATGAGGAAAGAAAACTGCAAATATAGATTTTTAGAAAATAACAGTTTGTCTGACCATCTTCCATTTTCTGAGTAAGTGTTGGGGGAGGGAGCGCTCCCAGTAGCTGGAAAGGTCTAATCCAGCAGTTCTCAACCTGTGGGTCATGACCATCGGAAAACACATATAGCATATCAGATATTTACATTACGATTCATAACAGTAGCAAAATTACAGTTATGAAGTAGCAACAAAAATAATTTTATGGTTGGGGGTCACCACAACATGAGGAACTGTATTAAAGGGTTGGGGCATTAGGAAGGTTGAGAACCACTGGTAGGACTAGCTTTACTCAATACCTGATGTGTACCCTTGCAGCCTATCACATCTTACCTAATAATAGACAAACATGCAAATTGACCACACCTTCGCTATGCCTTAAGCCATGCCCACCAGCCAATCAGAGTGACTATATGCAAATCAATCCAACCAAGATGGCGACCAGCAGCCACAGAGCTGGAGCAAGCAGGAGGCTTGGTTGCCCCAATGATGGAAGAAGCCAAGCTTCCCGGCCAGCTGCTGCCTCCTCTCAAGGCAACAAAGTTTCAATTATAGAAGGTAAATAAA
>NW_005353762.1:2161668-2178254 GCF_000412655.1 Myotis brandtii | reverse complement strand
TCTACACTAATAAAAGAGAAACATGCAAATTGGTGTCGCTCTGCTGTACCCACCAGCCAATCAGGATGAGTATGCAGATTAACCCAACAAAGATTGTGGTTAATTTGCATATGCAGGTGTGGAGCGAAGACTGAAGACGACTGATGACTGAAGACTGAAGAGGCTCGCCTTCTCTGCTGTGGTCGGAGCGGAGAAGTCTCCAGGCTTGGCTTCTGTGCTGCAGCCAGAGTGAAGGCCTGGGTCCCGGGTGCCAGAGGAAAACCAGTGCCGGCAGCCAGGGGAAGGAAGGCCTATTGCAGGAATCTCTTCCTGCAACAAGCCTCTAGTGATATGATAATAGAGAGGAAGAAATTTAGACAATCTTTTCTCAAGACAAAGTACGCCTGGCTGCAAAATCCTTCTCTTCAACGGCAGAGCTGAACATGTATGGTTCAGACTTTTCAGACAAATTTCTTTAGCAAACAATTCCTCATTACCTCCCAGGCACGTGGGATGCCTCAATGGGACTGGGTGAATGTCATGTTTTAGACCAGCGGTTCTCAACCTGTGGGTCGCTACCCCTTTGGGGGCCAAACGACCCTTTCACAGGGGTTGCCTAAGACCATCGGAAAACACGTATATAATTATATATTGTTTACAGTAGCAAAATTACAGTTATGAAGTAGCAACAAAAATAATTTTATGGTTGGGGGTCACCACAACATGAGGAACTATATTAAAGGGTCACAGCATTAAGAAGGTTGAGAACCACTGTTTTAGACAAAAGAGTAAAGCCCACTAATAAGTTTAAAAATATTATAACTATTATACTTTATTACTAAATAAAAAGATTTAAAATAAATCAAGCATTCAACAAAAGAAACTAGAAAAATAACAACAAAGTAACCCAATAAACCATGGAAACAAGAGAAAGGGAATAACAAAATGAGAGCAGACATTGGTAAAACAGAAAAGAAAAAAATAAATTTGATATATGGTCAGAAAGAAAGTTGTTAGAGATAATAAAATAGATAATGTTAAAGTGGTATTTATTAAAAAATTAGAACAAATATGCAAAAATAGGAGAGAAGGGATAAAAACAGACATTAAGGATTATTAAAAGCACACAAATAATACAATTTAAAATTATATGACAATAAATTTGTGTTGATAAAATGTTCAAATTCTAGAAAAGTATAAGTTGCCAAAATAAATTAAATTAATAATGAAATCAGAATTAAAAACCTCTACCTCCTTTTAAAAAGGGCTAACAAGTTATACAGTTCAGCTCTTGATTTTTATGAAAGTTATTTATGTTAAAAATACACCAAATCTTTAGATAGAAATGAAAAGCTTTCATACTTCTGACCCTACAGCCTAACAAACATAGGATAAAAATAGAACATAGGGCCGTTCCATGTGGCTCAGTTGTTGAGCGTTGAGCTATGAACCAGGAGGTCACAGTCTGATTACTAGTCAGAGCATATGCCTGGGGTTGCAGGCTCTCTCTCTAGTAAGAGGCATCCAGGAGGCAGCTGATTAGTGATTCTCTCTTATCATTGATGTTTCTATCTCTCCCTTGCCCTCTCTCTGAAATCAATAAAAATATATATTTAAAAATAGAACATAAGCACTGATATGTATAAAAGAGCAAATATCCTGAATAAAATGCCAATAAATTAAATACACCAGTGTATTTGAAGCAGAATTATGCATGACCAAATAGGCTTATTATGAGACAACAAAGATAACTAAATAGCATAAAACTATGAAGATAATTGATCACAATGCAAACCCAAAACTTTTTATGATGCCCTATATGAATATAAAAATATAGTAGGTAAAAGTGAACATCTGCTGCCAATGAAAACTCTTTGTAAACTAAGGAAATGTTCATAACATCATAAAGAGCATCTATCCTGAACTCTGTCATATTAACAGTGAAATGCAGAACACATTTTTCTTCACGTCAGAAGCCACATGAGAATGCCTGCCTGGTAGGACCATTTTGATACTTAACATTTTTCTGAAAGTTTTAATCAATTCAATTAAATAAGAAAACAATAATAGGAGAAGATATTACTACCAGAAATAGGGAGAAAATTTATTATCAGTTGATAACAGATAGTTGACCTACAAAATTCAAAATTAAGCTAAAATAATCTGGAGTTAGTGAGCAGCATCATAAGATGGCTAGTTACAAATTAAGAATAATAATAACAACAAAAAGCGCCCCTCACAATGATTGAAAGGAAAAATAATGCAGTTAACAGCTGGCAAAGGGAGCAAGATGGTAGGGAAAAAAAGCACGTTTTTGTGATGACTGGACTATGATTCCGTAAAGAGTAAACAATTAGTAAAATAGCAGAGAGAACTGATAGAAAAGTGTGAGAGGAGTGAAACGAGTGAGAAGGAGGAAAGAAAGGACCCGGGACGGACCCCATGGTTTCCCAGCTGAACACCAACCTTCTAGGACGAGCTGGAAAGGACCATCAACAGAAGACCCCGTGGACTTGGAGGAAGATCAATGGTGTGGGGTCGCAGAAGTCCCAGAATATTCCACAGGTGGAATATTTTCAAAGAGAGATGTGCCTACTGCTCAGAGGTTGGAGATAAGAAAGCCAGAAAAGGGTCTGAATTTTGCAGTAGGGAGGGTTTGATGTCCTTCCAGGGAGCATTTGGTGAACCATGATGAGGAGAATAACGTTTAAAACTTCCAGAAAAATATTAAACTGAACAGTGAATGAAGTTAAGTGTAATCAGTGATTTCAGACAGCTCTTCACAAAGGTTTCAATGTGCAGGGCAACAGATATGAGGACATGCGGTGTAGGGTAATTTTATCTTCTCCAAGGAAGACAGAAACTAGATCATGCTTGATTGCTGATGAGAATAATCTAGGAGGGAATCAATTAAGTATGCCTAAGAGTGGGGATCCATCAAGGAGGTAAATATTTGAAGGGGGAAGGAGAAGGAATCCTTCATAAAGGGTTAAAAATTATTTTTAGATAAGATATGTAAGTGTATCTTGCTATCCCTCTCTGTAAAAGATCAATAAAATATATTTAAAAAAAGATATGTAAGTGTATCTTGCTATATCTAAGTGAACCTCTGCAATTAAAAAGTAGTTTTTAATTAAAATATTAACACTGAAAATATTTAACTTAATCAAATTAAATGCTTCGGAAAAGCTGGGATGGTTTTGAAAAATAACAGTCATGAGGAGAAAGTGCTCCCTATCACATCAAGTTTCAGTCATCTTTTATGGTGAGGAATAAACAAAAACTGTCAGTGGAACAGAATGTTTTTCTAGAAGTCAGCCTAAAATAATAAATAAGAAGTTAGAATATCGAACCAGTGGAGAAGCTATTACTCATAAAAATCATCTCACAACTTGTTGACTCACATGCTGCCAAATCATAAACTAAAATAAACTCCAGGTCAGTTAACCCTTTCATAGACACCATAAAGCTCTGAAAGAAAGCATGATGGGCTTCTAAGCTTTCAAAGGCTACTGGGTGTGTAAGTGGACTGATAATGAACTAGATGAGCGTTGAAATCCTCAGTGCAAGAGCCAATGATGGAAGACACTCTGTGGCCATGAAAAGCATGTTGTAGAGGAGTATGTAAGAACTGGGGAAACTACTCCCAAAAATGACATATTATGCAATGAATATATTTATATATTCACAGAGCAAAGACCAGAAGAAAAAAATTAATTAACCATGTTTATCTCATAGTTAATCAAAGGCAAAATATTCACTTATAATGCCAATTTTCTTATTACAGCTTTTCTGTAATTCCCAATATATATGTTGCTTTTGTAATCAAAAAAGGATATAGTACTTTTTCATGATGTTTGAGCCAGTGGTGGCTATTTTAGATAATTTATATTAAAAACAAAAAAATCTTAAATACCCAAACAAATATAAAAATTATGTTTTCTGTGTATTTGCAAAAATTTGGAATAATGTAAATTAGGTATTGGGTATTTACATATATATCACGCTAATATACAGAGTGGGGCAAAAGTAGGTTTAGAGTTGTGAGCATTCTTGTATTATTATTTATTAATTATTGCATTATTTTCCCCACCCTGTATATTTCCATGGCTAGAATTAACTGTGCCTTGGGGAAATATGCAAGTATTGTATAATTTTATAATTGCTGGATGTGTGGGTGGGGAGAAATTTCCCTTGAAAAAGTCCATGTTATTTCTGTCAGTTACTATATCCATTTTCGGTGGCTGCTGTAACTTAGTGTCTTAAAACAACAAAAATACTAGTATCTATCCTCTCAATGTTCTGGAGGCCAGAAGTCTGACATCAGTATCACTGGTCTGAAATCAAGGTGTCAGCAGGGCCACCTTCCTTCCAGCGGTTCTAGGAAGAATCCATCCTTTGCCTTTTCCAGCTTTGGTGGTTGTGGCATTCCTTGGCCTGTGGTCGCATCACTCCCCTCCCTGCCTCTCTGGTCGCCATAGCACTTCACCTGACATGGCCTTTTCCTCTTCTGTGGTGCCATCTCTTTCTGCCTCCTCTTAGAAGGGCATATGTCATTCATGTTATTGCATTTAGGGTCCACCCAGATAATGCAAGATAACCTCCTCATCTCAAAGTCACTCATCACATCTGCAAAGTCCTTTTTTGTCACATGAGGTTCCAGGGATTAGGATGTGGATATCTTTTCAGGGCAGGTGTGTGTGTGTGTGTGTGTGTGTGTCTTTATTCAATCCACCACAGACACTCTGGAATGTTTTGGGCAAGGAGTGGTTTTATACTCTTTCTGGAAAAGTGGCGAGTAAATTTCCGTTGATGTGCTTCTAGTAAGGAAGGTGAACTACCCCAAGGCACAAGGATGGTGGCTCACAGAGACTCCAACCTTCCACTCTCTGCTGGGAGCCAAGGGAAGGAGCTGTGTTGTCAGCAACAACCACTCCCAGAAGCAGTGTGTGTCCAGGAGTGTAAACGCAGTTCCAGCTCCACCAATCGGTGGCACCCAGACTCAGGGCACAGTGCTCTCCACCAGGACAGAGTGGGACACCCTCCATGGTCGTGAGCAGGAGGCACTTTCAGAGAGGTGTTCTCCCACAGTGGGCATCAGCCTGGAGCAGGAGTGAAGGTAGAGAGAAGAAAGCCAAAGGAAGGAACCCAGAGCTTTTTTTCGAAGTGCCCAATAGCAGAAGCTCAGAATAGGGTTTCATTTTTCTTTTATTGTTTAAAGTGTTACATATGTCTCCTTTTTCCCCGAGGGACACCCCCCTCCCACTCCCTCTCCCAGAACAAGCCCCCACCACCCCAGTGTCCATGTCTATTGATTATGCTAAAATGCGTGCACACAAGTCCTTTGGCTGATCTCTTACCCTCACCCCCCGCCCCCCCGCCTTCTGTCTGAGGTTGCAAATGCGTGCACACAAGTCCTTTGGCTGATCTCTTACCTGCACCGCCCCACCCCCCACTCCGCCTTCTGTCTGAGGTTGGACTGTCTGTTCAGTGTTTCTTAGTTTCTGGATTTATTTTTGTTTATTAGTTTATGTTGTTCATTCTAAGAATAGGGTTTAATTTGAATGGGGCTAATTTTAGGTAATTGTCTTGTAGGAGCCTATACCTTCTAATATAATTCCATTTTCAAATCTAGGAAGAACCTGAAAATATAATTTATTGCTTATATCTCATTTCAGATGGGTTTAATATTTTGTTACTGTTAATATAAAAATGCTTTATTACTTTTAATAAACAATTCCACTGTCTTAGGGTTGGATCATGGAAGACACACATCATAGACCCATGATCTAAGTTTAAATATCTCAGAAATGAAAGTCAGAGACCCTTTTCACTTGTACGCATTAGCCTCCCTCAGAATCAGAATTGGTATGAAACCAGCATGGAGAAAGGCTACCTCTCAACCAGCGGGAGTCCTCCGTGGCCTCCTGGGCTCCATGAGAATGCTCCCAGGGTGGTGGTGAGTGTTGGCCACTACTCCGAGTCATCAGGTCTGAAGACACTTGAACAAAGGAAATTCCAGACTTTTATGTCTCCCCTACTGGATTAGCCACACCAGGACACACAAACAGTTTGTTACCATGGTGACTTTGCTGCTCAGAAAGTTATGTCACCCAAGCCTCATGTCTGGGTTCTGAGTCATTGATACCCGATGACTCATATTTACGTGGCTGCTATTTTCTGTGCCTGCACCCGCTTTGGTGTCTCGCTTTGTCGGTGCCTCTTTCAGGGCCTAAGAGCTCTCATTTGTAGCATCGGGAGCTTTCCACGTGCAGGTGTAGCAACAGGTTACCAATGTCTGACCTCTAGCCCCAAGCTACCATCACTTCACTTCATGTTTCCTAAATGCTTATTTAACATGTATGAATAGCTATTCTACCGCTGCTCCAAGTGTGACATGTTTTCCTCAATAACCCCCTAAGTAATATTAAAATACTCCGTATTGCCATTGTCCTTATTCCCTTAACCAGGCTGTCTACACCTGGGGAGACACATTTGAAGGACATCACGGAAGCCTTTCATGCATCAGGCTCTCCAGCTCAGTTGGTCAGAAGTGTTATCGCTGAGGATCCGTTTCGTCCATCCGCACCTTCTGTGAAGTCAATTGTGTGATCACCACTAAAAAAGACACAAGGTTACTGTGTCCTATAAAGAACTCAGTACAAAAAATGTAATAGAAAAACAGAAGGAACGGAGGAGTTGAGATCTTCACCTTCCAGTGTTTGGAGATGCGGTGACCTGAAAATCATTGTTTCTGTGCTGTGTCTCAGCTTTACAAGCCTTAGTGCATTTCACTTTGTCAATTATTTACACTGAACAGGTGCCTTAGCTTCATTGAAGGGGCCAGTCATGATAACGCTGATGAGGAAGGTGATATGATTTGCTGTTGGAGAGGAAGAGTCATAGGCGTTCGTGCGTGCTTGCGCGCGCGCGCACACACACACACACACACACACACACACACGAGTTCAAAGAAAGAGGAAACGTGAAAAAACAGACTTTGCTTCTTAAAAATTTTGAATGCCTATAATAAGTCCTCAACTGTATTACTTTCATTGAACAAATACCTGGTGAGGTACGTTATGTGTCCTGCTCTGTGGCTGGGATTGCAAGTAGGTAAGTTTATATTCTGGTAAGAGAGAAAGACAGCAAGCATAGAAACAAACGAAAATAGAATCATACACAAATTAAGTCAAGAGAGTGACATTGATAGGAAGGAAATAAACAGGGTCTCCGATGGGGACTGGAAGAGGCTGCCAGTTGGGTTAGATGGTGAGAGACCTCTCAGTGGAGCTGAGTTTTGAGCTGAGACCTAAATGATAAGAAGACAGCAGCCGTGGGAAGGTCTGAGCCACTAGGTCCGTAAGAAACATGTATTACTGAAACCGGGGAGATGTTTCCAGAAGAAGGCTTGTGTCCCCAGTTCTGTTTAGAGTAGTCACACTTGTCCTGTAAACCTACACCCAATATGGTAGCCACTACTCCATATGTGGCAGGTCCAAGTTGAAATGTACTGTCAGCACGGAATACACACACTGGATTTTGAAGACTTAGTACAAAAATAAAGTAAAATATCTTGGTAATGATTTTTAGAAACACATCACATGTTGCTATGATAATACTGTGGATATATTGGAGTAAATAAAATACATTTTATCGTTAATTTCACCAGCTTCTTTTCACTTTAAAAAATGTGGCTACTAGAAACTTGAAAGTTACCTAAGGGGCTCACATTTGAGTATCACATGGTATTTCTGCAGGACAGCGCTGCCCCAGGGCCTGGGGTAGCCACCCCCTCTGGCTCCAGCACTGCCGCTTGGTCTCACCTCCTGGTGGCAAAAACCCCAAACCTGGGAGACCAGAAGGCCCTCGTGCCTGTCTCAGGGCTGGAAAACAGCACACATTCCTCCACTTCTGTTCGTTTCTGATAATTTTTTTTTTCATTTTTAAAAGATGAGGAGGATTAAGAAAAAGGATGAGATGTTTATTTTCAGCTGTCATCCTTCCAGATGTTCTTGAAAAAGCATCCTTAGGAACAAACGCTCAGGAAGCACGAAATAGCTTAAAATAACCAGTCAAGAAATCATCTTAAACACATTGACTCTTCTAATACTTATTTCAGATAGGAACTTCGAAAGTGCTGACTCTTTTTTCCTGTTCACATTTTCCTAAAAATGACTCAGGCGGAGATTGTGTGTGCCAAATTTTGGTGAAAAGGACGTTTCATTGCAAAGTGACCAGGTCTGAGAATTTGGTTTTAACCAAGAGCTGACATAACCTTACAAGCAGCATGGGGAATGTGCTAGTTTGGTAATGACCCCTCCTGTGTCATGGGACACGACTAACGAGAATCCCTACAGCAGGGCGAGAACAGTGGAGAACTGGCAGGCTGCATACCCTGGTAATGGTATTAATGCCTTCTTCAAAGTAGAATCTGGCTCCTAGTTTTATCAGAAACTCTTTAAGTGGTTGTCAATTTTATAGAGAGAAGTAGCTATTGCACTTCTCTGAAAGCTTTTGAGTAGAGATGATGTGATCTTTTTTTCATAGCTGCAGAGACTATCTTTGTACAAGTGTAATGTCCATCATCAGATAACCATGAAGGCTGCATGCTGGACACGGTCCGGCATGAATGCTTCACACACGTGTCTCACGGTGTGCAAATCACTGCTCATTTTCTGGTGGTTATCAAGTGTGAAAGGCCCTGACCCTCAGCAATGCAGCCAGTTTAATTATAGCCCCTTTTAAAGGCAGTTTAGTCATTCAAAATACATTTCTAAAGGCTTCCAATGAAAAGCATAAAAAGGAAAAAATCTTTTAACCATAATTTAGCAATTCTCCAGCCTTGATTTTTGGCTTTTCTTGCTGCCTAAGTGGTCATATATTTTATAAGCCTTGCTAATTTGCTGTTAAATTTGCTATTTATATGATCCTAGATGATTTGTTGGACTTCATTGAACAGAAAAGATTTTTATTACCAGCAGTGCTTTAAAAGAGGTGGTTTTTTCACACCATCAAGGCCACTTTCTCCGCGTATTGACAGCTTTATGAGTGTAGCTGGATGAAGAACAGTTTCCTGGAGCCAAAGACGTTTTGCATTCCATGGGGCAAAAGCTTGGACTTTTAATTAGGATATAAGAGCCTTCCTTCTCTCCCCAAACTCCCTGGGGGCCCGGCGCAGTCACACTCGCCTTTAGATAGTTAATCACTTTTCCAGACGTCGGCACGCTGAAACCCAGGAGGTGTGCAGGTCACATGTTTACCTGGCTCCGGGCCAGCCCAGGGTGGTATTTACCTCTGCACATCTGCATTTTGTATATGTACACACACCGTCTTGCCTTTCTGATTAATTGAAAGTTCTTTGCCTACTGCAAAAGCTGTCAAATGGATTCTGGTTAGAATCTTATTTGAGCCCCTATTCAATATTTTTTTTAAAAAGAATGAAATAGCCTAGACTTTTCCCAGATGAGATAATTATCTATGTAGAGCAACAGGCAAATTCCTTTCACTCCTGTCCTGACCTCAATGTCCACCATATTAATAGGAGTTGTATGGTTTTATATGTCTGTTCAATTTTTCCTTATTGTTATAGTCCTACCCAGCAAATTCTTTCTCTTTTCAGCATGGTGTCTGAGCTTTGATTATGAAAACAATGAAACATCAAATAGCAAATGAACATTTTGGGGCTAACTGTGGTAGCCTGGTTGACATACTTTGCTAGTATTTGGCCCTTTGGGGGAAGCACATGCTTCCAGAATATTCCAGTTGGCAGGCACTGGTCCTTTGCTCAGTCTTTGCAGAAACTCGCCGTCATTTGTGAGACTAAATGGGCTTCACAGAGGGCATGGAGCAGTGTCATTATGGAGTGTCTTGCCTGGTGGTGTGATGCCAACAATAAAGGCACTGGGACCACCTGAAACCTAGTCACTTACTAAGTAATCAGGAGGCTTTTGATATGAAGATGCTCCTCAAGAAAGTATTCTGGAGTTTCCATTTTTTGTTTATTTGTACCCATGTCAAGAAGACCTATTTCTTGCCTCAAAGATGAATTAAAATGAAATGAACTATCAGAAAAACAAAACAAAACACAAAGCATGAATTTTAAGCCATGGCTTAGAAATCTGGCAGTTCAGCAATGCTAGAATCAAAACCAAAACTTAATGTATTCAATGATATTACTGTGGTTCTTCAACAGGCCCATTTGTTCCATATTTTCTCTTCTTGGTGGTTTTATATTAATCATACCCATTTGTGGATATATAATTGTGTGTGTGGTGGGGGTTGCCTCTAGAGGTAAAAAATCCACATGATTTATAGTTAAAAAATAATTTTGCTTGGGAAGCTATCTAGGTTTTTTATTGCCTACTAGTGGCCCAGTGCATGAAATTTGTGCACATTAAAAGGGAATTAATTAGAGGAAATATTTTAATATTGCTATTTGCCCTTTCTCTATGATAGAAGTGTCAGAGATGAAAGAAAATTAGTAAAATGTATATGAAAATCTCCCTCCTGTCAGAGTCTGGGGCATGCTGCGGGACCCAGAGTCAAGTCCCCACCCACCCATGTGTGCCTCGAAATTGTGCAAGACCCAGACCCGTCCAGCCCCACCCCTGTCAAGCTCCACAGGATGGGGGAGCGCAGCCTCAGGTCCCCCGGACCGGTCTCAGGTCCCCCAGCTCCGGCGTGAGGGTGCGAGGATGTGATGACCATTTGCATATTAGCTCTTTATTATATAGGATGATAACCTCCCTCCCTCTCATTTTCCCTCCCTATTTATCTATCTATCCATCCTTTATCTGTATCCATACATCCTCTATCAGTATCTATCTATCTATCTATCTATCTATCTATCTATCTATCATCATCTATCCTTTCTTTTTTAAATTTTTATCTATGTCTAAGCTCTTTCCTTCAGTAAATACCTTTACACAAAAGAATTTTTATTTGATAGTGTAAATGTTATTTTCCCAGGCAATTTTTTAAGGAGTATGCCATTAGGGGATGCAGTAAAATATCAGCTACCTGGCCCACTAATTTTGCAGGCCACTCATCTTTAGCTACTGCTTAGGAATGTCTCCTGAAAAAAGCCTCATTTGGTTCTAGTTTATTGTATACTATCTTTCTCACAGTCACAATTTCATCCTCCATTCCTCAATAAATACTCACTGAGCACCTACTATACACTAGGTTTAAACACTCCATAAGAGAGTTGTAATCTCTGCTCTCAGAGAGTTTGGGGTCTACTGAGGAAAATATAAAACATGAAAATAAAAGTGAAAACAAGTAAGTATAATATTGACAAGTGTGACAAATGTTTGACAATAAGAAAAATGTGTTGTGGGAAAGAATAAAAAATGTGCAGCTTATGGATGGTTAATCAGGGAAGATCTCAAAGAGGGGAAGAGGGCAAGGAAAGGAGTGCCATGCTGAGCTGTCTGGTCTAGTGCCCAGAGGACACAGAGGTGGAGGATGTGCCGAGTTTGGCTGACTCTCGCTGTGTAGAGTCTGGAATATAGAGGTGAACTGGGGGAGTGATGGGAGTTAAAGCTAGAAGGGAGGAGAGAATATGATCATGTAGTCATTAGAAATTAGGCTAAGAAACTTGAATTTTTATGCTGGAGGTAAGAGGGGTGACCTGATTTATACTTGGAAATGGTCGCTAATAACAGCAGTGGAGTATCCAGGTTTTGTGGGACTTGACACATATCATTTGGGGATCCCTCTTTAAGAAAAAAGTAGTGTACATTTAAAAATTAGATATAAACATGAATATTTGGTTAGAATGAGAAAAAAGCACAATTTGAAAGTTTAAAAATCCTGAGAAAAATCACAAAATACAAAGAAATATATTTTATTAACTTTTTGCCAACATACTTTTGTAAAACATTTCCTCATATGTTTGTAGACATTAACCATTGTTCACCACTTGATATGACAGTCATTTTGTTATATTACTTCCTCTTGACATATCAGAACGATAAGCTAGTTTATCCTCTAGCATAGTGAATGGAAACTATTCATTATTAAGAGTTTAGAAGTGTCTTTCACCTTTACAATTTCTTGGTAGTGCTACATAATTTTTTAAGTTTGTCAAATTTAAGAAAAGGTCTAAAGATTTATTTCACATATTTTGAGTCATAAATTTTTGACATGCATATCAAATTTTCTTGTGTAATTACTAATAGAAATACTCTTTGAATTGGACTCTAATTACCCAGTTTGTTCGATGGCTTTATGTCATGATGCACAGAGATAAGCAGTAGTATTTCTAGAAGTCATTCTTATATGAGAACAATAAACTATAGCTCACTTCTATGTGGAAGTGACTACAAACCAAATGTGTATATCCTGCTAAATTCCAGCCAAGTGCAATTCCAGCCCAATGTCTCGGCGGGGCCCACACTACTACCTGACACAAGAGGAGGTGTGGCATAGGGGATATTGGAATGGAGTGACAATAGTCTAACCAATTGTGATTAAAGCATCTCACCTATGCACATTTTACAGAATATGTGGCCATATGAACCTTCTACCAGGGTCTTTCCAAGCCTTGAAAGGGGCCGGCACAAGTCAGAGACCATGAAGCAAACTTGATTAGCCTCAGAGAACATCTCTGGAAGGTGGCTCAGGTGAAAACGAACGGAAGGGATCCTGCCTGGAGGCACAGACAACTCAGTGGGACTGTGACCAAATGTGTGTGAGAGACAATGAAAAAGAAAGGCACATTTGATTTTTACATCTCTTCTTTAATAGTTGATAGATTTGGGTGATTTATCTTGGTACGGGTAGGGGGAAAGGGAGGAAACGAGGCTAATTCAACTTTCTGACTTGAGCAACTGGAGGAGGTGATGTCACGGAGCAAGACACATGATTCAAACTTGTGAGCATTGTTGAACCTGAAGGGCCTGAATATAAACTGAGTTGGCGATGTGGGTCTGACGAGCAACCTGGGAGGTGCTGGTGGAAGCGGTGGGGTTGGGAGGCTGGTGGTGCCATCAGTCGGGGGAATATCGGAGCTGGAGCCCAAAAGCTGCCCCGGCCTCAGCTCAAGGGGCCCTGGGATAGAGCAGTGAGCTAGGGGTTGGCCCTGGCAGCCCCCTGGAGACTTGGCTCAAACCAAACCCCATTCTTCTGAATGTGCTGACTAGGTGTTTTACTTGCTGTTTCCACTGCTAACCACCAACCCTCCCATTAAAGTTAATTTGGCATGTCTCATGGCAAAAGTTCCTGGGCCCAGAGTTTATAGACCTTTAGTAGAATAGCTCTCTCAGTTCACAACAAGGAAGGAACCAAGGCATTTCCCCCACTCATCTAAGTTCTAGTAGATTATTTTTATTGTCCTTCTTCTGTCCATTGTTACTAGCCTTTTGGTCCAAATGCATACTTTTAAAATTTCATCTTATTTTTACAATCATTTTAAATATTATTACTTATACAGGAGTGGGCAAAAGTAGGTTTACATAACACAAATAAATACAATAATAAGTAAATAATTATACAAGAATAAACTGTTTCGTGTACTCCCAACTATAAACATACTTTTGCCCATCCCTGTATTTTATATCTAATAAAAACAACCTCTGAAGTCTTTTGAAGTTTAGTTCTGCTCTTTGTCATGTTGGCTTATTTTATCACTCATGATGTGTTTTTCCTTGTATGCTTTGTCTTTCTGTTTTAGTTTGTTTTGTTTTTATTGTGCGTTGAATTCCTTGGAAATTATCAGTGGGGCAGCAGGAACTTTTTGAGGTCTACATTAAGGACAGTTTCTCTGAAAAAGATTGTGTTAGATTTTGCCTGGAGGCATTATAAATTCCTGGAAGCACTTGAACTAACTTCTCAGTTTATTTATTATTTACTTTGCTTGTTTTTAGACTATGCCCACAGGATGGGTTCATACCTCCAATCCATGTGAAGCCAGTGCAGAACTGCAAATTATGAAGAGAGGTTTCTTTTCGTCTTCACCCAGAAACAAGGTAATGATAGAAAATTGTTTTTTGTGTCTCTTTTTGTGGGGTAGCTTTTTCTCTCATTCTCTGTTTCACTGAAAATGTCTGAGATCGACAGGAACTTTTGTACCCAACTCTTGCCTTTGTCAGGTGGGGGACATTTTGTGGGAAGGAGACACATTTTGAGACTTAGTCTCCTTTCTCTGGGCAATTTTAGAAAGAGAATATTTGGGTAGCAGAGTGAAGATGATGCCCTTTGGGTAGTCAGCAACTTCAGAGCTCACTTACTTCACTGGAGTCATGTGTTAGCTCTGTAATTGGCCTCTAAATTTCCTTACCCTAAAGGTTTTCCTTACCTTCTTGCCAGTTCAGCCACACATCTAAAATAATCATTTGTAGATATTTGTTGCCAGATGGTTATGCAGGTTATTGCTGGAACTCTAAGTCAACCATGAATTTCATATACAACTCCAGCCCTGCACTATAGTTTTAATTGCCTTTTTTTCTCTTGTTGACAAGGGAATGGTGTGTCCTTACTATGTTCTCAAATCATCTAGTCTGTCAGTCATGTCTGTATGGGATCTACTTCCTTCACAACCATTTCCTGGAGACCCCATGTACCTTCCGCTCCACCAAGGACCGTGACTCCAGCTGTCATTCTGAGACCTCCTACCTCTGCTTCATAAGGTGAACCTTCTATTTCCTAGATCCAATGGATTCTAATACTTCATTTGTTTTGGCATTTTAAAATATAATTTCATTAAAGAACACCTTAATTATTGGACATTTCTGAGTCTATCCACATCTAAAAATGTCTTTATTTTGCTTTCAAACTTGGCTTATAGTTGGAGTCATGTGTTAGCTCTGTAATTGGCCTCTAAAGGTTTTCCTTACCTTCTTGCCAGTTCAGCCACACATCTAAAATAATCATTTGTAGATATTTGTTGCCAGATGGTTATGCAGGTTATTGCTGGAACTCTAAGTCAACCATGAATTTCATATACAACTCCAGCCCTGCACTATAGTTTTAATTGCTTTTTTTTTCTCTTGTTGACAAGGGAATGGTGTGTCCTTACTATGTTCTCAAATCATCTAGTCTGTCAGTCATGTCTGTATGGGATCTACTTCCTTCGCAACCATTTCCTGGAGACCCTGTGTACCTTCCGCTCCACCATGGACCAGTGACTCCAGCTGTCATCCTGAGACCTCCTACCTCTGCTTCATAAGGTGAACCGTCTATTTCCTAGATCCAATGGCTTCTAATACTTCATTTGTTTTGGCATTTTAAAATACAATTTCATTAAAGAACACCTCAATTATTGGACATTTCTGAGTCTATCCACATCTAAAAATGTCTTTATTTTGCTTTCAAACTTGGCTTATAGTTCGCTTGCATATTGATATAGGTTTAAATCAAATACCCTGAAATTCTGATTTCAACTGAAAAAAATGTAAATAGCTTAGAAGTTGTTCCTCTTGTCCTTAAAACAAGAAAAGAACTGAACACACTAAAAATCATGACCTTTCTTGGGCCCTTTATAGAATTGAGGTCTCAGTGCAAACTGCTACCTTCAAATCTGGAGAGAATGGCCAACCTAGAGATTAAGATCTGTTTACATGGTGCAGAACCTGCTAGAGCCTTAAGCTACGATGAACACTTAAATTATAAATGTGATGAATTGCTGAAGACTGAATGTGGAATGGCAGGGAAAAGTGAAAAGTAATCTTTTGAAAATGCCCAAAGTGTTCTGTATAACAAAGGCCTACTCTCCAAGGAGAAAGGTTTCACCAGAGTCCAATGACACCAGGGGAAAGTCCTCTCTAGCCTTCTTGTCTCACCAAAGGAGGGGACATGCTGAGAAACATTTGTTAAAGTTACAGCCCAGGAACACAAGCCCCTTAAAAGACAAAGTCAATCATAAGATTATAGACTGCCTCTGCCCTCTCATACCTCAGCCCCACATCAACAGGGCTGCAGTGTAATAGCAGTGTGTCAGAGCCGAAGGAACGGAAAAGCTCAGGCTCTACTTAAGAAGGAGCTCATAGGAAAGCCCAACAGCAACAGTGGAGACAAAAACAAGGACATTAGAGGAATTCTGAAACCCATAGCTACACCTAATGTTTAATAGTCTAATTCATAATTAGATTAACATGAAAACTCCCACTAAAGGCTTTTCACCTTAGTTTACATTATCTGGTATCTTACTTGGCTTTCATAAAAAAATGATAAGGCACGCTAAAAGGCAAACAAAAAAACAAACAAATAAACAAAAAGCTAAAACAAAACCCCCACTGTCTGAACATAGAAAGTGCTAATTTAAGTGTTTGTGTCTCCTCAAATTCCGATGTTCAAATACATTAACTCCTAAAGGTAACTGGTATTAGAATGTGGGGCCTTTGGGAAATGATAAGGTCTTGAGGATAAAGCCTCCTAAATGGGGTTAGTGCTCTCATTAAAGGGACCCCTCAGAGCTCCCCAGCTTATTCCATCATGAGAGGATACAATGAGAAGTCTGCAATCTGGAAGAGGCCTGGCCCAACCATGCTGGTATTCTGATCTTGGACTTCCAGCTCCAGAACTGTGAAAAATAAATTCCTTCCTTCCTTCCTTCCTTCCTTCCTTCCTTCCTTCCTTCCTTCCTTCCTCCCTCCCTCCCTCCC
>NW_005353762.1:2152205-2161647 GCF_000412655.1 Myotis brandtii | reverse complement strand
TTTCTTTCTTTCTTTCTTTCTTTCTTTCTCCTTTTTTTTGAAATAAATTTCTGATGTTTATAAGCTACAGTGTGTTGGATTTTGTTATAGCAGCCTAAACAGACTAAGACAGAAAGCAAGCATTAGAAAAAATCTCTAGTATAATGCATGTTTTGAAATTATCAGATTGGAAATTAAAAATAACTATGATCAATAAATTAGGATACTTGTATTTGTCAGGATACCCAAGAGTCAATGTGTGGTTATAGCTCAAGTCCAAAGGCTTGAGAATCAGAAGAGCTGATGGTGTAAGTTCTAGTCAGAAGCCTGCAGGCTCAAGAGCCAGTTTTTCAGTCTGAGTCTGGAAGCAGGAAGACTGATGTCTCCGAGTTCGCAGCCGGGAAGGAGGAGCTCCTCCTCCTCAGCCTTCCTTCATTTGATGAGAGGAGACTCACTCACACTGGGAAGTGCAGTTTGCTTCACTTAGTCTACCCAGTCAAATGTAATCTCATCCAGAGTGATGTTTGACCAAATGTCTGGGTACTTCATGGTCCAGTCAAGTTGGCATGAAATTAACCATCACAGAGCACTAATGGAAAGAGTAAATTACACGCAAGAATAGATACTCATCTATAAGCAAGAAATAAAAATTAAGAAAAAATAAAATTCTAGAAATTAAAAAACAATACAGTAAGAAATGAAGAATTCCTTTGGTGAGCTCATCAGTAGATTGGGCACAGCTGAGGAAAAAAATCAGCAATCTTGAGGATATGTATTGCAACTGACTAAAGTGAAATGTGGATAAAAAAAAAATCTAAGAACTAAGACAATCTCAAATGTATAAAGTACACATAATTAGAATTTCAGAGGAGAAGCAAGAAAGAACGTACAAGTGAAAAATATTTGAAGTAATAATGATTAAGAATTTTCTAAAATTAGTAATAGACACAAAACCGCAGTTCCAGGAAGTTCAGAGAACAACAAGCAAGGTAAATATCAAAATACTACATATGGGCATATTGTATTCAAATGCAGAAAAGCAAAGATAAAGAGAAAATCTTGAAAAAAAAGCTAGAAGGGGGGGAAATCTTACCTACAGAGTAACAAAATAACTACAGTGGACTTTTTTTTATTGTTGTTATTAGTAGTCATACAAACAATAAAGAGAAAATCTTGAAAAAAAAGCTAGAAGGGGGGGGGGGAAACTTACGTACAGAGTAACAAAATAACTACAGTGGACTTTTTTTAATTGTTGTTATTAGTAGTCATACAAACAGGAAAGAATATAATGAAATATTTAAAATGTTGAAAGAAAAAAAAGCCCACCAATCTAGAATTCTATACCCAGAGATTATTACTCCTTAAAAGTTAAGAAAAATGAAAGACTTTCTTAGACAAAACAAAACGGAGGGAATTTATCATCAGTGGAACTAACTTGCTGAAAAAAGAAAATATTAAGAGACACAATGGTCTGAAACTTGAATCTACATAAATTAAGGAAGATCGTTAGAACAGGCATAAATGGCCAAGCCAGTGTGGTTCAGTGGTTGAGCATCTTGACCAAGAATTGAACCAGCAAACGTTTGGTGCACAGGACAATGCCAAACCAACTGAGCCACACTGGTCAGGGCCAAACTTGGTAGATACTAACCCAAGTGTTTGAATAATCATTTAAAATATAAATGATCTGACTTTACAGTTAAAAAAACAGTGATTAGCAGAATGGATAAGAAAACCTAAACTATATGTGTATACAAGAAACCCACATTAGAAGTCAGATAGATTAAAAATAAAGAAATGGAGAAAGATATGTAGCCCAGCTGGTGTGGCTCAGTTGGTTGGGTATCATCCCATGCACCAAGAGGTTGCCGGTTGGATTCCCAGTCAGGGCACATTTCAGGCTTGATCCCCAGTAGGGAGCATGCAGGAGGCAGTCGATCAATGATGCTTCTCTCTCTCATGGATATTTCTATATCTCTCTCCCTTTCTCTCTCTATAAAAAATCTATAAAATATTTTTAAAAATATATATTATGATAACACTAATTAAAATAAAACTCAAATAACTAAATTAATCTTAAGCAAGGCAAATTTCAGAAAAATAAAAAAATTATGAGGAATAAGGAGGATTACATAACAATAAAGGAACAAACTTTCCCAGAACACATAACGATCCTTAACCTAAGTGCAAACTGTAAAATATGTGAAGCAAAAACTGATACAACTGAAAGGAAAAAATAGATAACTTCACTATGATAGTAGACATCAACACCTCTTCTTCAGTGATTGATAGATCAAGGAAACAGAAAATCAATAAGAGTATAGTTGAAGTGAACACACCATCAATCAACTTGATCTAATTGACATTATAAAGAACTCCATCTAACAGCAGCAGAATATAAATTCATCTGGAGCACAAGGAACTTTCATCAAGATAGAGCAATTTCTGGGCTACAAAACAATTTAACAGAATAGATGTCATACAACTAATTTTTAAGGACCACAATGGAATTATACTAGAAATCCGTAATAGAAAAATAGTAAAAACATCTTAAAATATTTGAACACTAAATTCAAATATTTTTAAAAAGATATGTTTTATTGATTTGAGAGAGAGAGAGAGAGATCCATGAGAGAGAAACATTGTTTGACTGCCTCCTGCATGCCTCCAACTGGGATTAAGCCTGCAACTTGAGCATGTGCCCTGACCCGGAATCCTTGGTGACCTCTTGGTGCATGGACCCTGCTCAACCAGATGAGACATGCTGGCTGGGCTGTGGTAATTTTTTTATAGTAGCAAAAATCAACTAATAAAACAGGTGGAAAAATTCTCACCAAAATGTTAGCAAACTAAATCCAACAATGTATAAAAGGAATTATATATCATAACCACGTGGGCTTTATTTCAGGTATGCATGGCTGGTTCAGCATTAAAAAATCAATGAGCCCTAGCTGGTTTGGCTCAGTGGATAGAGCTTTGGCCTGTGGACTGAAGGGTCCCAGGTTTGATTTTGGTCAAGGGCATGTGCCTGGGTTGAAGGCTCGATCCCCAGGAGGGGGCATGCAGGAGGCAGCTGATCCGTGATTCTCTCTCATCATTGATGTTTCTACTTCTCTCCCTCTCTCTTCCTCTCTGAAATCAATAAAAATATATATAAAAAATTAATTAATATTGCCCACCACACCAATAGCTAAAGAAGAAAAATTATTTGATCTTGTCAATCTATGAAAAAGCATTTAATTAAATCCAACATCTATTCATGACAAAAATTCTCAGCAAAGAATAAATAAAGGACATCAACTATAAAAATCCTAAACCTAAAGCTAACATTATACTTAATAGTGAGAAATATATGCTTACCTTCTGAGATCAAGAACATGGTAAGGATGTCTTGTCACAACAATCCTATTTTACTTCTTACTGGTAGTCCTAGCTAGAGCAATAAGACAAGAAAAGGAAATAAAATGAAAAATGGATTAGAAATAAATAAATAAAACTGCCATTGTTGACAGATAAACATGATATTCTATGTATAACATCTCCCAAACTGAAAAAAACAAACAAAACAAAACAAAGCAAACAAAAAACTACAGCCGGAAAAAATACAAAATCCTCTTGGAACTAATAAACAAGTAGAGCATAGTCACAGGATTAAAAATTAATGTACAAAAGTCAATTACTATTAGAATTTGAAATTAGAAAAGCAATACCATTTATAATAGCACCCAAAACTAAAATACTTAGGAATAAATTGAACAAAATACATATTGGGTTTATATATGTTAAATTTTGTTTAGAGAGAGAGAGAGAGAGAGAGAGAGAGATTGACTCTTGTTCATGGTTTGTAAGACTCAATATTGTTAAGATGTCATTTTTTTCCAAGTATAACATGTAGGTTGAATACAATCCCAACCAAAATGTCAGCAAGCTATTTTGCCAACACTGATAAACTGCTCCTAAAGTTTACATAGAAATCCAAAAGACCAAGAATAGTGAGAACAATACTGAATAAAGAAGGACAAAGTCAGGACTCACACTATTCCATTTCAAGATTTACTATAAAACTATAGTAATTAATACATCATTGCATTGGTGAGAGAAAAGATGCTTGATGTCATTTGTTTTAGGGGATTGCAAATGAAAATAATTATGAAAATACCATGACACACATGTTATTAGGATGACTAAAAACCAAAGCACAGACAACACCCAACTCTGGAAAAAATGCTGAGCAACATTGCTGGTGCAAATGCAAAATAATATAGACACTTTGGAAGAAAGTTTGGCAGTTTCTTACAAAGTTACATAGTTTTGCCACACAATCAAGCAATATATGTGAGTGTTTCTAGCAGTTTTATTCATATCCACCAAAGAGTGAATACAACCAAGATATCCTTAAATAGGTAAGTGGATAAACAAACTGTGGTACATCTTTACAACAGATTACTACTTAGTGCACTCAGTGTAGATCTATCAAGGTATGAAAACACTTTGAGGAATCTTAGACACATATTGCTAAGTGGAAAAAAGCCAGTCTAAAAAGGTACACATTATGCAATTCCTATTATATAATACACTGGAAAATGCAAAACTATAGAGATAATAAAAAGATCACTGGCTATCAACTATTTAGGGGGATGTGGGGAAAATTGAATAGGTGAAGCACAGACATTTTTTTTTTACAGTGCTAAGACTATTTTGTGCAATACTACAGAGTGTGGCAAAAGTAGGTTTACAGTGGTGAGTATGCAAAAACAGTTCATTGTATTACTAGAGGTCCGATGCATGAAATTTGTGCAAGAATAGGCCTTTGCAGCTGCTGCAGCTGCCTGGATTCATCCCTCACAGCCGTGGGCAGGGGCCTGGATCCTTGATCCCATGTGGAAGGACGTCTGGTCTAATTAGATATTACCCTTTTATTATTATAGATTATTTATTAAATTATTTTTCACCTGAACAACCTACTTTTGCCTCACCCTGTATAAGGATGAATACAAGACATTATCCTTTTGTCAAAATTATAGAATGTAACAGTGAATTTCAAGTATTCAAATAAAAATCCCACACACACACAATTCAACCAGATGAAAAGGTATGGATCTGAGTAACTCTGGAGACAAGTGGAATCTGTAATTTTAAAGGCAAAGGAACTGCACAGTTAAGTAAATGGGTAGGAACTGGTGGGCGCCAGTGTCTCCTGGTAAGAGCGGTAGTCTACAAATAGGTAAGGGGGAGGCGGGCTAGAGTCATCTACATGGTGGTGGAGTGTGTTTGGAGACATCAGCATAAAGTCATGTTTAGCTTAATACAGACACAAATGTTTACACATAGAAATATTTACAGGCATGTCTGTAGACATGTGTTGGCACACACACATATATTTCCTTGTGCAGCCAGCTCAGAGAGCCTAGAAGCCATGAACACACCTTGGCACTTAAATCTTAGTTTCTGAAACTATTTCAATAAAAGAGGCAGAGGGCTCCTTGGAGAAACAGCTACTTGTAGATGAAGGAAAACATATACAAGATGATCCTGGTTCATCTTGTAGTGACAGCAGGATAGGAAGTGCTCAAAACATAAACTATCAAACAAAACAACCCCTAAATACAACCAGCACACATTGAGGGGGTGGTGTCAGAGGTACACAGGAGTCAACTGAAAGAGCTCCTTTGGCCAAAGCCAGAGCAATTGGAGCAACAAAATAAAATAGCAATATTGTCTTACAACCCAAAGTATAAAGTGAATATCCACGAGTCCACAGTAATATAAACACATGGTTGATGAATGGGGAGGAAGAGACAAAGCCGCCATAAAGAAATATTCTGAATAACATACTCTGCTTTCATAGAGGTGGATCTTTATTGCCTCAGCTGGGTGAAATCAGCATTAACAGTGATAAACCATGTGGATAGTACCCCTTGATATGATGTGATGAGAATGGTGCTTTACTTCTGTGGTCTTTCTACCTAAAGCCCATAATCTCAGTCTAACCATGAGAAAACAGCAGATGAGTTCCAAAGCAGTTGTTCTCAACCTGTGGGTCGCGACCCCTTTGGGTGTCGAACAACCCTTTCACAGGGGTCACCTAAGACCATCGGAAAACATATATATAATTACATATTGTTTTTGTGATTAATCACAATGCTTTAACTATGTTCAATTTGTAACAATGAAATTGGGGGTCACCACAACATGAGGAACTGTATTAAAGGGTTTGCAGCATTAGGAAGGTTGAGAACCACTGAAATAGAGGGACTCTATTCTACAAAACACCTGCCCAGCACTCCTCACAACTGTCAAGGTCAACAAAACCAAGTCTAAGTCTGAGAAACTGCCATAGTCCAAAGAAGCCTAAAGGGATAGGACAATGAAACACAATGCTGCATCCTGGGTGGGATTCTGGAACAGAAAAAGGATGTTGGGTGGCAATAAGGAAATGGAATAGGTGTGTATCGATACACTAATTATAGCAAATACACCATATTAATGTAAGATTTTATGATGTTAGTAATAAAATAGAGGAGTCTGGGTCCTCAGTTTCTGGGAACTCTATACTATTTTCTCAATTGCTCTATAAATCTACACGTTTTCTAAAATTAAGTTTATTAAAAATTACCCTCAGAACTTTGACAGCAGTGTCTCCACAAGCTGGTGGTCTTCGTGAGAAGTCAGATGGCTGCTCCCTTGTGGAGACAGGACTCTTCCCTCCTCTGGAAGAGTTCAGACTTTGTTTTGTTAAGTCCATGCTGTTCTTACGTCTCAGGACAGTCTTTTAGTTGTGGTCTTCTGTCATTTATCTTGATCACCACCTCACACTATAGCCTTTTTATTCTGAAGAATATTGTATGTTTTTTTTAATCTCTGAGTTTCTTTCATTCTGTATTAGATAACTTTCTCTCCTTTCACTGATCTCCTTTCTAGAAACTTTCATTAGTAAGATGTTGAGCTGCGTGGGACTGGGTCTCAGTGTTTCCTTCATTCTGTCTACTCCTATCATTCAGATTTATGTCCTAGGAGAAGTAGCTACTCTGTTTTCACTCCTTCCATTGACATTTTGTTTTAGCCATCGTATTTTTAATTGTTAAGAACTCTTCTATATTTTCTGATTTTTTTTCACTTTCCAGCATCTTATTTTTTAATAGATAAATTTCCTCTCAAAGTTAATTGAGGTTAAGAAATATCATTACCTTATTTATCATTTCACTCGCGTGATGTATTGATTGTTGCTCCTGTTCATCTGGATGGCCTTTCTTTGTCTATGCTGCTGGTTTTTATAAATCTCTGTAATTCTTTGTTGCCTACTTACGTGTGCGATGAGGAGCCAGGGGAGGGTCGCTGGGGCCGATGTGCAGTTCCTGTGCACTACTGCAGACTCGGGGTGAGAAGCTGGTTTCCCTTCAGGATGTCCAGGAAGGGAACGTGCTGCCTGCGAAAGCAAGGCCGTGAAAGTGCAGCATCAGGAGGGCTTTACTCTGTAGCAAGAGGAATCAGCGAGGTAAACTCCTGCTGGGCAATTTGCTTCATTTATTTCAGTGGTTCTCAACCTTCTGGCCCTTTAAATACAGTTGTGACCCAACCATAAAATTATTTTCGTTGCTGTAATGTCGCTACTGTTATGTCGCTACTGTTATGAATTGTATTGTAAATATCTGATATGCAGGATGGTCTTAGGTGACCCCTGTGAAAGGGTTGTTCGACCACCAGGCTGATTTATTTGGAGGAGAGACTTTCGTATTTCTCACTATGGGGGGAAGCCAGGCTGAAGAGACTCAGCGTGAGGGTGAGGCAGATGGCCTGCTACTCTTGCTTAAACTTCCCCAGTCCTCCCTTCTCCACCGCCATCTCCCTACATTCACAACAGCCTCTGCCATCGCCAGGCTGGGAGCTTCTCATGGATCCATCTGGAAGACAGGCTGGTCCTCCCCCAGGAGCTTTCTCCTCAACACACTGCCGTCTGCTTCTCACAGCCAACCATCCTAAGGGGCTTGTCCGTTGAATGTCCATTCCCCCTTTCTGTGTGGTTATAGGTTTATTTCCTTGACATTTCCTGAACTTTGAGAGAGAAGGGGAGGAAAAGGCATGTGACAGATCTGCTACCTTGAAATGAAAGCCTCAAATGACTTTTTAAATAAAAAACAGATACATGACAAAATATAAAACACATTCATTTAAACTGGTTTTATATTCTTTAAATAAATTTTAAATGTATATCAAAGAGAGAGAGAGAGAGAGAGAGAGAGAGAGAGAGAGGATGATGATGATGAGAAAGAATCATTGATTGGCTATCTCCTGCAAGCCCCCTACTGGGGATGGAGCCTGCAACCCAGGCATGTGCCCTGACCAGGAATCGAACTATGATTTCCTGGTTCAAAGGTCAACGTTCAACCACTGGGCAACACTGGCCAGGCTTTATATTCTGATTTATAAATAGATGGAAACCTCTTGAGGGTTGCATTTCATATTTCTTAGTCTCCTCAAGTTTTATAGAGATCGTTTTGTCTGATTTCTTTTCTTTACACCGGAGGACACCAGGGCTCTGAGCAGAGAGCTGCTCACTGCCTTGTGGGGAAGCATGTGGGTTTTGGAGTAAGACTGATCCCATTTGAGTTCCAGCTTTCTCACGGGCTGTGAGACTCTGAACAAGGACCGAATGTCTCTAAGCCCCAATTCTCTCACCTGTAAAATGAGGTAAATGGAACACGCTCAGTCAAGGCTGTTGTAAGAACAGAATGAGATTGCATGTGCAAAGTGCCTAGCACAGTGCTGTAAATGGTCATAACCGAGTAAATATTGCTATGTTATCACCACCCAGATTTCAACTACTTGGACACCCAATAAACATTTGCTTTTGTGGTTAATAAGGATCATCTAATTTGATATCCTTCCACTTTGTGACCTTACAAGTGATCTAAGTTGTATAAGGGAAGGGAGAAAGTAGTTTAGCTTTGCTGGGAAGAATGATTAAGAGGGAAAATACTGCTATGAAGAGACAAATATAAAAAGAAAATAGGAGACGTGGCCACCATGTGAGCAGACTTCACCACCCAGATGGGTTTTACCTCAGACGTTTGTTTGTGAGGGACCAGTGTAAGTGACAATTAGTAACAACAGTCACATGTTCAAGGGCAGCACAATCTGGAATGAAGACCAAGGAGGGCTGAGGTCAAAATGGATTCACTGGTTTTTGGAGCAGTCTGATGGGAGGAGGAGAAATGCTAGGAGGCATCTTACTTTTCCTCTCAGTTAATAGTGTGATTATACAAACACCCTCTGAGCACAGAGAACAAAACAAACAAAACTGCTCTGTGGGAACCAAAAGAAGCTTCAGGGCAAACAGAAATTAAACAATCCAATGGAACAGGAGAAGGAGCCATCGGAGCCAGGATGAAGAGTGGGGTCTTGAGACAGGACACGCTTAGCCCCAGCATCCCCGTCCAGAGCTGAATTCTGTAGTTGATTCAGT
>NW_005353762.1:2135793-2151924 GCF_000412655.1 Myotis brandtii | reverse complement strand
GATGGGGTGCTGGGGGGGTGGGAGAGATGGCAGAGTCCGTCTTCTCAGTGTCCTGTCCATTGTAGGGCTCTTTCTGTTGAGTGTGTGCTTTCTCATGTGTGTGACCAGCCCGGCAGGGAATGAGAGAGCTCCTCCCGGCATACGTTTTCCCATTTACGGGGCCGGTGTTTACATTAATAACACGCCGCCCTGTATGAGGTGCTCCCTCTGTTAACCCCGCACGGCTGCTAATTAGCAGGTCACTTGCGGGTGAGAGCTGTGCTTGTGTTGTGCCTCTTGGCTGGCTGTTGCGTTATCGTAACAACTGGAAGGCCCATATGCAGCTGCCACTGGGGTGTGCTCAGAGGGCCGTGTGTGTAATTATGGGCATTAGCCAGTGATGGAGCCTGCCAGCTGACATTCAAGAGGCAATAATAACTTAATTTCCCTCACAACAAACCGGCTCTCTCACCGGAAATTTAGTTACACTCTGAACTCAGGGATGGCTTGAAAATGCCAGCAAGCCCTTTTTGTCCAGGGCTGGAGCTAGCACACCGTAGCCTCAGTTGCCTGAGGAGCAACCAGGAGAGGACATTACTCCATATCTATTTATTTCCAAAGAAGAGATACATCATCAGAGGGATCAGCTGGCTTTCCGAGGGGATTCGGCACGATAAGAACAGTCTACATATAAAGGTTTTGCCCACCTGGTATCTCTGATTGGCCGCAGTTCAGGCAATTCTTTGCTTTGTCATAATGTTTGCAACCAACAACTGGAGATTTCCTCTGGGCACTTGCTCCTTGGGGCACTAAAGTCACCGCGCCTTCCCTCATGTTTTCTCAGCTGAACTATTTCTCCCCCATGCTCCACCATCAAATTGTGGGATGAAGACCTTTTCTCTGTGGTAGCATTTGTGACCCGTCTCTCTTTCACCTCCAGAAGTTGGGCTCTCCTTCTAGTTGTGTTTTTAGCACTGGGTATCATCATTATAACACGCTATCTCTCATGTTATAATTATTTGCGCTCACACCTGTCTCTCAGCATCGGCTGGGAGAAGCCAGCGGCATCTGCTTCTGATTCACCTTGGTAACACCTTAGATGCCTCTCACCCAGCTAGTGCCAAAGGCAGTTGTTAAATCAATTTAAAACCTGTCTTAAAAGGCTGTACTCATTTTGTATTTTAAAATATGTATAAAACTTTAAGCACAATGGCAAACACAAAAGTTAAAAAAGATGAATCTATTTGATTATTTAAAAATAAAGCCTATATTTAATACAGTATACATAAACAGATTTCTCCCTATTGGTTAGATATATTTTGTACCTATAGAATTATTCATATATTTCTTTATATACACATTCATAACCATATCTATATTTGTGCCTGTATCTAATAGTTTAGTATTCTGTATCATTTTAATGAGATTGCAAAACTTTTAATGACCTAGAAAGACTTGATATTTTCTGAAATGATAAAAGAAAATCACAAAACATTATAAATACAGTGAATACATATTCGTATTAAAAAATTTTTGCCCTGACCGGTTTGGTTCAGTGGATGGAACGTCAGCCTGCGGACTCAAGGGTCCCAGGTTCGATTCCGGTCAAGGGCATGTACCTTGGTTGTGGGCACATCCCCAGCGGGGAGTGTGCAGGAGGCAGCTGATCAATGTTTCTCTCTCATCATTGTTTCTAACTCTCTATCCCTCTCCCTGCCTCTCTGTAAAAAATCAATAAAATACATTTAAAAAAATATTCTTGTGATAAATATTTATGCGCTTAAAATCCAGAAAGATATGCATAAATAATAATATTGATGAGATTTGGATTACCTTTGCTGTCTTTATTTTGCTAATATGTATTTTCTAAAATGTTTATAATGTATACATAAAGCTTTTGTTCTCTCCTCAGCCAGCCTTCCTGTGGTTCTGGGTGATGTCCGTTCCGTCTTTTAGTTGTATTTTTGAAGTGGTTGTTTGCAGCAGCAGTCTCCGGTGTTTACCTATGCCGCCATCTTGCTCCCAAATCTATTTTTAAAGTTTTATTAGAGAAAAGACTTTAGCATTTCCAAATTCTCTTTAAAATAATCTCTCAACTGCACTGGATGGTGTGGCTCAGGTGGTTGGAGTACCTTCCCATTCACTGAAAGGTCTCGGATTTTATTCCTGGTCAGGGCACATACCTAGGTCGCAGGTTTGATCCCTGGTCAGGGCATGTATACGAGGCAACCAATCAATCTTTCACTCTCAAATCGATGTTTCTCTCTTTCTCTCTCTTCCTTACCCTCTCTTTAAAAATCAATGAAAATGTCCTTAGGTGAGGATTAAAAAAAAAAACTCCAAGCCAAAAGGTTATGTTGGAAAGTGGTAGGTTTTTTTTTAATGCTTAATAAGTAGGTTTAATTTATTTTATATGAATTACGTATTTCAGGGTTGGAGTAGATGATGTGTTTCTGGGCTCACAGGTGCAGCAGGAGTTGGGCAGGAAGTTCAGACATTTTGAAGGGAAAAACACCAGTGCTGGGGCTAGAGCAATATTACATTGAACACGGACGTTAGGTAGTTATTTGTTTATGCTGCGTATATGTTGTAAAAGGTGGATATTTAGTTGAATTAGGCAATAGCTAAGGAGCAATTAACCAAGTTTGCTGAGATTGCCATATCCGAGGCAAAATGCTTCTTATATTGAAAAACATCTTTTTAAATCCTTATGATATGATAATTATATCCATTATTTAATCCTTAAATATGATAATTATATCCATTTTACAAAAGAGAAAATGTAGGCTTCAGTTAGGTCATTTCACCATATCACCATGGCTGAGCCAGGACTCCAAACCAGTCTACTTGACTCGATGTCCCAGACTCTGCCTGCCTTCCAGAGAGCAAACATTCATCAGCAAAGCGTCTGAGTGTGTTCTGGATCTACAGTTCTTTAACTTTTGCCCTAAGCCTTCATTTTACAGACAACGCGGTGAGCAAAGGCTGTACTTAAGTGTAGAGGATGTGGTTGGTGCTCTGCCCAGATCCCCTTCTCGGGGCCAGTGGCACCCTGTCTTCAGCCCCCGTGGGGGCGGCTCCTGATGGCTGAAGTCAGCCTTGTCTCCAGGGATGTCCCAGGTGGAGGGGAACCATCCTGATCAGGAGATGGCATCCTCCTTCCTCACCCTGGGGGCAGAGAGGAGAGACAGCCAGAGGTCACTGACTGACAGACACAGGGACATGAGGACCTCCTCCTCGCTTTGAGGTGGACCCCAACCCCTGGTGTGACTTGTGCTCCAGGGTCCTCCATAGGATCAGGCAGAAGCCAGTCTGGTGCTCAGAGCACATCCTGGCTCAGCTTTTTTCCTCTACTCCATCTGTCTCCCCTACTCCCCTTCTCCTAATCACTCATGAGAAATCCCCATCTGCTTCTGGATGCCCCACCTGAAACATTTAGATATGTGAATAATTGAATGGGAGTATTTTATGATGCATTAAATGCGACTTCTATAAATAAATTCAACATCTTTCATATGTTTGAGTTATTTGTGTTTCCTATTCTGTGAACAGTCTATTCACAAACTTTGCTCATGTCAAATACCGCCTAATGTCTGCTTGCTACGTTACTCTTCTTTTTCAAAATCCTCCTCACTATCTTTGTTTATTTTTGCATATTTTAAAATTAGATGGTCTATTATATCATAAAATCATGTTGGGATTGTAGTGCATGTATAGATAAAGGAGGATGAATTCACAATCCTTATGATGTTAGGTCTTTCAGCTAAAGCGTGGAACAGCTTCATTTATTTAAACTTCCTTTGTGTTCCCCAGGAGGGACTGAATTTTCTTAAGTTTATTCCTATGTATTTATTTACTTATTTCAATTTTTGCAAATGGAGTCTTTTATTCCATTATGTATTCTAATCACTTGTTTTCCTATGTGTGTGTTACTGATTTCTGCATATTTTTAGTCTGTATATTTACTATGCATTCATATTGTAGTGTTTTGAGTTGATTCAATAGTATGTTGCAGGAATACAATCATAGCACTATTGTACAGTGACAATTTTACCTCCTTTTCTCAATAGTTACACCTCTAATTTTTTCTCTTGTTTAATAATATTGGCCAAAATCTCCAGAATAAAGATAAGTAAATGTACATTATAACCATTAGTGGACTTTCTTTTATTGTCTCTGATTTAGGTATGAATTTTTTAAGTGTTTTTTTCCATTATACTTGATGCTGGCTTTTGGTTGAGACAGCTGTATTTTAGCATCTATGCATCTCTCTATTTCACTAATTTATTAAGAAGACAATTAGATTTTCTGTTTAATTAAAAAGGGAATAGGGAATCAGTTCATCTCTAAAACTGGTAAAAATAAAGAAATAATTACTCATTTATTTTACATTTCTTACTTGATTTGTACCACTAAGTCACCCAATAGTAGGTGGGCAGAAGCAACTCTTTTACAGTATTTCAGCTGATTAGGGGAAAAGGGAAATAAGAGAGTTAGACTGTTATCATTTTACAATTTCCAATGAATTAAGAAATATAGGCATTGGGAATCAATGACTGAAAATTGTAAGAAGAAAAATAACCAGTTATATGTTTTCTGATAAAAAAAAAACTACTAAAACTGCCTATATTCGCAAAGGTATCCACCTAAGTCTGAAAAGCCTCTCAATCCAGCTGCTAATGTGAACAAATGCAGAAGACAGAGATCTGTTAAACCATGCTGTGAGTCTACAATCTAAATAAAATGGAGGCTGTGGGAAAATCTGCATGCCAAAGATGTAGATTCCTCAACAGATACGTTATAAAGAAAATATAGCCAAAAAAAGGGATGTGTAGATTAAAAATATTAAAAGATATAGTAATAAAAAGTTGACACCCTAGCTGGTTTGGCTCAGTGGATAGAGCATTGGCCTGTGGACTGAAAGGTCCCAGGTTCCATTCCTGTCAAGGGCACATGCCCTGGTTATGGGCTCGATCTCCAGTGGGGGGCGTGCAGGAGGCAGCCGATCAATGATTTTCTCATCATTGATGTTTCTATCTCTCTCTCCCTCTCCCTTCCTCTCTGATTAAAAAAATAAAAAAATAAAAAGTTGACAAGTGCGGTAATAGGTACAGATATACACAGGTGATAAGACAAAGAAATGTAAGGTTGAAATACTATCAAAGTCAGGATGATGGTTACTTTTAGAAGAGGACACATGGCAGAGCTTCTAAGATAACTAAATAATTTCTAGTTCTTTACTCAAAAGATAGTTGTAAAGGTATAGTTTGTCAACTGAAGTTTGTCGCCACCAATTCAATGCCAATAGGAATCCCCAATTTGTGGTGTGCTGAAAGGGAAGAGTTTGTTCATTGAAAACAGTTCAATTGTGATATAGCTCAATTGCAAAACGGCCCAGCTGTGAGACAGCTCAGTGAAGCAGCTCAGGTGAAGTGGCTCTAGGGTTACAGCTCCCGCTCTGGTGTTGCAGCTCAGCTCTGGGGACACTCAGTCTGTGGTGGAAAATGAAAGTGCACTCAGCTGAAGCAAAGGTCAAGGTGGCTTCTGTAGACAAGAGTGCCCAGCTGTGGTCTCTGGTCCATTTCCATGCAAATTAAGACTCCAAATCCTAACTTTTTGATTGGTCTAAATAGCACCATCTTGATTGGTCAGAATGGAGCTACTCTGATTGGTTGACAAAGATGCAAATGAGGACTTAGCTGTGCAGGTCCAATTGAATGGGAAAATTTTCAGTCCTATTGGTCAAAATTTGAACCTAGGAGCTTTCTTACAAGGGTCAACTCACATGGTAGAAGCAACATGCAGGAGGCTGGGCAGCCCAGTCTGTGACTTTTCCCTGAAATGCAGTGTGTATGAGGGAACCTCTGTGAACAATGGCTTCTTTACTCTGCTTATGAATTTGAATCCAGCTAACCCTGATAAGTTCTTTTTGGCAGGTATATTCTTATTGGGGTCAACAACTTCTTTTTGACAATTTTTGTATGGTTTTCTATATTTGTGTTTTATTTTATAGTAAATGGGTTAAATTAAAATGGAGGGAAGGTTGGTTAGTTTTTGTATTTGAGGAAAAGTAGACCTGACAAGTATTCCAAGTAGCCGGCTTTACAAGCCTTATGGCTGTCAGGAAGATAGGAGTTACCTGGAAGGCCAAGCAGGTGGAATAGGAAGATTTGTGCAGTGGCGTGCTGGTGAGCCAGATTTCAAAGTAAAGACGCCCTGATTTGTAGCATATTGCTCATTCCCATGATGTAGATACTCCCAACCTCTCTTTCAAGCTCCAAAGTGATGTCTGTGAATGTGGAGGTAAATGTGCAGAATCAGTTCTTACCAGCCAGTGAGAGCCCATTCCAGGGGATTGTGAGGTATCAGCACCGAGATACTCTTGGTTGTCTTCCACTTCGTTTTGGGGTAGACCAACATCTGGGGCTTAGTACAATGTTGTGTTTCTGTGAACAGAAACATTGATTTGCTTTGATGAAAGCTTAAAATAAAATAGATGGTCTTTGTGAGAATCAGGCACGAAGGCCACGGAGACTCCCATGCTGGCTTCCTTTCCCATTTGTATTCCTTAAAAGATGCCAACTTTCATATAAAGTGGGAAAGAGTCTCTCTCTTCCTGATCCTCTGTTGAAAACATGAGAAGTCTTAGAAAAAGGATTAGATGATGCAGCTGAGCTGATAAATAATTTAGGGAGGCAGAGTTATGGAAGGGTCTGAAGAGAGAAGGCCAGGAAGCTAAATGTTTTTTACTTGAGTGATTAAATAATGTCTGCCTCTGGTTGCATGAAGGTGGAAGATATAAGGAATGTAGCAAAGGTGCAAGCTCAAGTGTACTACCCTGTGAATTAAGCCAATATGTACATTTCAGGGAAATCAAATGATATGGCTTAATGAGTGTTGAAAATTGATGTAAGCGAGATGAAATATTAATATGGCGTCCCCTCTGGTCCCCATGCTTCTGGGCACCACAAGAGCACATGAAGCAAAGTTTCTCTAGCACTGATTTTTACAAGGTTATCAGAGGCTGAGAATCTGGCTCTGCCTCAGAATCACTCAGGAAAATTGCTGAAAACTCAGCTTCCAGGCGCCTGCTTTAGAGATACTGGGTTAAAAGATTTGGGGCAGGGTTCAAAAATTTATATTTCCAGAAAATCTCTCCCAGTGGTTCTTATGTGACCAGTCCACAAACAGGTGTTTTGGAATACTAACATACTTGATAGGAACATATCTTGGTGCAGGAAGCATGGCAGTAGGGAGGGAGGACTGGAGTGAATAAGGATGGACAATAGAAGCAACTGCTTTCCAGTGACCAGAAACGAATCTCAGAATTGTTATAAAGTGATTCACACCCCCAGTACCTGTTCCCATGCTCAGTGATAGCCTTTCTCAGTCTCTGGTCTGCACCCCTGTTGGGGTCCAGCCCCAACAGGTCCAGGGGTTCCCCAAGGTGTGGACAGAGTCGGCGAAGAAGGAATGACATGGAGGCAGCGTTCAGGTGATCATCATGGCGAGGTTCCTCCTAGCCAGGTTCCTCTCTTTATTGTTTTACATCTCTGTGTGTAGGTTCTGTCTCTAGGTTCTGTCTTCTGTTGTCTTGTTACATCTGTATTTATACCAGTTGATTTTAATCCTATCAACTTCTATTCCAAAGGTTAGGGTGCTTCTTATCTCCATTCCAGGGAGTAAAGATTATTTAGCTTAAGCGTGATTGTTTGTAGTTAAAGTGATTAACTACCCGCCTGGCACTTAGTTAAGGGGTTTTATCTCCTCCCTAACTTCAGGGAAAAATCCCTACCTGGGGAAACAACCTTTCTTGGAGGGGTGACCTTGGTTAAAACACCATAGCGTTAAGAGTGGAAGCAAACATATTAAGAACAGTATGCCATATACGCCAGGTCCCTTGAAACATCCCTGCAGCAACTGCGTCAAGCAGCCAGGGTGGATCGGCTTCCAGCACACCCCCAATAATTCATGTTGGGTTCTTCTAATCTCATGCATCATAACCAAAGAAAAAGATTTCTCAGACTACTCTGCTATACTCCTGGCAATTTATCAGGGGAAAGAACATTAAAGCAAACTTTATTTTTCAGTTGCGGACCTTCAGACATAGCACACAGGTAAGTAAAGGAGGTGTGGACTTAACTCAGGGACTGTCTCTGAGATGTTAAAAACATACTTTATAAATGGCCTTCTATGAATGATGTATACCTTTCCTAATACTACAAAAATCAGGTAAAATATGAATCATTTAGTAAAGAAGCTTTTTCTCTTAGTTCTCATTAGATCTAAGTTTTCCCTCATTCTAACTTCATTAATCAAGATAAAACATATTACATATCTAGTCCTGTTGCTTGCACACAGTAAAATCTCAGTACAGCATAGCTCCCTTCCCATTTCCTATGGATCCAGTGGACACTCAGACAATATAAACACTTTGTAGCAGCTCCAAGAACAAAATTAATCTGGGAATATGACTCAGCAATAGAATTCACAATTGAATTCTGCTTCCAATTCAAAGGTGGACTCCCTAACTTAATACGGAGGATCTCATTGAAGTACTCAGCGTGATTAGGGGTCTTTTAAACTTGGCCTCACTTTTAACATGACTGGAAAACAGTGTAAAGAGTTGTGGTTGAGAGCACAGATCTCAGAGTCAGGGAGTGCTGGGTTTCTGTCTAGACTTAACGCTTTGTGGTCTTAGGTAAATCTGAGCCTTGCCTTCCCTGCTTGTAAGATTGGTGTGTGTGTGTGTGTGTGTGTGTGTGTGTGTGTGTGTGTGTAACTTCATAGAGTTGTAAGCAATACTAATATAATTCAAGAAGAGTCATCAGTATTGTTCCTCAATAAAAGTAATTGCTGTTTATGTATTATTGCTTTGTGAATACGTACCTAATACATAGACTACAAAGAAAACAGAGCTTTATCTAATTTTAAACTTCGGTTGATTGGTTACTATTAACCAAAAACTGATGGTATCTTTCTCTGCAGTATCATTCACTATCCTTCTGTTCTTCTTAAAAAATTACATTCTTCAGAGGGGTCAAAGATGGAAGCAGAGTAGGTGAATATTACACTCACCTCCTCCCAGGACCAAACTGGAATTACAACTAAAATATAGAGCAATCAACCTGAAGACTAGCTGAAGACTGGCTTGAGAGAAGTCTTACAACCAAGAGTTTACAGAAGAAGCCACATCGAGACTGGTAGGAAGGGTAGAGTCATGGAAAGGCCTGTCCCTGCTCCCACGGTGCAGCTGAGGTTGCAGAGGGATATCTCAGCTACAAAGGTTGCCCTGAGGACTGTGCATTCTCAACCCCACACGAGGCTCCCCAGCCCAGAAAACCAGAGCCAGGAAGAGGAGCTCACGTAACATCTAGCTGTGAAATTAGCTGGCATTCTGTCTGCCAGGGAGAGATGAGAGTCTGCTAGAGACACAGGCACTTTCTTAAAGGCACAACACACAAAATGTCATTCATGGCCACTCACCCTTGGCTCCATCGGAGGAGGGCATAGTGAACTATAGTCTTGAGAGGAGAGACTGGGGTGTGTGGTTCTGGGGAGCAAACTGGTGGGATAGCCAATGGGACCCGTGTGCAGTCACTCTCCTGCACCGCAGACAGCATTTTTCTTGGATGGAGCACTCCTTTTCCTATGGCTTCAGCCAGGGGGAAAGCAACAGTCAGACCCTCTGCTCTCCCTGTGGCCCCACTCTGCAGAAATCACGCCAGATAGAGGTCTAGGCAGACCCAGGAGATGTCAGTGAATGAGTTGTGTGGCTTTGGGGCTGGGGCCATGCCCTCAGTTTCCCATGAAACTAACCCCCCCGCCCCCAATGGGAGATCAGCTAACCCCACTCTCCTGGCTCTTAGTGATCCACCCTGCAGAGGTCTGGGTAAAATCCAGAAAAGATTGTGTTAATCCAGAACAGATTGAGCTGTGTGACTCTGGGGCAGAAGCCACTCCCCACAACTTTCCTCAAGCCTAACCAGCACCTCCCCTTCTCCCAACTACTGGTGGCCCTGCCCTGCTGAGATTGGGCTCCTGGCAGAATCTGGGACCTATTGAGTTATGTGGCTCTAGGATTGGGGACATTTTTCCTCACACACTGAGGCAGTGTAGAGCCCCCGCTTCACACAGACAAATCTTGGTCTGTTTGGGCCAGATAAATTCTGCTGGTCTCACCCAGCCCACTCCTTGAGATGCTACCCAACCATAAAGGTGTGTGAACTCCAGCGGCAGCTAGACTGTGTATACCCATGGTATTTGTTGATTGACCTCAGACACAGCACTGACATTGAGTTTGAACCTGTGTAGATCTGGTGAACACCACTTGCTTCTACTTGGTGACTCACTGAGAACATACTTCATGTAACTTAAATGCCTTTACTGATAAAAATCCTCACCTGGGGAAACAACCTTTCTCAGAGAGGTGGTCCTGTTTAAAACACATAGCGTTAAGAGTGGAAGCAAACATATTAAGAACAGTATGCCATATACGCCAGGTCCCTTGAAACATCCCTGCAGCAACTGCGTCAAGCAGCAAGGGTGGATCGGCTTCCAGCACACCCCCAATAATTCATGTTGGGTTCTTCTAATCTCATGCATCATAACCAAAGAAAAAGATTTCTCAGACTACTCTGCTATACTCCTGGCAGTTTATCAGGGGAAAGAACATTAAAGCAAACTTTATTTTTCAGTTGCGGACCTTCAGACATAGCACACAGGTAAGTAAAGGAGGTGTGGACTTAACTCAGGGACTGTCTCTGAGATGTTAAAAACATACTTTATAAATGGCCTTCTATGAATGATGTATACCTTTCCTAATACTACAAAAATCAGGTAAAATATGAATCATTTAGTAAAGAAGCTTTTTCTCTTAGTTCTCATTAGATCTAAGTTTTCCCCTCATTCTAACTTCATTAATCAAGATAAAACATATTACATATCTAGTTCTGTTGCTTGCACACAGTAAAATCTCAGTACAGCATAGCTGTGGTCTTAGGTAAATCTGAGCCTTGCCTTCCCTGCTTGTAAGATTGGTGTGTGTGTGTGTGTGTGTGTGTGTGTGTGTGTGTGTGTGTAACTTCATAGAGTTGTAAGCAATACTAATATAATTCAAGAAGAGTCATCAGTATTGTTCCTCAATAAAAGTAATTGCTGTTTATGTATTATTGCTTTGTGAATACGTACCTAATACATAGACTACAAAGAAAACAGAGCTTTATCTAATTTTAAACTTCGGTTGATTGGATACTATTAACCAAAAACTGATGGTATCTTTCTCTGCAGTATCATTCACTATCCTTCTGTTCTTCTTAAAAAATTA
Source organism: Myotis brandtii (assembly GCF_000412655.1). Lineage (NCBI taxonomy): Eukaryota > Metazoa > Chordata > Mammalia > Chiroptera > Vespertilionidae > Myotis > Myotis brandtii. The sequence goes on along the minus strand of NW_005353762.1, from coordinate 2,140,619 downwards.
CATTCTTCAGAGGGGTCAAAGATGGAAGCAGAGTAGGTGAATATTACACTCACCTCCTCCCAGGACCAAACTGGAATTACAACTAAAATATAGAGCAATCAACCTGAAGACTAGCTGAAGACTGGCTTGAGAGAAGTCTTACAACCAAGAGTTTACAGAAGAAGCCACATCGAGACTGGTAGGAAGGGTAGAGTCATGGAAAGGCCTGTCCCTGCTCCCACGGTGCAGCTGAGGTTGCAGAGGGATATCTCAGCTACAAAGGTTGCCCTGAGGACTGTGCATTCTCAACCCCACACGAGGCGCCCCAGCCCAGAAAACCAGAGCCAGGAAGAGGAGCTCACGTAACATCTAGCTGTGAAATTAGCTGGCATTCTGTCTGCCAGGGAGAGATGAGAGTCTGCTAGAGACACAGGCACTTTCTTAAAGGCACAACACACAAAATGTCATTCATGGCCACTCACCCTTGGCTCCATCGGAGGAGGGCATAGTGAACTATAGTCTTGAGAGGAGAGACTGGGGTGTGTGGTTCTGGGGAGCAAACTGGTGGGATAGCCAATGGGACCCGTGTGCAGTCACTCTCCTGCACCGCAGACAGCATTTTTCTTGGATGGAGCACTCCTTTTCCTATGGCTTCAGCCAGGGGGAAAGCAACAGTCAGACCCTCTGCTCTCCCTGTGGCCCCACCCTGCAGAAATCACGCCAGGTAAAGGTCTGGGCAGACCCAGGAGATGTCAGTGAATGAGTTGTGTGGCTTTGGGGCTGGGGCCATGCCCTCAGTTTCCCATGAAACTAACCCCCCCGCCCCCAATGGGAGATCAGCTAACCCCACTCTCCTGGCTCTTAGTGATCCACCCTGCAGAGGTCTGGGTAAAATCCAGAAAAGATTGTGTTAATCCAGAACAGATTGAGCTGTGTGACTCTGGGGCAGAAGCCACTCCCCACAACTTTCCTCAAGCCTAACCAGCACCTCCCCTTCTCCCAACTACTGGTGGCCCTGCCCTGCTGAGATTGGGCTCCTGGCAGAATCTGGGACCTATTGAGTTATGTGGCTCTAGGATTGGGGACATTTTTCCTCACACACTGAGGCAGTGTAGAGCCCCCGCTTCACACAGACAAATCTTGGTCTGTTTGGGCCAGATAAATTCTGCTGGTCTCACCCAGCCCACTCCTTGAGATGCTACCCAACCATAAAGGTGTGTGAACTCCAGCGGCAGCTAGACTGTGTATACCCATGGTATTTGTTGATTGACCTCAGACACAGCACTGACATTGAGTTTGAACCTGTGTAGATCTGGTGAACACCACTTGCTTCTACTTGGTGACTCACTGAGAACATACTTCATGTAACTTAAATGCCGCTAGAGGTTCTTTTGGAGACTAAGCTGAATAGGCAGCTGGCAGGAGGATACAGGCAGAAAAGACCTTTGGGGTTTATTGGCACTTTTGCTAACTTAACCTCAGGCAAAGAAGTGGTAAAAAGATGTTTCCTGTGCACACCCAGGCCTAGCAGACCCAGCCACAAACTGTGGATCACTTTGTAGCTCCAAACAGGTTTACCCAGGATCAGTTGCAAACAGAGTCTGACACTGGCCTGTACCAGAGTGCCTCCCAAGAGGGCCTAAAGCCAATACACCAGTGGCCAGTTTTAGACAACATCAGAGCAGGATCTGATAAGCTTCACAAGCAGCACATCCAAAGCGAGATCTCAGCAGGCACCAGACCCTGCTGAGGTGAATTCTGCTCTGTGTGGTCAATACCTGCAGAGCAGCTCATACACTGTGGTTGGGATTGATCCTCACGGTCAGCTAACCTGAGGGTCAATACCATGCACAAATGGGCCAATAGAAATCATGACTCAATTACAACAGTAGAGCCCAGATAACCCACATAAGGAACATTCCTGGAACACCCAGTGCAGGTGATCTAAGAGAATATGCTGCTGGGTCCTACAGAACATCTACTACATACACCATACCAAGACTTGGAGCCATAGCAGAACTACCTAATACATAATAATAAACACAAGGAGGAAGTCAAAATGGGAGAAAAAGAAACAGGCCTCAAATAAAAGAACAGAAGAAATCTCCAGAAAAAGAATTAAATGAAATGGAGGGAAGCAATTTATCAGATATAGAGTTCAAAAGAATGGCTATAAAGATGCTCAAAGAACTTAGTGAGAACTAAAGCAGCATGAAAAAGGACATAAAACCATTTAAAATAGTCATAAACAAAGAATACAATATCTGAAATGAAGCATACACTAGAAGGAATAAACAGTAGGTTGGATGAAGCAGAATATTGAATCAGCGATTTGGAAGACAAGATAGCAAAACACACCCAGTCAGAATAGCAAAAAGAAAAAAAAAGATTTTTAAAAAATGAGAATAGTTTCAGGGACCTTTGGGACAACATGAAGCATACCAACCTCTGAATCATAGGGGTACCAGAAGAAGGAGAGCAAGGATTGAGAACCCATTTTAGGAAAAAATGACTGGAAACATTACTAACCTGATGAAGGAAAATGATACACAAGTCCAGGAAGTGCAGAGAGTCCCAAACAAGATGAACCCAAAGAGGCCCACACACAGAAATCCAGGCAGCTCAAATATACTCACTCAGCTGTGGCATCTCCCAAGCCAGGCTCCAGTTCAAATTCTGTACAGGAAGTTCCCATTGTCATCAAAGAACTCTTGCCCCCTCTGCACGACCTTGCTACTGAAGTTCTGGTCACCCAGTTCTCTTGCCTTCAACTCTTCCAGCGTCTTCACACTTGGCAGTCCATCACTCTCAATGCCTCTGGTGCCCTCACAATCACTGGTGGAGTACTTCTGCAGCTCTCTCTGATGACCTTGGACTGCAGCTACAGGCACAAAGCTCTGGACTCCAGGCTCTGGACTCCTTTCTTCCTTCCTGTCTGTCTCCTCCGTGTGTTTGTACTCTGACTATTCAGTTCTAGCACCTTCAAAGCTGTGCTGTGACCTGGGCCTTGAGATGAGGCTTCACCTCCTGACATGGGGTGGCCTGCAGAAAGTAGCTTCCAGGTCTCCCCAGAGCCTGGAAGCTGGTGGAGTGAGTGGGCAAGCCCAGCTTCCTTAAGGACTTGTTGGTCCTGCTTCAGTTTCTGCTCCAAAGTGGGTACAGACCTGCTTCCTAAAACCCTCTGATCACATCGGTGCTAACAGCAAAGCCTTCAGCCATTCTGGGAACTGACCAGGACTCTGGAAATTCTTCGTGTAAATACGGGATCTACTCCATGGCTTCCCACGTCAGAGTCCTGGGAGGGGCCCCTCGCGGCTCCCGTTGCCTCCGAATGTTCTGGAACAGGATGGCTTTTTTTTCTGTCCTTTCAGGGCGCTGGGGGAGAGAACCAGTGGCAGAAGCCATGCGTGGGAGCAACATGGGTGGTTGAAGCGTCTCAGGCTAAATCCGGAGCGCCCAGCCCTCTTCTCTGTTCACTGCCCCGGAAATATAACCCCTACAACAGGAGCCCCTGGGCAAGGCGAACTCTAAACGGGCGATGAAATACATCACTGGATTAGGGACCCCGTGGTCCCAAAGGAGCTGAACACCTGCCCCTGCGCCTCATAAGGGAAGAAGCAAGGGCCGGCCCTGCTGCAGGCTGAGGGCCCGGGAGGGAAGGAGCCGGTACCGCTCCCGCCCCTCCGTTCTCAGTGGGAATAGGGTGGGATCGCAGCCGGTAGATCCCGGGCCTGCCACTCCCTGGGTCACGAACCCACAGCGAGCAACGACAGCATGGACAGGTGCCCTGAGCAAGAGACTCAGAGCACCTGCCATGTTGACTGAACTCTTGAACAAATTCTTGTAGCAATATTTTTTCTGATATATGTCCTTGGGCAAGGAAAACAAAAGAAAAATTAAATGGGACTACATCAAAGTAAAAGTATTTATACAGCAAAGAAAACCATCAAAAAAATGAAAATACAACCCACTGGATTATTTGTCAATAATACATCTGATAAGGGGTTAGCATCTGAAAATTAGAGAACTCATACAACTCAACACTAAAAAACAATCCAATTAAAGAATGAGCAAAGGATCTGAATAGGCACTTCCCCAGAGGGCATACAGATGGCCACTGAACATATGAGATGATGCTCATGTCACAATCATCAGAGAGATGCAGATTAAGAGATGCACATCTGTCAGCATGGCTATCAATAATAAATTAACAAACAAGTACTGGCGAGGATGTGGGGAAAGGGGAGCCCTTGTGCATGTTGGTGGGAATGCAGATGGGTGCAGCCACTGTGCAAAACACTATGGAGTTTCTTCAAAAAATTAAAAATGGCCCTGGCCAGGTGGCATAGTTAGTTGGTGTGACATCCCACACACCAAATGTTTGTGGGTTTGATATCTGGTCAGGGTACATAGCTAGGTTGCATGTTCTATCCCAGGTTGGGGCAAGTATGGGATACAACCAATTTCTCTCTCTTTTTTCTCAAGTCAATAAATGTATCCTTAGGGGAAGATAAAAATTTTTTTTTTAAAGAATTGATTGAACTGCCTTATGACCCAGAGATTCCATTTCTGGGAATATAGCCAAAGAAACCTGAAGCATCAATTTGAAAGAGTATATGCACCTCCATGTTCATTACAGTGTTATTTATAACTAGAGGCCATACGCACGAAATTCATGCAAGAGTTGGCCTTCACAGCCCCAGCTGCCTCAGCCCTCACAACCCTGACTTCTTCGTCTGGAAGGACATCCAGACAGTCTTTCTGCTTTTTGGCTATTCAGTCAATTTGCATATTAGGCTTTTATTATTATAGACTAAGGAACTGTGGGCTGTGAGACTGTGGTGGGC
>NW_005353762.1:2125041-2135719 GCF_000412655.1 Myotis brandtii | reverse complement strand
GCGCTGACAGTGCCGGCCCTGCTCGCACCTGCTGATGGTGCAGAGTGATTGGAGCCAGCACCATCAGCAGGTGTGAGTGGTGGCTGCTGCCCCGATCGCTCCTCAGGAGCAGCGGGAGGTGGAGAAGCCCTCAGGGGCGATCGGGGCCGGCAACCAGTGCCTCACCTTGGTCTGGTGCCCCAGCTCACCTCCTCCACTATCCTGCCATGGCAGATGCCCACCATGTTCTGTGCGTGCCTCCTGGTGGTCAGTGCACGTCATAGCGACTGGTTGTTTGGCCATTCATTCTATTTGCATATTAACCTTTTATTGTATAGGATAGCCAAGATTTGGAAACAGCCAAAGTGCCCATCAGTAAATGAGTGGATATAAAAGGTGTGGTACATTTACACAATAGAATATGAGTTGGCTGTAAAAAACAACAAAGAAATCTTCTCTTTTGTGACAGCATGGATGGACCTGGGGAGCATTATGCTGAGTGAAATAAGCCAGTCAGAGAAAGGCAAGTACCATATGATCTCACTTATATGTGGAATCTAATGAATGAAAAAAACTAACAAACAAAATAGAGACAGACTCATAGAGACAGAGAATAGACTGACAGCTATCAGAGGAGAGGGAGTGTTGGGGGACTGGGTGGCAGGGGGGAAGAAAGGGACTAAGCAAAAAAAACAAAACACAAAAAAACCCCCAATGACTCATAGACACAGACAACAGTATGGTGATTACCAGAGGGAAAGGCGGGCCTGGGGAGGCAGGAGCCGGTAAAGGAAATGATAAATGATGATGAAAGGAGACTTAACTTGGGGAGGTGAGTACACAATACAATATACAGATGATGTACTACAGAATTGCACACCTGAAACCTACATAATGTTATTAACCAGTCACCCCAATAAATTCAATTAAAATAAAATAAATTATGTTCTTATATTATTTATGTATTTAATCAATTATTATATGTGACTGTGTGTTTGCATGTGTGTGACTGTGCATGTGTGTGCATACCCATTATGAATTCCCCTTTCTGCATCTCTTATCTGTATATGAAACACTGCAGACTGTAATTTAACAAGCCTCCACGGTGATTTTTTTACATGATGTTTCAGAATCATTCTGAACCCTCTTCCTTTATGTACTCATTCATCTCACAACTATTTAGTGAGTGCCAACTCTGTCCCCAAAGCCAAAAGCTCTAAATAACCAAGTTCATGAAGACTGTTCTCCGACCCTCAAACACTTTGAACTTGTTGCTCAGGAGATAAATGCCAGCCAGTGCAGCGGTCTCTGCCGCAGGCATGCAGGAAGTCACAGAGGCAGGAGGGCCCTACTGCCTGCGGGAACAATGACCTTCTCAGTGTAGACAGAGGAACCCAGGGCCGGGCCCTGGGAGGAGCGGAGTTCTGAGAAATGAGCTGGAAAAGTCGGGTGGGACAGGCTGTAAATAACCTTTCGATTTAGACAGTGCCCACCGTCTGTCTGGCACTTTGCTTTACAAATGTTATTTTATTTGATCAGCATAACAGATAGGTATTATCATAACCTGACATTAGCACATCAAGCATCTCCTGTGAATTCCAGCTGGGGCAGGGCAACTGGGGAAACAGCAGCCTCCCCAGCAGGCAGCCACGCTGGGCAGCAGAAAACTGTGCAGCCACAGGCAGGCCCAAGTCTGAAGTGTCAGTTATGTTCCTAACAATTGCATATGGACTTCATTAGCCAGCTAAATGGTACCTATTTCAGCATCCCGCCAGCTGGAGGGATTTCCAGTAGGAAATGTGAGAAGGGAAAAAGTCTAGGAATCTCAGGTTCCCCTGGGCCTTCTGGAATTCCTACAGATTAAGCAAGATAAGTCCTTTAGCAACCCTCTCTCCTCTTCCTGCACCCCTCTGGGTAGTCACCTCACAAATGAATAAGACCAGAGCACCTGTATCTGTCCAGAGGGGCCAGGGCTGGTTCCCTCGCATCCCTTTGGCCTCTATGGCCGAGTCCCCCTCAGGGACGGTAGGCAGGAGCAGAAAGCAGTCATTCAGTGGCAGCTCTCTGTGGGAAATTTGTATCTCTTTGACATGAGGGTTCTTTATTATATGCTTCCCATTACATCTTTAGCACAGCTTTGTGGCGGCTTTTCCCATAGGTTAAATATAATGACGGGTAACCTAATCCTGAAGGTAACAGAATAATCTTAGAGGACACAAGGCTCCATTTAATTCTTGCCAAATGACAGAATACACCCAGACTTTGAACAGACCTCTGCAGAACTCCAATAAGTTTTTGTGTCTTGCGGAGCTTGGAGCCAGAGTCTTCCCTCGCTATTCTTTTTCCTGCTCCCAGGCAGGATCTGATTTCACACCAATCGATCCGTAAGAGGATAATGGTATCACAGTTCAAGACAGGCAAGCATGGAGAATTGTTTTATACGCTTCTGATACTCAAGAAGTTTCAGTGGCCGGGCGAGGTCTCAGTTTTCAAGGAGAGTCAATCCCAGGGCAGAGGACAGTGTAGCCACAATGGTGTAGGCACTTTGGAATGAGGTTGATATGGGCTGGGAGCACAGCTCTGTCTCTTATTAGCTATGTTCTTAGAAATGTCTGGATCCCAGTTTCCTAATGAATGAAGTGCTGATAAAGCCAGGCCCATCTTGTAGACATTTTGCAATAGAACCAAGGCAATGCCATTAGAGTGTGTGAGAGGGGTACCTTTTCTCACTGGGGCTCATTTTGAAGATCTTTTGAAAATACCATGGAGTTTTGTGTGGCTAATTGCCCTCCTCCCCCAGAGTGAGTGTCACGCTGCCTTCTGCACAGCCTGCAGTCATAGTGTCCGGCACTGGAACAGTAGCTGGCATTAATGATGTGTGGGCATGCAGATTCTCTAGGGCAGGCGAATGCCACTTATAGAAGAAAAAGCATTTACTAAGAGCGATGTTGTTTTAGGTGCTGAGAGTTATGTAAAGAAGAACTGCATGGTCCCTCCCGCTAGGGGAGCCAGATACTACTCCAGGGGCTCTGAGAGATGCTGGAGTTGCAGTGAGCTCAGAGAAGTTAAAGTCACCTCTATCAGGGGCAGGGATCCTTCGAATCTTTTCCCATGCTTGTCTTTTTCTGTGATTTGTTTTTGTAAATGATGATTTATTGGGACTCAGCTATGCCCACTCGTTTGACTAAGGTCTATTTGCCTTTCAGCGGCAGAGCTGGGTGGTTTGGGCAGGGCTATTGACCTGCAAAGCCTGAAATCATTATTATCTGAGAAAGTTTGCTGACCCCATGACTAATCTGTTATCAAGCACAGCTACTGAGTTCATTCCAGCTATCATTTTTCAGTTACACAATTTCTAATGGGCTCTTTTTTAAGAATTTGTGGTTCTCTGCTTAAGTTCTCCATGTACAAATTTTTGAACATAACAATCATAGTTATTTTAACATCCATAAGTTCAGGGGCAGATCAGCTTGATTCCATCAGTGTTGAGCTGATAGGAGGCTGCTCTTCGGTCTTCAAGGCCCTCTCCTTTTTGTGAAGGCTGGCACATTTCTTATTTACCCACAGTTTTTAAATAAAACATGTTTTTATTGATTCAGAGAGGAAGGGAGAGGGAGATAGAAACATCAATGATGAGAGAGAATCATTGATGGGCTGCCTCCTGCACGCCCTCTACTGGGGATTGAACTGGAAACCCAGGCAAGTGCCCTGACCAGGAATTGACCTGTGACCTCCTGATTCATAGGCCAATGCTCAACCATTGAGCCACACTGGCTGGGCTACCCCATGCTTTTTAAGAAGAGGTCAGTGAGAGTCGCAGCGAGTCATTCACCAGATCTCCTCTTCCTTGGCAGATTCTGAACTCCATTTCCCATTCCTCACCCACAGTAGGTTAAGTTCTGCTCAGCTTCTGAACCATTACTTTCTGCTTAGCTTTCATTTCTCAGTTGCTGCCTTTAAATTAGCAAATACTTTGAAGGGAAAACTAATCCTTAATATTAGGCCAATATCTTTGCATTTCCCTTCTTTCCAAGATCATGGCCTTTCAATACCTCTTGGCTGAGTAACTCTCAAGAGATTTCTTTGTATTTGAGGGACTTTTATGATTATTATTAGAAGGGAGATTGACCGACAACTAGCTACTCTGCCATTACTGGAAGTGGAATTACGGATTTTAGTAACTTGTAACAAGACACAGAATCATAAAACCAGTTCAGGAGAAATTCTATCCAGTTAAAAGATAATGGTGACTTGAAGCAAAGGCTGTAGTCATGAGTAGCATGTACAGATGGCAAATAAATATGTGAACAATGCCCAGCATCATTAGTCACCACGGAAATGCACACTAATGAGATACGACCGCACACTTACCAGCATGGCTAGGATAAAATGGCATAGTCACTCTGAAAAAACAATTTGGAAGTTTCTTTTAAATGTAAACAGGGAATTATCATCCAACCTGGAGTTGCATACACTCTTGGGCATTTATCCCAGAGAAAAGAATACTGATGTTTAGGTACAAAATTGTTTACATGAATGTTCATAGAAGCTTTATTTATATATTCCCCAACTCTAAATGATCTAGGTGTCCTTCAACAGGTGAATGATTAAACAAGCCAGTGCATCCATACCATGACGCACTATTCAGCTATACTATACAAATAAGCAGATGAATGATTTGTGCAAAAACCTGGACGAGTATGAAGGAAACTATGCTTAGTGATTAAAAACACAGTACCAAAGGTTACATGCTGTATGCTTGTCAATGTGTTGGTTGTGATATACCATCTATACATATAGAAGCCTAAGCAACCGGTCGACTAAATGACCAAACAACTGGTCGACTGGTCACTATGATGCGTATTGACCACCAGGGGGCAGATGCTCAATGCAGGAGCTGCCCACTGGTGGTCAGTATGCTCCCACAGTTGGGCTCACGGCTGGCAAGAGCAGCTGCGGTGGCACAAGCCTCTCCTGCTTCCACTGCAGCACCACTGAGTGGTGGTGGTGGCAGGTGCAGTGGGGCCGGGATGAGTGGGAGTGGCACCTGGCCCGGGCTCAGACTCCTCCCCAGCCACCTGCCACTTCATGCACTACTACATCTCTTAGAGGATGTTGGACTTCTGGTTTTGGGTGGGCTGAAACAGGCAGTCTGACATCCCCCCAGGGGCCCCAGATTGTGAGAGGGTGCAGGCCAGGCTGAGGGACCTCACCGGTGCACAAATCTGTGCACTGGGCTTCTATCACCTGGCCCGGGCTCAGACTCCTCCCCAGCCACCTGCCACTTCATGCACTACTACATCTCTTAGAGGATGTTGGACTTCTGGTTTTGGGTGGGCTGAAACAGGCAGTCTGACATCCCCCCAGGGGCCCCAGATTGTGAGAGGGTGCAGGCCAGGCTGAGGGACCTCACCGGTGCACAAATCTGTGCACTGGGCTTCTATTAATATAAAATTCCCTCCCCAGCCACCTGCCACTTCATGCACTACTACATCCCTTGGAGGATGTTGGACTTCTGGTTTTGGGCGGGCCAAAACAAGCAGTCCGACATCCCCCCAGGGGTCCCAGATTGTGAGAGGGTGCAGGCCAGGCTGAGGGACCCCACCAGTGCACAAATCTGTGCACTGGGCTTCTAGTAATTTTATAAAATTCCATCATTAGAGGAAACTGAGTAAAGAATAGAAAAGATCTCTATGTATTATTTCTTATAGATCCATGTGAGTCTCTATCTTAAAATTGTAATGAAAACCAACAAAACAACAAAAAGTAATATCACTCAGGATTCCACAACTTTTAAAAATTTATTTTTGCATATGGTATTTTGATAACACATTAAAAAAATAAAGTCACATTATTATTTAACTATTGTACTTTCTACTTCTGTGAATGGGTTATTCAGCAAAGTATATAATTCAGAGTTTTTATTTGTACACAAAGCAGTCCTCTACATTTTGTTTAAGCAGAAGTGTCTATTAAAGTATAGTAAGTATGAAGAATCTCCAGGAGAGCCAGGGCTCTTCGCTAAGGAGAATATATCACCCGACAGTGAGCGCCGCAGCCCCAACGCTGCCGCCCTGACGAACTGACGTCTCTGCCGTCATGCCTGCTGTAGACAGCTGCCTGGGCGTGACTTTGGACTTTTCTTCATATTTACTTCTGAGCCCAAATGTCTCATGGATGACTTTAATTGGTAAAACCTAGACATCATACCTGTGCACTTGCTACAAGGGAATGTTAGGGTGTGAATTTTCTGGTTTCTGCCTTAAGAAGCTGTGTGACTCAATTTGGAAAATGAGCAAAACAAATTGCACGTTCAAAGATGTTGGATGGACATAAATTACAAACGCTCGTTATAGTCCACCCCTTGGCTTCTATATCCAAGTAAAAAAAAAAAACACCCTTTTCTAAAATAATCCAACTATTGTTTGTATCAACTAAGGTAGAATCAACTGTCTTTCCAAAGGTCATAGGCTTTCTGCTTAATGGTCATTCCTCCTCTAGCTCAATAACTATTATTTTTATTAATTATTTGTAACAATGTACAAAATTGTGAAATTCACCACCATCAGCATATGCTATAGAAAACAGCAAAGAGTATGAACAATGATCATGAAGTTATAGTTTGTATTTTTTACTTCCTCCACGACCCATATTATACTGGTTTTTTTGTTTGTGTGTGTGTTTGTTTTTTGCCCTTTCTAAGCATGCTCCTAGTCAGGATTTTTTACCTGACAGGGGGACCAACACCTTCATAACTCAGGGATTTTAACTATGGCAATCCTGGATATGTGGAGTTTGTACAATTTTACCATTAACTTTTACCTCAAGTGAATTGCACTAATATAAAAGAGTTCCACACAGATTCTGTCAATGAATGCTATCAATGTCACACGAGATAAATGATGAAGCTGTGACCTCAACAGTGATTGTAGTTCAGCAAGACCCAGAATCACACTCTGTATTCATGTTTTGGCTACACCCATCCTGCATTACCAGGGATGCAATTGTTTTGACGAGTTTAATGAAATCCCTGCTATGGCTCTCACGGCTACATTTAATTAGAAAAACCCAGATTGCATGCTGGTACCTTGTTAATTAGGTTGTCTGAGCATGCAAGTTCTTGCTTCTATTTTGGAAAATGTTCAAAGTAGGGGAATAAAGGAATTTGTGTCTGACTTATTTTAGCTTTATATAGCACTTAACCCAACATTTTATGTACTGCTTACAAGCTAGAACTTCTGATACATTCTACGCCATAGTGAGAAGGGAAGCAAAAGGGTGTGCCAGAGGTGAGTAGAGAACAGAGAGAGACTGGAATCCAGGGGATCACCTTTGACAAGAAAATTTCCCTTGAGAGGTAGCATCATAAAACAATCTGAGGTTCAATGAAGAGTGAATATAGAATTTTCCTAGCAAGACTTCACTTAGTTTTATCATAGGGGGCTGTCCAAGACTCTGCCTGGGAGTTAACACCTTTCATCAGAACAGCAAACCCTTACATCATATCAATTATCTTCCAGACAATCCTTCCCTCCCTCCTTCCCTTCCTTCTTCCCTCCCTCCCTCCCTTCCTCCCTCCCTCCCTCCCTCCCTCCCTCCCTTTTTTCTTGCCTTCCTTCCTTTTCTCCTTCTCTTTCTTTCTCTCTTTCTCTTTCTCTTTCTCTTTCTCTTTTTCCTTCCTTCTCTCTCTCTCTCTCTCTCTCTCTTTCTTTCTTTCTTTCTTTCTTTCTTTCTTTCTTTCTTTCTTTCTTTCTTTCTTTATCAAATTAATATTAGGTTATAGGTTCGACCAGAGAAACAAACTGACAGGAGACTATACCTAAAGAAATGTATTGTATGGAATTGACTTACTGCTTGTGGCCTGGCTAAGGTCTGTTGCCAGCGAGGGCAGACTAGAACTTCCAGCTGCAGGTGAAGCTGCTGTCCCATGCAACACTTCTTCCTCAGGGAGACCTCAGCTCTGCAGCCCATTGACTCATGCCCACACAGATGAACTAGGGAAATCACCTTTACTTAAAGGCAATGGTTATGGACTCTAGTCATATCTACAAAATATCTTTATAGAAACACCTAGACTAATTGTTGATTAAATAACTAGTCAAATTGACACATAAAATGGACCATCACAGTCTTTATGTAGATAAATGAGAGATTCAGTAGGTTAAGTATTCAAAAGTAAAATGGTCGGGACATTATATGTCCATTTTCAATTTTGAGATATTTCACGTGGCTTCGTAAAGTGACTGAATCAATTTATACTCCATTATTAATTATGAGGACTATCATTGCCTCTTATCTGGCCAAAGGTTGATATTGTTGCACTTTTAAACTTTGCCAATCTTTGAGCATGAGATTATACTTCCTTATTGCTTGAGTGTGTTTTTCTAGTGATTATGCAGATAAGGTGTGTGTGGGGGGAAAGCAACCCCAAAATAATTTCTTCACTGGTTCTTAGCCACCTGTGGAACTTCTATAAATGATGGAAAGAACAAGGCCTGGAGCCAGCAGACAGAGGTCTTCTCCTCACACACTCACTACCTGTAGCCCGTCACAAAGATGGCCAGGCCGGCTCACATATTGGGGTGGAGGTCACCCACAGCCAAGTCCAATATGCAGATAAGAGACATGGCAACTTTGGCTCTTTTAGGAACATCATCAGAGCCAGCTTTATTACAAAAGCAGTGATCCCCACATGGTAGAGAGGTGGACAGTGTGCCTAAAGCTGTGGAGAGAAGTGACTAGAGCAAACAGTGGAGGGTGGTGAGGAGCTGGAGATGACCAGGAAATAGTCATCTTGATGCCTGTCAAGTAGAAGTCAGAGCAGGAAGCTGCAGTGGGGACATGGCTCAGGGAAGTATCCATTGAAAGCCAAATTGAGAATGCAGTGTCAAGAAAACCATACAACCTCAGAATTAGATGCTGTCTTCTACTTGAATTTCCATGTCACAGGGATTCATGGTGACCTCACTGTGCCTTCTGCGATGTTCACTGTGCTGCAGCTTAGGACCCAGTCATGTGGAGCTCCTTCTCATACCATGCTCACCTACGTGACTGAATCCCTGGTGGATTTGGTTCTCAAGGCTCTGGCTGCAAGTCATGGATTGCCAGCTGAAAATCACCAGCACCACCCCTTCCTCCCCTCTTCCTCCTCTTTGCCCAAAGGTCCCTGAACATAGTGAATATTCGGTCAAGTCCACAGGGAAAGCAAGGATGGGACTTGTATTCCATTGGGATATTCCAAGGAGGAAGAAGCCATTGGGATAGAAAAATCTAAGTCAAATATATACTTTTCAATATATAGTTTATTTTCCCCAGCATATTTGGGTTCTCCTTCTTAAGAAGTCTTAAGTGTATCTCTCTCTCTCTCTCTCTCTCTCTCTCTCACTCTCGTTGGGGTCGGGGCGGGGGAGTAGGGGGCAAGGTACCAGTAATTTAATCACCATCTAATGAGCTAGTCAGGGGTGTGGTTGTCACGTTATTTCTAGCAAAGACATAAGGCCAGAAAGTATTGCCAATTCATGACCATCAAGGGCACTTGAACATCCAGCTTGAGCTTGATGAAGCTTTCCAAATAATGATTTAGGAAAAGAATTGTTCACTTTACAACTATAAAATTTCATCAAGATTTCCTGTGTTTAAGAAAAAGATACAGTTCTCAAGAAGCAAAAACTCAGGTGCCAAATAAAGATAGAACTGGAGGTCCAGAGCTGATTTCCACTGGGGATGATTAAACTGTAAATTTTCATGAGTGTTATTATATCATATAAAAGGGAGAGTAAAGAAATAGCAACTGTTTTTTTTTCTTAAGAGACAGAATCAGTTTCCATGAACTATGTTTGTTCCAGCAGTACTATTGAAGAGGTAATAGATGTTTAATAACTGTTTGCCAGCTACTTAACAAATATTATTTTTAGACTTCAGATTAAACATTTATTAATGTCCACGTTTTCTCAGGCATTTAAACCTAACTGCACTCCTTGAAATGAACATTCTCACGAGTTAAGAAAACAGTGCCAGTGGGTCTAAGTAATTTATTAAAGGTCACGGAGCTGCTAAATCACTGAGTGAACGCTCAGGCCAGGTACGGGTCCAAGAAAGTTAATGAATCCTTTGATATGGGAGGAAAACAATGAATTATTTCTGGAGTGTGTTCTCAGGAAATTGATTCAAAGGTCCTATATTACTCGAGGTGGTGCATTCAGAAAAACAGAAAAATCACTGCAAGCAAAACATGGGCTAGATATTTCTTCCTTAAGTATGTTCCTTCTGCTGTAGGAACAGCACCATGATCGCCCGAAAAGAGCAGTTTTACAAAAGCTCAGGGGGATCCCATGGTCCCTGTCTGGCCTTGAGTCTAACTTCAACTCTGTAACACCTTAAAAGCTCAGGAGGTTCTAGTTGTCTCTGCTTGAGCAAAAATAAAAAAGCAATAAAAAGGGATAATTGATTTTTTCAATTTTAAGATCATGATAAATATTCTTTGCCTAAGAATGCCCATAATTCTGGCTGTAAAGTGAGACTTACAATGACATCTGGTAGTTCTAACATCACAAGTGCCCTGGCCGGGACACGGCAGATCTGAGGGGGCAGACATGAAGGCAACATCAGCATTGCAATGTGATATTTGGTCCTGAACCCAATCCCCACAGGCTCCTGAATCCTAGTTCTCAGACCAACTCAAAACCATCCTTTATATATA
>NW_005353762.1:2123582-2124824 GCF_000412655.1 Myotis brandtii | reverse complement strand
GCTGTTTCACAATGACTTTTATGTTTTATATAATACAGCACAAATATTCTCAAACACTCTGTAACATTTATCTCATAAGGCTGCTGTTCAAGAGAATGAATAATTCTTTTAATTCCAAATTCAGAGTCTGTAAAAGCAAGTAACAGTATGATTTTTAAAAATATAAAGATGCTTATTTTATTAATTTACAATGTTATTTAACTATGCAGAGATATTTGTGTGGTAAAATTATTGCTTAAAATTATTTGACTTCATGTCCTGGCCAGTGTGGCTCAGTTGGTTGGAGCATTGTCCTGCGCACTGAAAGGTTGTGGGTTCGATTACTTGTCAGGGCACATGCCCAGGTTGCAGGTTCCATCTCTGGCCAGGGTGCATGTGGGAGGCAACCGATTGATATTTCTCTCTCACATCATGTTTCTCTCTCTCTCTCTCTCTCTCTCTCTCTCTCTCTCTCTCCCCCTCCCTCTAAAAAAATTACTTGACTTCATTAAAAATATATATAAAATAAGTTTTGTTTTTCTCCTATATCATGGATGATAAGCTGGTCCAAGATATGCTTTGTTTCAACAAATTGTATATATAGAATTTTGTAACTTAACAGTACTGTGTAAAAACTTCCATTTAATGGTACAAATAATAATGTGTCTCAAAAACAAAATAAAAAAAGAAGTTGCATAAAGAAATATTGAAGAGAAAACACAAATTAATTCAACCTTTATTTCTTATTGAAAACTATATTTTAAAATAGTTTTTAAACATTTACTTACTAGATGATTTTAAAATAAAAATATTAATGTCACCTTATAACAAGTGAACAAAAATAATGATGTCCAAATTTTAAAAAAATCTGCTTCTGTTTTTATTTTTATTCCTCCCTCTCTGGGTAATTAGTGTGTAAAACAGTATATTTTCCAATAACTTTATCTTTGCTCATAAAATTATATACAAACAATTACACATACTTAACTAAGTTTCTTTTAAATGTTTTTATTTATTTTAGAGAGAGAGAAATGGAGAGGGATAGAAGCATCAATGAGAGAGAAACATGAATCACCTGCCTCATACATGCTCCTTATTGGGGATCAAGTCTACAACCCAGGTATGTGTCCTGACTGGGAATCAAATAGGTGACCTCTTGGTTCATAGGTTGATGCTCAACCACTGAGCAACACCAGCCTGGCTTAGCTAAGTTTTCAAATGAGCCCTTTCTATATGCATTACTTTGTGAACTGCTTTTTATTA
>NW_005353762.1:2112033-2123565 GCF_000412655.1 Myotis brandtii | reverse complement strand
CTAACAAAAAAAGTAACACCTGTACATTGCAGCATTTAGAAAATTAGGGAATAGAAAATAGAAAATAGAAACTACCAATAATTTGATTACTCAAAGATATACTCAAAGTATTTCATCTTTTTAATTATAGTTTTGTCTTTTATTACAATTATTTTATGCTTAAGTGGTTTAAAACTCACAGAAGTTGAAAAAATAGTAAAGAGAGTTTCCATGAACCCCTTCCCTGAATTGCCCCCAGTGATAACATTCTACATAACAATAGTACATTGTCAAAGCCAGGCCACTGCCCTTGATACAGTCCTAGTAACTGGGATTCCCCTGAAATTCCCCCAGTTTTCACATGCACTTTTTTTCAGTGTGTATTTTATTAAATGTTTAGATTTGCGTAGCTGTCACCACAACCAGGTTGCAAAACTGTCCCATCAACACAAAGAAACTCCCTCATGCTACTCCTTAAGCCTCATTCTCCCCTAACCATAACCCATGGCGGCCACTGGTCTGTTCCCCATCACTAGGATTGGATTACTTTGAGAGTGTCATAAATATAGTTTTAAATAAAAATTTATATACTTAATATATAAATAAAATATGTAAATATAATATTGATATATGATATATTTACATATTTTAACTAATAGAAAATTTAAATAATATACATTATTAAATATATTTAAAATCATATAGATTAAAAATTTGTCATTGTTTTTGAAAAAGGCTATTTTTGTTGCTCTTGTTTGATTATTCTGCTCTTGATTATGAAGCTAGATATTTGGTCAGGTACCGAGGCTGGTACCTGGCGTAAGTTTACCTCAGTCCCACCCAATGAGGAAACCTAAGTTCCCTCAAGGGCCCCGTAAACTGTGCTTGCTTCTTCCATAACAGAAATGATTCCCTTTGTCTTCAAGCATCCTGAAGCAATCATGGATTTTTTTAAAGCTGGAAAACAAGCCAGTGTAGCATTACAACACCGTAGTATTGTCTGTTTCTTCATGCTGTCCCAACTTTTGGTCAAAGGCAGGTTTAACTCCCAACGTGGCCCTCATAGGTAGTTGCACAAATCCCGCTTTTCATGACAGCAACATCCAAATGCAGCATTTAAAGCATTTGGTAACAGCACCAAGTTCTTTATGCATCTTTCATTTTCACAAATGTGCATTTGCAAATTGCATTTCAGAGATAGCCATAGGGAACTTCTCATTGGTCTCAAATGTAAACGTAACAATGTAGCTCTCCAAACAACCACGCTTTTGATTTGTGGTATGTGTTTGGAAAACAAAGCACTTAGGCCCTGGCCCAAATATAAAGTGGAAATAAGCCCTACAAGGCAGATGTTTAACATCCCTAAACAAATGGACAATAGGACTCCATGGACACTCCAGCTGTTGATTTCCTCTAGTTTCAGAGAGAAGAGAGTCGCTTAAAATAAAACCTCTTTGCCTTTGTAAAAATCATAGTTGTGGGTGAAAAGACATTTTATTTAGAAACGTAATCTGCTGCTGACTTCTTTGGGAAAACATGGAGTCCAGTTCCTACTCTATTCGCCAGAGAAACAGAAGAACATTTCCTAAATAATGAACCATTACAAATATATAGCAAAAATGCATTCCTGGTGTATATCAGGCACTATCCTAGATGCTCGAGGCATACCACACACTGTCCTTGGCTACTGGAGTTAGAGAGGAGCTGAGCAGCTGTGTGGCTGGTGATGGCGTTCATGGGGATGGGGCGCCTTGGAAAAGGAGTGAGTGTGTGAGTTAGTCCAGCTTCCGACATGGTGAGTTTGCAGAGAGTTCAGGACATTCTAAAGGAAGGTAAGTAGGCAGGTGTATGTTTGGGTCTGGAGCCCACAAGAAAGACCTGCTTTAGCAAACAAATTTAGGGTTCTCTGTCATACAGATGGTAACTGAAATCTGGGTATCTAGGCCTTTGACTGCCCAGTATGTGTAGAGTTGAGAGTAGATTTAAACCCAAGACATGGGGAATCCCAATAGCTAATGTTTGGATGTTAGAGATCAGGCCTGCAAAGAGAAGTATCTGGAAAGGAAGGAGAATTGTCAGGACGATGAGATACCACGAAAGTCAAGGGGAAAAGGTGTCATAAGAAGAGAGTGATTAAGTGATGTCAAGTATTTCTGAGAGGGTAAGAACTACAAGCTCAATAAATAGAGTTAAGTTTAAGTATTTTGTGGATTATTAGAACAGATAGGTTTGTATTTCCTCTGTAACCTTGCTTTATGCTATTTCATTCTTTTTATTTCCTTGACGTCATCGCTTTGTTTATATGATTTTTTTTGTTGTTTTAATCTTCCTCGGTGTTTGGAAAGGATGCATATTGCATATAGCACTATAAACTTTTAAGAATCAACATTCAATCTATATTTTTGTAATTGTCAGAGTTAAGTAATGATAGGGATTTTTAAGTTTCCTTTAAAAAGATAAAAAATTAATCAATTTATGTTTTTTTCCTTATCTAATATGTTTTTTAAAAGTTCACATCATTTGGGATTATTTATCACATCACATAGTTTTTACGTTTATATTTACTTTTTCACTTTTACAACAAATGAGCCCCCACTCTGTGCATGACTGTTTTTTACTTCTATGTCCTATGGTAGGCCTTTTATACTATATCTGCCTACCTCCAAGTTTTCTTTATTTCTTGATTAGAGTGAATCTTAAGTTGTATTTAAATCAAGATATTTAAAATGTCTGAATGACAATATCAAAGTCAAAATAAAATCTGAATAATATAGAAATACAGACAACGAAAAATGAAAGATCCTCACAATTCTACTCCCAGACAAGGGCTACTAAAAGCAATTTCTTGGTCTCTCTTTCTCTCAGCAACACATGGAGGTGTCAATATACCAGGTTACGGACAATTTCCGGTCCTTTGCAATGTGAAAATTCATGTCTCTGTAAACTTGTAACTTTTCAGTCCTGGGAAGTTCTCTTTTGATGACCTCTTCTCCTCCATCTTCTCTATTCTCTCCTTTCAGAGCACTGTTGCTGGTGGAACCGCTGCAGTCCTCACCTTCTGTCAGATAACACAGTGCTGCACCCCTTTCCTCTCATTCCCACCGAATTGTTGTAGTTCCAGCCCAGAGTGGATGCAGGCGGTGGGCAGGATAAACACGGCAGCCAGCAGAGCAGATGTTTCAAAAGTAGCACTCACCTGATAAAGGAATGGCTGCTGGTCTTCTGATTGGTGTTGCACTGGTTTCCAGTCTGCTCGCAGGAAGAGCCAGAATTTGTCTTTATTTTTCTTTCTTTTTTTTTTTAATTGCTTAAAGTATTACAAAAAGAATGGACAGAAATTTACAAAGTGATGCAAAGCAAAGGACTGAATCCAAGAATACTCTATCCAGCAAGGCTATCATTCAAAATTGAAGGGGAAATAAGAAGCTTCACAGACAAAAAAAGGCTAAGGGAGTTCATCACCACCAAGCCAGCAATGCAAGAAATGCTAAAGGGACTGGTGTAAAAAGAAGAAATAAAAAGCCCAGAAAGAAAACAGCCACACAAAAAAAGAAATGGCTACAAACAAGTACCTTTCAATAATAACTTTAAACGTAAATGGACTAAATGGTCCAATCAAAAGACATCGAGTGGCTGAATGGATAAAAAAACATGACCCATACATTTGCTGTCTACAAGAGACCCACCTCATTAAAAGGGACTCACACAGACTGAAAGTGAAGGGATGGAAAAATATCTTTCAGGCAAATGGAAATGAAAAAAAAGCTGGGGTAGCAATACTTATATCCGACAAAATAGACCTCAAAGTGAAGGCCATAACAAGAGATAAGGAAGGCCACTTCATAATACTAAAGGGATCAATACAACAAGAGGATATAACCCTGATAAACATATATGCACCCAATGCAGGAGCACCCACATACATAAGAAAACTCCTGGAAGACATCAGGGGAGAGATCGACAACAATACAATCATAGTAGGGGACTTTAATACACCACTGACATCACTGGATAAATCTGCTAGACAAAAAATCAGCAAAGAAACAGCAATCCTAAATGACTCACTAGATCAGATGGACTTAATTGACATCTTCAGAACACTTCACCCCAAAGCAACAAAATATACGTTCTTCTCAAGTGCTCATGGGACATCTTCAAAAATAGACCACATATTGGGTCACAAACAAAGTCTCCCCAAATTCAAGAAGATTGAAATCATACCAAGCATCTTCTCAGACCACAAGGGCATAATATTAGAAATAAACTACAATAAAAACAACCCAAAATACTCAAACACTTGGAAGCTGAATAGCATGTTATTAAATATTGATTGGGTTACCAATGAGATCAAAGAAGAAATTAAAAACATCCTGGAAACTAATGACAATGAAAACACAACAATCCAAAACCTTTGGGACACAATGAAAGCAGTCCTGAGAGGGAAGTTTATAGCTCTACAGGCCTACCTCAACAAACAAGAAAAAATGGTAGTAAATCATCTAAATCTACAGCTCAAAGAATTAGAAAGAGAGCAACAAGAAAAGCCCAGAGTGAGCAGAAGGAAGGAGATAATAAAGATTAGAGCAGAAATAAATGACATAGAGACCAAAAAAACAATACAGAAAATCAATGAAACCAAGAGCTGGTTCTTTGAAAGGATAAACAAGATCGACAAACCTCTAGCCAGGCTCACCAAAAAGCAAAGAGAGAGGACCCAAATAAACCAAATCAGAAATGATAGAGGCGAAATAACAACAGACCCCACAGAAATACAAATGATTGTTAAAAAATACTATGAACAACTCTACTCCAACAAACTAGACAACCTGGAGGAAATGGACATATTTCTAGAAAAATACAACATTCCAAAACTTAATCAGGAAGAATCTAAAAATCTCAACAGGCCAATAACTATGGAAGAAATTGAAGCAGTCATCAGAAAGCTTCCAGCAAACAAAAGCCCAGGACCAGACGGCTTCACAGGGGAGTTTTACCAAACATTCAAGGAAGAACTAAAACCTATCCTCCTCAGACTACTACAAAAAATCCAAGAGGAAGGAACACTTCCAAGCTCATTCTATGAAGCCAGCATCACCCTAATACCAAAACCAGGTAAAGACAACACAATGAAAGAGAATTACAGGCCAATATCCCTCATGAACATAGATGCCAAAATCCTCAACAAAATCTTAGCAAATCGGATCCAGCAGTACATCAGAAAGATCATACACCATGACCAAGTAGGATTTATCCCAGGGATGCAAGGATGGTACAATATCCGCAAATCAATCAACGTGATACATCACATAAACAAATTGAAGGAAAAAAACCACATAGTCATATCAATTGATGCAGAAAAAGCATTTGACAAAATCCAACACCCATTTTTGATAAAAACTCTCAGCAAGGTGGGAATAGAAGGATCATACCTCAACATAATAAAAGCCATATATGACAAACCCACAGCCAACATCATACTCAATGGTCAAATACTAACACCATTTCCCCTAAGAACAGGAACAAGACAGGGATGCCCACTCTCACCACTCCTGTTCGACATAGTACTGGAAGTATTAGCCATTGCAATTAGACAAGAAGAAGAAATAAAAGGCATCCAAATTGGAAAAGAGGAAGTAAAACTGTCCTTATTTGCAGATGACATGATATTATACTTAAAAAACCCTAAAGACTCCATCAAAAAACTATTAGACTTAATAAAAGAATTCGGCAATGTAGCAGGATACAGAATTAACGCCAAGAAATCTATGGCATTTCTATACACCAATAGTGAACTTGCAGAAAGAGAGACTAAAAAAGCAATCCCATTTACCATCTCACCAAAAAAATTAAGCTACCTAGGAATAAACTTAACTAAAGAGGTAAAAGACCTCTACTCAGAAAACTACAGGACGTTGAAAAAAGAGATAGAGGAAGACATAAAGAGATGGAAGAACATACCATGTTCTTGGATTGGTAGAATCAACATCATTAAAATGTCCATACTGCCCAAAGCAATCTATAAATTCAACGCACTTCCCATTAAAATACCAACGGCATATTTCACAGACCTAGAACGAACTCTCCAAAAATTCATCTGGAACAAAAAACGACCCCGAATAGCTGCAGCGATCCTGAGAAAGAACAAAGTAGGTGGGATCTCAATACCAGATATCAAGCTGTATTACAAAGCCACTGTTCTCAAAACTGCCTGGTACTGGCACAGAATTTGTCTTTCTTAAGCCAGTTCTCTTAGCTTCATAGTTAGAGCGTAAGCAATTTTTCAAGTTTTAGGTACCAGGGTGCCTGTCGATTTCGGGTATTATGTTGCCTATTATTTTTAGGATGTTTGCAAATTTTTACAGTTCTGGATTTTCAGGGTGTTGTTTGTTTCTCTGAGCTGCCTTAGGGATATACTCTTAAATGGGAAATGAGAGTACTGCTTCTAAAAGTGACTCATTATTAGCCTATCTAAAATGCAAACCTGAAAGGAGGGTAAAAAGAGAGACATTCAGCTGGTTTTATAGTAAAACCCTATTTTGATTAAAATGGTAAGTTTTTTTCCTTGTCTTGAAGTTACTACCAAAAATATATATAATTTCCTCTAGCATCTCTGTGACTTTGATTTGTAAAGTAGCAGTGAATGAGCCTATAAACCCGTCCCACAGGCATCCAGAGCTCTTTGCTCTCATGACTGTCCTGCTGGAATCAATAAGCTGTTGATTAAAAACGTTGTGAGTTAATACATTTAGTAAGCTTAACCTGTTTTTTAGAAACCTAGTCACTTTCATGTCATTAGTTGCAGGGATAGAGACAAAAGCTGTGGCTAATTATTAACAACTTTACAAAGTTGATATTGAATGTCTAATGTATCCCAAATGCTCCCTTTCTCTGGTCAGTCCCTGTGTCTTGCTAGCTAGCATATTGCTAGCTTGGAGAATGGCTTCAAGTTGAAGACCTTAAGGTTTCAGAAAAACTTGAAACAGCAACAGATTCTCTGGTCATTTTGAAACAACCCCGTTCTGCTGCAACATCTGGATGCAAAGGGGAGTGATTGCTGGCTGGTGGAGGACCAATAGCATCTTTCCCGTCCACCTGCGTCAGATGGCTGACTCCCAGCTGCTGAGTAAAGAGGACGGAAGGGGCCAGCACTGCCTTGTAAAACTGGCAAGCCTGGTTTAGACGTATTTTAACTCCCAGATCTTTGTCTCTTTCCCTGAAATCTCTCCTGAGCCTCAGAACTATGTTTCCAAATGCCAGATACACAAATATTTCCTAAGTTGCAGAAGACAACAAATAGCTCGCTCTCTCTGAAAGACTGTTGAAAATTGGGGTCCCGAGACTGAGATTTTAAACTGAAAACCAGTCCTCAAACTGTCCCTGGGGCTATGTCCTGGGAGTGAAGGTGACAGAATTAAAGCATCCAATTAAGTTGGCGTTTATTGGTGAAAGCTCTGACTTCTGAGCAGCTCACCCCATATGTCATATAATCTCATATTCAGAGAGAGCATGCGGGAATCATTACGCTTCAGGCATGAGTCTCACCGGTAGAACGAGGTCTAAGGCCAAGACAAAAAGATCATTTCCCCCCAAAATCTGCCTATCTCATTAGCCTTTTCATGGGTGATATAACTTCTCCTTCCCTCTGAGCATGGAGGGGTCCCCTGGCTGTCACTACTAAGCATGCC
The DNA here is from genome assembly GCF_000412655.1 of Myotis brandtii. Lineage (NCBI taxonomy): Eukaryota > Metazoa > Chordata > Mammalia > Chiroptera > Vespertilionidae > Myotis > Myotis brandtii. Next base: position 2,115,901 of record NW_005353762.1, on the reverse strand, counting down.
ATTTCCATTATTGTTATAAATTATGTGCCAAGCCCCTGCAGGCCCTTGTCCCAAGCTACATATACTTATCGAAGATGAACTATTATATGACAGCACAAGGAAAAATGAACTTTAGGAAGTAAAACTAACAGATTTTTTATAAACCATTAATCCATCCAGCATGTGTAATATAGGTAATTCCCATAAAAAAGAGTACAAAGTTCACATGGATGATTGCTGAACTTATAACACACACACACACACACACGCACACGCACACACACACACACCCCAACACACACAGAACTTCTAGAAATAATAATGGAACTCAGCAAAGTCATAGGATGCAAGATGAAAACACAAATATAAACTGAATTTCTATATGCTAGCAATAAATAATTTGAAAATGAAATTAGAAAACGACTTTAAAAAAATCCACAGGTCTATTTGTGGGCACTTGGATTGCTTTCATATCTTAGCTATTGTAACTAATGCTGCAATGAATATAAAGGTGTGCATATTTTTTGAATTAGTGTTTTGGGTTACTTCGGATATAATACCCAAGAAGTGGAATTGCTGGATCATAAGACAGCTCCATTTTTAATTTTTTGAGGAACCTGCATACCGTTTTCCATAGTGGCTGCACCAATCTGCATCCTCACCAACAGGGCACAAAGTTTCCTTTACTCCACATCCTCACCCACACTTGTTTGTTGATTTATTCATGATAGCCATTCTGACAGGTGTGAGTGTGGTTTTAATTTGCATTTCTATGATGATTAGTGTTGTTAAGCATCTTTTCACATATCTATTGACCATCTCTATATGCTTTTTGGGAAAGTATCTATTCAGATCCTATGCCAATTTTTTAATTGGATTTTTTTGACGTTGAGTTTTTTTTTTTTTTTTAAGTTGGATATCTTTTGTATCGTTGGCAAATATGTTCTCCCATTAAGTAGATTGTCATTTAATTTTATGGATTTTTGTGTGTGTGTGTTTTGCTGTGAGAAAACTTTTTGTTTAGTTTTTCTTATTTCCCTTGCTTGAGTTGAGGAGATATATCAGAAAAAATATTGGTAAGAAAAGTGTCCAAGATTTTACTACCTATGTTTTCTTCTAGGAGTTTTCCAATTTAATCTGCTTTGAGTTTACTCTTATATGTGGTGTAAGAAGGTGGTCTAGTTTTATTTTTTCATGTATCTATTCAATGTCACAAAAACCTCTTATTGACTCGACTGTCTTTACTCCATTGTATGTTCTTCTCTTCTTCATAATATATAAATAGCCTTATTTCTGGGTTCTCTATTCTGTTCGATTGATATATATATATATCTATTTTTATGCCAGTACCATGCTGTTTTGATTACTATAGTCCCGTAACATCATTTGATATCATGTAACTTGATACCTCCAACTTTGTTTTTCTTTCTCAAGATTGTGGTGGCTTTTGGGGGTTGTTTGTGGTTCTGTATAAAATTTTAAATTATTTCTTCTAGTTCTGTGAAAAACACCATTGGTATTTTGACAGACATTGTGTTGATTCTTTAGATTGCCTTGGGTAGTATGGACATTTTAACGATGTTAATTCTTCCTATCCAGGAGCATAATATATGCTTCCATTTCTTTTTATCTTTTTTTATTTCTTCAATGTCTTATAATTTTCCAAGTACAGGTTTTTTTTTTACCTCCTTGATTACATTTATTACGAGGTATTTTCTTTTATTTTTTAATGCAGTCAATTTCATATCCTGCTACTTTATGGAATTTATTCTAGTAGTTTTTTGGTGGGATCTTTATGGTTCTCTATATTCAGTATCATGTCATCTGAAAATAATGACAGCTTTACTTCTTCCTTTCCAATTTGGATGCTTTTAATTCTTATTGTCTGATTGCTGTCTGTAGGACTTCCAGCACTATGTTAAATAAAAGTGGTGAAAGTAGACATTCCAATCTTGTTCCTGATCTTAAGGGAAATGCTTTAAGTTTTGTTCTTGTTTTCCCATCAAGCATAATGTTAGCTGTGGGTTTGTCATATATAGCCTTTATTATGTTCTGGTAGTTTCCTCTATTCCCACTTTGCTGGGAGTTTTTATTTTATTTTATCATTAATGTGTCTGGATTTTGTCAAATGCTTTCTCTACATCGGTTGATATATGTTTTTTAATCCTTTATTTTCTTTATGTGATGTATCACATTAATTGATTTGTGGGTATTGTACCCCAAAATAAATTCTAATTGATCATAGTATATTATTTTTTAAATGTATTGCTGAATTTTGTTTGTAATATTTTGATGAGGGTTTTTGCATTTATGTACATCAATAATATTGGCCCATAGTTTTCTTTCTCTGTAGTGTCTATCTGATTTTTAAATTAGGATAATGCTGGCCTTGTCAAATGAGCTTGAGAGCCTTTTCTCTTCTGGATTATTTGGAATAGTTTGAAAAGGATAGGTACTAATTCTTCTTTGAATGTTGGGTAATTTTCATCCTGTTCAGGGCATTTTTTGTTGAAAGTTTATGATTACTACTTCAATTTCATTGATTGTAATAGGTCTGTTTAGATTTTCTGTTTCTTCTTGATTCTGTCTTAGAAGATTGCTTGTTTCTAAGAATTTATTGATTTCTTCCAGATTGTACAGTGTGTTGGCATATAGTCATAATATTTTTTATAATCCTTTGTATTTCTATGTCAGTTGTTACTTCTCCTCATTTATTTCTGATTTTATTTATTTGTGTCCTCTTTATTTCCCTTGATGAGTCTGGTTAAAGGTTGATAAATTTTGTTTATCATTTCAAAGAAACAGCTTTTGGTTTCATTAAATTTTTTGTATTATATTTTTGCTTCTATTTTGTTTATTTCTGCTCTGATCTTTATTATTTTCTTTCTTCAACTCACTTTGAGCTTTGTTTGTTATGTTTTCTAGTTCCTTTAGGTATAATGTTAGATTGTTTATTTGAGACTTTTCTTGTTTCCTGAAGTAGGCCTGTTTTGCTATGAGTTTCCCTCTTAGGACTGCTTTTGTTATGTCCCATAGATTTGGGGTTGTGTGTTTATTTTCATATGTCTTAATCAAATCTTTTGATTTCATCCTTGATCTCATTGTTAACCCATTCACTATTTAGTAACATGTTAGTTATCCTCCACGTGATTTTCACTTTTCTTTTTGTGATTGACTTCTAGTTTCATTCCATTGTGGTCAGAAAAGATGCTTGAGATGATTTCAATCTTAAATTTATTGAAACTTGTTTTGTGGCCTAACATGTGGTCTATCCTGGAAAATATTCGATGTATACTTGAAAAAAAAGTATATTATGCTACTTTGGGATGAAATATTCTGAAAATAGCAATTAAATCCATCTGGTCTGGTGTATCATAAGGTTGCTGATTCCTTTTTTGATTTTCTGTCTGGAAGATTTATCCATTGATGTCAATTGAGTGTTAAAGTCTCCTACTATAACTGTATTACTGTCAATCTCTTTTTTATATGCATCAATATTTGCTTTATATACTTAGGTGCTCCTATGTTGGGTACATAATTGTTTACAGGGGTTATATTCTCTTGTTGAACTGATCCCTTCATCATTACTTAGTGTTCTTTTTTTTTGTCTGTTATTATAGTCTTTGTTTGAAAGTCTATATTGTGTAATATAAGTATTGCTTCCTTAACCTTTTTTTGTTTCCATTTGCATCAAATATCTTTTTCTATCTTTTTACTTTCAGTCTCTGTGGGTCTTTTGTTCTGAGGTGGGTCTCTTGTAGACAAAATATAAATGGGTCTTGTTTTCTTATCCATTCAGTTACTTTGTGTCTTTTGATTGGAGCATATAAGCCATTTACCTTTAAAGTGATTATTAATAAGGTATATATTTATTGCCATTTTAATATAT
>NW_005353762.1:2061624-2111977 GCF_000412655.1 Myotis brandtii | reverse complement strand
AGAGGTCCCTTTCTTCTTAAGGAAGTCCCTTTACCATTTTTTGTAATACTGATTTCATGGTGATGAACTCCTTTAGCTTTTTCTACCTGTGAAATTCTTTATTTCTTCTTCAATTTTAAATGATAGTCTTGCTAGGTATAGTAGTCTTGGTTTTAGTCTAGCTTTTCATCATTTTGAATATTTTGTGTCACTCCTTTCTGGCCTGAAATGTTTCTGTTGAGAAATCAGCTGATGGTTTTATGGGAGTTCCTTTATAGCTAAATAACTGTCTTTCCCTTACTGCTTTTAGGATTTTCTCTTTGTCTTTAACCTTTGTCATTTTAATTCTGGTGTATCTTGGTGTGGGCCTCTTTGAGTTCATCTTTATTGAAACTCTGCAAGCTTCTTGGAGTTGTGTATATCTTTTATTCACCAAGTTAGGAAAGTTTTCCAGTCATTATTTCTTCAAATAGGTTCTTAATCCCTTGCTCATACTCTTCTCCTTCCAGTGCCTTTATGATATATATATTGTTATGCTTGATGTTGTCCCAGAGGTCCCTTAAACTTTCCTAATTTAAAAAACGTGTTGTTTTGTTGTTTGGTGCTCTGATTGGGTGTTTTCTGCTACCTTGTCTCCAAAATTTCTGATTCAATCATCTGCTTCATCTAATCTGCTTTTGATCCCCTCTAATGTATTCTTCATTTCAGATATTGTATTTTTTCATTTTTCACTGGTTCCTCCTCTCTTCTCCCATGTTTATTCTTTTAATGCTATTGAAGTTTCACTAAATTTCTTGAGCATCCTTATAACCGTTATTTTAAAGTCTATATCTAGTAGAGTTGCTTGCCTCCATTTTATTAGTTCTTTTACTGGAGATTTCTCCTGTTCTTTTATTTGATCATATTTCTTTGTTTCCGCATTTTGGCTACCTCTCTGTGTTTGTTTCTATGTATTCTATAGATCTACTATGTGCCCTAACCTTGATATTGTGGTCTTATGTAGTACGTATCCCGTGGGGCTTAGTGGTATAGTCTTCCTAATTATCTGAGCTGGGTACACCAAGAGTGGCTTTTGTATGGGACATGTGATCCCTCTTATTGTAGTTGAGTCATGATTGCTGTTGGCCCAATTGTGGCTGGGGGTGACCCACAGGCTGGCTGCCTGTGAAAATTGACCCTGACCACAGTGTCTGAGCTGCTGTACAAGGGGTGATTGCATGAGGCCCAATTCACCCCTGTTGGGTTTGGTGTTTGCCAAGGCCTTCCTTTGCATGTGCCACTTGTGGAGCTAATTAGATGATGTTCTGATGTGGTCTGAAGCCAGCCACTAGATGTATAGGTTCTGAGGCCTCTAGGGAGGAACTCTGGTGCTATCTGTGGCTGTGCCCAGGCTACCTGTCATATTCCACAAGGCAATCCATGGTTGGTAGCTGCCTGTGCTGGGACTGGGTTCTCATGGGAGGGCCAAGGCTGGCTTACACCAGTACAAAGCCTGGGCCAGGTCAGTGAAAAGGCAAAGCACCCCAAGATTTGCCTCTGCCTTCTGGCTGCTTTCTAGACCCTGTCTACTTGGCATTTGACTGGCTGGTACCTGGTTCACTGGACTATCAATAGATATTTGTTGAGTCAGTGAATAGATGGATGAAAGATGATACAAGAGAGTTAAATGGAGGAGAGTATAGTTTGCTATTGTAGCTGTATTAATGTGGCAATTCTTTAATGTAAAAGTGGGCCAAACCAACGTAGATATCCCCTAGAAATTCATTGTCACAGCCAATGTAAATCTGAGACTTACATCTCCCCAAACAAGCTATAAACATTGTTAAAAGAAAGTGCTAGCCAATGGAACAACTTGATAACAAAAATCAAAAGAGGAAACATTTGGACCAGTTAAAGCAGGAGTCCTCAAACTATGGCCCGCGGGCCACATGCGGCCCGCCAAAAACATTTATCCGGCCCGCCGGGTGGTTTTGCCGCCGCTGCCTGTTGCTGAATTTGTTCATAGTTTTTTTTTAAACTATAGTCAGGCCCTCCAATGGTCTGAGGGACAGTGAACTGGCCCCCTGTTTAAAAAGTTTGAGGACCCCTGAGTTAAAGTCTTTCATTATGTATAGTTCAGGTCATTCTTTAGTGAGCCCCCACCTAATCATGGCTACATAACTATATCAGATGACTGAGCTCTTTAACGCAACCTCCCACCTGGTTTTCCATTGTGACTCAGCATCATGCATCAAGAGCTGGAGACTTGTTTATTGACTCTGATCCTCTCCTCTTATAAACAACAGGTCCATTTGCTTCAGAAATTTCCCATTTGGTTCTCTAGCATCTGCACGATGTGAGCTCACAAACTTCTGAAACAAAAGAACTTTTAAAATATATATTTAAAAGAAGACCATACATGTGCCATTGGAGATGAAGGTAAACTTGTTCTTTTAAAGGACATGACAACAATTCTTCAAATAACCAGCCTCTAACTTTAAAATCTCAGGAGGAGGAGAAGGATATAAATGAATCACACATATGAACTAAAACTTTAGTATCTTAAATAAAATGGCACAACATTTTATAGCATTTGATTCTACTTTAACTTCACAGAAGCTCTGTCCAGAGATATCTTGGGCTTAAATTTTTTGGTCATCTCAAAGAGGAAACAATGTTCCCGCATCCATTCCTGCCAAGCGTGCAGGATGGAGTGTTTTCTGAAATGTTTAAAGAAAAGTGAGTCCAATATAAACTTGGTATTAATACAATCATTTCTTTCCTTAGGATGACCCTTTAACCTACATGATCTCATCCTATTTTACAGCATTGCCTGTGATGGGATATCATGTAAAGAGGCTATAAAGCTCAGAAGAATCACATTTCAGCTAAAAGTGGAAGTTGGTAATAAACAAAGCCGGCTGGTTTGGGGAATGGAGCAATATACTAAAATGTAAACACACTGTAAACTGAGCCTGGGTGGAAGGGTTGGACATTTTCTTAATACAGACAGTTTCTCTCCCACATTTGCACTGGAAAGAAAGAGTGAAGCCTCAGAGTTGCTGATGATACTACAAAGGCTCAGAATCAGCACTACTACCATCAGGGTTGCCACTCCCTAAGAATGACAAGACTTGGCCAACTGGCCTCTATATAATGAACCGCACATTGTTATGAAGTTTTATTTTGCTGCTTCTATAAACCCAGGGGAAGATGCCAACCCAACTGAAATCTAAGAAGAATCAAGAGAAGAAATGTGATCTTTGCTATGAACAATTCATCAACCCTTTTGGAAGAGAGATGCTTGCAGAGGTCACCCAGGTCAGCAGAGAGTGAATCCCTCATCTCTTAGAAGAAATCTGTGTCTGGCATTCATTGACTTGCTGCAAAGGCAAAGCCTTAAGCCTTCCATCAGAAGCACCTGGTCTGCTCCTGATGGAAGAGCAGAAATAATTAAAAGGAACAGACATTTTGGGAAGAAATCCAGGTGATAAAATTCTATGGGGTGAGTGCAAAGCGAACAGAGCGCAGGGACACGCACACTTGCTTTCACCTTGTCCCTCTTTGTGTGTCCCCAGGAACATGCAATCATTCACAAGCCACTCATCATGGCAGGAACTGGGTCTGAGCTGCAAGCCCAGGGAACAGAACTGCATGGATATAGCCGCCTACCCACAGCCCATGCTTTTGTCACACCTCAGCTGCACACATCCCCTCAACACACGTTTGCTACAACCTGGGAGAAGAGACGGGTGCAGGTAGTTAGCCATCTTTCAACCAAACTGAGCTCATGCCTGAATTATTAAGCAGCAAGCATTGGCAGGCACAGCTAGATTTAGGGCTCCCAATTCTGAAACTGCAGATATAAGGAGATGGGGCACTGTATTTCTCTGACATTTTAAGGAGCATGTTCCATGTGGACAGAGGAAAGACTTGATGAGCTGCTAGGGGTGAGGAGTGAAATGTGGAAAGCATGCTCAGACTGCCTTTCAGAGGGTGTGTCTGTCAGCAGCAGCACTCTTGTCTTCCTGGGGAAAGTCTGCAAGTCTGAAGTCAGAACCGAGTCTGCTAAACAACAGGATGAGACATTGCTCAGCAGGTAGATCCTTCAAGCTATTTTCCCACTGGGTGCTTAGCCTCTTCACTAAAATAAATATGCAACAAATATTTAAATCATATTGGCTTAAAGGGGTGCCAAATGCTTGGCTTGACCTGAGTACCCATCTCTGTCTCTCTCCCTTTCAGGAAGAAGGTGGGTGTCTCCTAGGACAGAAGGAAACATTATGAAAATAAGAAAACAAACATATTTAACAAGAAAAAATTGTTTGGGGCCTTAAGTAATAAAGACTTGAGAAAACTCTGGCCCTAGAGCAGTGATGGCGAACCTATGACACGCGTGTCAGAGGTGACACGCGAACTCATTTTTTTGGTTGATTTTTCTTTGTTAGATGGCATTTAAATGTATAAAATAAATATCAAAAATATAAGTCTTTGTTTTACTATGGCAAATATCAAAACCTATGACACGCGTGTCAGAGGTGACACGCGAACTCATTTTTTTTGGTTGATTTTTCTTTGTTAAATGGCATTTAAATATATAAAATAAATATCAAAAATATAAGTCTTTGTTTTACTATGGTTGCAAATATCAAAAAATTTCTATATGGGACATGGCACCAGAGTTAAGTTAGGGTTTTTCAAAATGCTGACACGCTGAGCTCAAAAGGTTCGCCATCACTGCCCTAGAGAGTATCTCTTTCTGTGAAGGAACTGGGTGGCAGGGGAAGGCCTATCTCAGGAGCCCTCGAAAGTCCTGACTCATTCATGATAGAGTAGGAAGGGCCTAGGAAGTCTTTAACCTGGTGTTTTGAAAACATTTAATAGAACTGTCTTGTTTTATTTTGTTTTTCAGGAGCAGAACAGAAGACTGTGGGGAACTTGGAAGTCAAGGAGGCTGGGCCTTGCCTGCTGAGCCCTCCTGAGTGACCATCAATGGTGGATTCTTTTTGTAACACATACTAACTTCCAATTGCAAATTATTTTCAACTATTATTCTTAGAGTTCTGAAAGTTATCTAGACATTTTTTTTAAAAAAACTGTATTCAGTAAAATTGTTAAAAGAAAATGTTTTCAAATTTTATTAATTTTTTTCATAGATTGCAGATATCAAAGCATAAAAAAAAAAACCTTAAAAAAGCAAAGAACAAAAAATATAGTGGAATTCCACAAGACCAGAATTCAATTTAACCATATGTTTTTTAGATGAGGGGAAAAAAAGGTCTCAAGGACCATATTTATAAAATGTCACTGATTTGTTTAACAAAAATAAAACCAAAACCAAATCCAATTTAATGTGTTGGGAGTTTTCAAGAGATAAACATGTAGATCTTGGCCTCAAGGAGCTTTTTGTCTGACAGGAAGGGAAATATGTGTGTGGAAGTAGAATATGAACTGCACACTGATATCTTCCATAGGAAGCAGATAAAATGCCCTGGGATCTTATGCTGCAGAGTTTTCACTCTGCCATGGAGATACTCAAGGGGACCTCTAAACAAGATCTGACGTCATGGGCTATGCCGGGGTATAGAGAGTGTGACAGCCTGGAGGAAAGGACCTGGCAGAAAAATCATGAAGAAAACAAAACAAAACTCAGTGTACACAGCCTACAGTAAGCGTTGGAACTTATGTTTTCTATAAAGGGATCCTAGAAGGTGAGAAATTTGAGTCCAGATAACACTAAATCTTAAATGTCAATTTAAAGAACTTGACTACTATTCTACAGATGAATTGCTGTTTTGAGATGAGATGTGACAAAAGTCAGAGATGAGCATTAGGAAAATTAGTCTGGCTGATTATAGGCACAGACTTCAGAAAATTCAATAGTGACAGAATGAAAAGGGAGGGGCATGCACGAGATCGATGATCAGAGCTACATTACAGTCCAGCCCATGCAATGTGACCATGATCCAACGAGATGCCCAGTGTAAAGCTCCGCAAACTTTTAGTGCTCATCAAAGTACAGATTGTCATTAAGGGAAAGGTGCTGTGGGTCAAAAATCTGGAGGTCTACTTTCAACTTTGAGGCCCTACATAAGTGACTATGAGCAACAGTTTCCTCATGTGATTAAGAGGTAAGACAGCATCTACTGCTCATGGTGCTTGAGAGGGATTAAGATAATGATACAGGTGTACCCTAAATTTTCCAGAGATGACAAGACAGGATGCTGATGAAGTCTGAGTGGTATTAATACCAAAGCACCCTCAAGGCTCAAGGCTGAGTCACCACCTGCAGGGCTATTGGCCGCATATCCTGAAGTCTATTCCAGTTTTTTCAGGCACTTTCCAAGTAGGGTTGCCAGGTTTAGTAAATAAAAAAAATTACAAGATGTCCAGGTAAATTTGAATTTCAGATGAACAATGCATATTTCATTTATTTATTTATTTATTTGTTTGTCTGTTTGTTTATTTATTTATTTATTTATTTATTTATTTATTTAGTGTATTACAAATGTGACATGTCATGTTCACTTCCTATCCACCCCGTTGGTGAGGGCGGGATTCCCACTCTAGTTCTGAGGATGGCCAGACACGCCACACCTGACACTGGACAGTGGAGATTAGCAGCAGGTTGTCAGTCACATACACTATAGCCCAAGGTGGGAGGGTGCTGTGCACTGCGCAGGGCCACATGGGACAGACCTCAGAACAGAGGCTAAGAGCGCGGGTGGCCTCTGGTTCCTGTGGGGGAATGTGCAGGCCCGTTTGAATAATTCCCTGGCAGGGAATCGAAGCTCGTCACCGTCCCCATGGTGGGGAGGGTTGTCTGGCTCGGGAGTAGCATCTGCAGGAGCATAATGGGGACGGGATGTGCAGTTAGGCCATTTGAGACCCTCCCAGTGTTACATGGCAAGGCAGCATAGAACAGTGATTTTAGGCCTTCTACCACAATGGTGTTCATTGTTTATCTGGAATTGAAATTTAAGTGGGTGCCTTATATTTTCTCTAGGAAACTTATTTCCAGAGATGGTCGCTTCACATGAATGCCCATCAGCCTCAGGTTGGGGACAGCTGGCCACTCGCAAGACTCTGCTGCTAGTGTCACCCATAAGACTGCGCAGGCCCGGCTCTCCACCCCCTCCCCCCAACCTACTTCCCAGCTGTAGGGCCCAGGGGCACTGAGTTGGGGGGTGGGATCTGCTAGGCCCCTTTCATATGCGGCTCATTCTTTGAATGGGCTTAAAGAATCAAGAAGCACATGATCAAGACTTAAGCTCTGTTCAGAAACACGTTGCCCTGCTTCTGTCCTACCTCTTTATTCTCAGAGCCTGAAACTAGTCCTTCGGGCTGAGATGAAAACTGTTCTTCCCCCAGTTTTTCTTACATGAAAATATAAACCTGCCTCCTGTTCCAGACTTCCAGTATGAACATGCCAACTAGGCACACAGCATCTCCTCTCACAGTCCATTTCCCGTGAAGCCCGACAGGCGATGAGAGTGTGTAAATGGTAGACTGGGCTTCCTTCTCGGCTCTGTGGAGGCTGCGGATCAAGCTCTGCTGCTGTGCTCTGAGCTCCTAGTGCCAGCGGGTGCTGATGGTGTTGGTGTAACAGGACAAAATGTCCTAAATCCCGAAGGCGAGATATTTGGGGGAGAGGAGAGGTGGAGTTTGCCCTGATGATACTGATGAGGCTAAAGGCTTTTCTTTCTTTTAAACTGACAGAAACTCCTACCTCTGGGAAGTAAGTAGGAGTGTTACAGAGTGAGTCAGGGATGCTGGCTGCGAGGGGGGAGGGGGTCCCCTAGGAAGGACACACTGGCTCCGCGTGAAGCAGCTGAGCTATCTGACTTCAAGTGAGCATGTGCACTTGGAAATAGCTCCTTGGGATGACCCCATTGTTACTATTTTTACAACAAAGACATTTGGGGACCTACGCTGTGGCAGCACTCTGCTGAGCATAGTAGACGTCATTGGCTTTTCGGAGCTTACACTTCCGGGAATTGTCATCAGCCTAAACAATGCATAGTGCCAGTCTCATAGTTGGTTATAGACCTCAGTGCTTATACCCATTATTTATACAGAAACAAATGAAGCAGTGAGATTTTTAAATACAACATGTATGTGCTTGCTTAATACTCTTCACAGGCTCACCATTGCTTCCAGATGGACAAAAAGAATGCCCATGCCCTGCACCCTGCTTAACCAGGCCACTGACCTCCTCATGCTCATCTCTGCACGGGATGCCCTTCAGGCTCCCATTGCACATGCTGAGAGTAGTGGAAGCTCTTGGCCAGGAAGAGTGGGCTTTGCTAATAGGCCTGTGCCTTTACAGAGCTCTATGCTTAATGAGTGTTAAGGTGTCATTCTCCTGTTGTCTATGCAGCTCTTCTTCTTTCCCCTCATTTTTGTACAGATGAATATAAGATAATCTATATATATAAAAGGCTAATATGCAAAGTGCCCCCTATGGAGTTTGACCAGCAGACTGGGAGTTTAACTGCTCGCTATGACATGTGCTGACAACCAGGGGGTGGCACGGGAAGGAGGAGGCAGGAAGGTGGGGAGGCTGGGAACCTGATCGGCCCTGATTGCCAGCCAGACCTGGGGAACCCTACCCATGCATGAATTTCATGCACCAGGCCTCTAGTACTTATATAATAAGATAACTATTATGTAATCCACCTATGATCTCCAGAATAATGTGACTGGCAAGAGTTGGTGGAAATTTAGCAATAAAATAATTATTAAACCTAAGAAATAATCCCCTTTTTACCCAGTATTGTAGCCACCAGCCACTACTGAGCCCTGAAATGTGATCATCCAAACCGTAAAACATCCTCTGGATTTCAAAGACTTAGTCAAAAAAGGGGGTGGGGATGTAAAATCTCTCAATAACGTTTTATATTGGTTACATGTTGAAATGATATATTGGATCTACTGGATTAAATACAACATATTATTAAAACTAATTTCATTTTATATTTTTCATGTGGGTAGTGGAAAATTTCAAATTACATGTATGGCTTAGCTCCTATTTCTCTGGGACAGCGCTGCTCTAACCCTTATTCCACCTTCACTTCTTCAGGGCGACATCTTGACCTCCCTGACCCCATGAATGCCTCCAATTACATGTTCTCGCGGCCTCCGCTCACCATAGTGCTATCACAGCTACCTGTGCAGTGCTTGTCTCACGTCTGCACCCTCAGGAGACTTGTTCCATGAGCATGAGGACCATCTCTGCTCACCGACTCTCCACACTTAAGGCCATTCCTGCTCCTGTGAGCAAGTCAGCACATAACAGAAGAAATAAACAAGTGGCACGTATATGAAAAGACATTTATAACTGGCTGTTGACACCGACCTAGGGATGAAATCGAACCACAAAAGTAATGGCAGAATTTAAAAGTTCTTGTTTGGCTGGAGAGTGTGGTGGAATTGTGAAAGATAAAGCTTACGGCAACAGGAATAAAAGCCTTGTCCAGCCCACAAATTAAAAAAAAATCAGTGGTGTCAGTAAGGGATGGAGAGATGTTGGGTGGGTCCTGGGCTTGTAGTCAATGACAAGTCATTGTGGGAGGCTGTTAGAACAGAGACAGTGCGGATTCTGCTGTCCAGATGGAAGCAGGACTCTTCCCGTTGAGCTGCATGTGTGCAGATGGTACCTGGGTGTTGTGCCTAGTCCAGGCGATCTTCACAGAGTGACCTCCGAGGAATTTAACCAGCATGCAAAGGGGCCTTGAGACCGAGATACAGGTAGCAAAGCTGAAGGAAATGAGAATGTTTTCCCTGAAGAACAGGGAGAACATGCTATGAGCTTTCGAATGTTGTTTTATTGAAGAGGCGCTCAATTGTATTGTTTCCAGTGGTAGAATGGAGAACTGCAAGTAGCAATCACAAAATACCAATTTTTAGCTTTATAAAAAGAACTTGCAATGAAAATTCCTCAGGACTTCACTGTGTTATGTTTAAAGTGATCAGTTGCTTGTTGTTCGCAGGGATGTAAGCGGAGGCTGGTGGTCACGTGGTAAAGATGTGGCAGGGTGTCCAGTCTGGCTAACGTGTCTGTGGAGATCAGTGCCCAGCGAAATGCGGGGCTCCTGCCAGAGGCAGGCAGGCAGGCTCCCCACTCAGTCACTGCATTGGAGCGACTCCCAGGGGTGGCAGCCTTTGGGCCAGACCAGGCTCCCTAACTGGATTGAGGTGAGTGAGAGGCGGAGCCACCTGCATGGGGACTGTGGCCTGAGAATGGCCTGACCTCTCTTGGGAGCAGAGGGTGATAGCAAAAGGCTGGCCTCCTCCTGATGCCATGGCCTGGCTGCCACTTGGGCGGAGTGGTGCAGGAGTGGGGGGCCTGGCTGTCAGAGGCTGGGGAGGCACCCATCCTGGGGAGGCTGGGGCCTGGGAGGCGAGGATGAGGATGAACTGAGGCTCTGAGCCCTGGAGCACGTTCTCTGGTCCATCAGACTCGGTTACAGAGCACCAACTCGCAGATACACTGGTGCAGACCATCAGCACTGCCACCGCCGGGCCTGAGGCATCAGCGGGCCCTGCGGGCACAGGGGCTCCACAGCTGCCTACGGAGCCCCGTGGCATTTGGCCTGAAGTCCTTCCAGGAAATACAAGGGAATGGGTATTCTATTGTCCTTGGCTGGTCTTGTTTGGGTGCAAACACGGAGTTAAGGGGATAAAGACAACAAAGAGGGGACAAGGTCAGCTGCAGAGGAGAAGGATTTCCTGCCGGAACAGGTGATCAGAAGCAGCAGGAGCAGGGGAGGCCCTGCTGTGTGAATGATGAGGGTAGCGCAGCCCAGACAAAGGCCTGGAGGAGGGAACGGTCCTCCTCTGAGAACCAGCAGAGGAGGTGTCACCAGAGCTTGCACCTTGACACCGGCTCCAGTTTCAGAGACAGGGCCCCCTGCTCACACTTGTGAGATCCGTTTCATCCTCAAAAGCACATAAGCGCACGGCACATTTTTCTTTACGCCCAAACCAAGGCCTTTGAGCTGCTGCTACATCTTTTCCTCGAGCTTCTCTGTGATCTCTCAAGTATTTGCGCTGTGACTATTGAAGAATTACTTTATGTTCGTTCTCCTGGGAACACACACAAAAAAATCACACATGAGATTCTATTGTCTGAACTTATTTAAGTTACGATAATCGAAACCATAAATGCCTCCCAAAGCACCCAGCGTCACCTCTATTGGTCATTATACTACAGAACAAATGGCTCTCGCCAGGCTCTGCTCTGATGCCCTTCGAACAGCTATTTGTTTCTATTTATTCTTGAAATATTCCGCCGCTATCTCATATGGAACAGCTTTTGAAGATTCCTGTGAGCACAGCTGGGAAATTCCTTCTTTGAAGTGCCCATTTATTCATCTTTTGTCAGTGGCAGGCTCTTTATGCTCAGACATTTCATACTTTGCACAGTTATTTCAAAATCTATTTCATTTGACGCAGAGTCAATTTATCATTCTGCACACACCCCCATTTCTCTTACCCCCCGTTTCTCTCACTCTGCCATTCTGCTAAGTTCATCAGAGCACTTTTCTCTCTTCTCGCTTCCCTCTCAGCTGCAGGGTGGGGCCTACACAGGCACCGAAAGCCCACTGCTTCCAGGTGCTCCAAAGCCCAGCTTCCCAGGGACCGCAACCAGGCCCCGAGTATACAGAAGTTGGAGACCCAAACCTAGAATCTGTCAATTATTTGAGCAACTGCTCTCAGACATAAATCTGAAAGTGTGTGTGTGTGTGTGTGTGGTGGGGGGGGGGGGGTTCATTGGAGAATATCAGCTTGACTCCGTTTTGAATCAAAGAAAGCTTCTATGGTTGGTGCACCTGGTTGCCAACTATGCTTTTCCAGGCTTTCTCAGTGGACCAGTTCTGCACATGGGTGAGCTGTGTGTCCAGTTGTCCAGGTGTGGAGGAGACGAGAGGATGATGCCATGGTCCTGAGATCGCTTCAGCTTCAGCAGAGTGTTCCCTTAAGCAGCTGCACAAAAGGGTTTTTCTTCCAGACTCATTCCAGCTGAGTGTTGCCACTTTTATTTGACCTAGCCAGGAGGAAAGGCAATTCCACACGATGGGAATCCAGGCTGTTGATATCTGGGGTCCTTCTCTTGTTTGGTGTAATAGCACACATAGTGTAACTCAGCGAAGATGCCCACCTCCTCACTGATGGGCTAACTAACAATGCAGATGGCCCCTGCATGTGTATGGCTCTTCATATAAAATCTCCTCATTGCGCCTGGGGCAACCAGGACTCCTCTGGGACACTCCTTTTCATTTTGGAAATCTTATAAGAGGCTCATTGAGGGGAGCAGGGAGAAAGGCACCCAGAGAAGGAGAACCAGGTGGTTCGGAGTCAGTACAATGGGCTGAAGGAAGGGGTCTGAGGAATGAGTGATTCAGGGAGAGAATTGAGAGGATGCTGAGCTGAAGCTGGAAGACTGAGCAGAAATAGAGGCTGCTGCCTTCAAATATTTGTGGTTGTCTTCAAAGCATTTTCCTGACTGTGGAAGTTATAATCCTATTTAAGAAATAGTTCAGAAAAGAGTGTAAGAAAAACTAATAGTGAACCTTAATCTCTCTACAGTATTTTCATATAATCTGAATTACATTATATATAGAGGTCTTCTGACCAATCCTATTTCTATCTGTACAAATCAAATATGCACTTACTATCCAGTGTAATATTATAGACAAATATAACATAGGAAGTAAAATCTCCCCATATTCTGGCATCCCAAACAGAAGCACTGCTCACACTTTTTTGGGGTCACTTCCTGACATTTTATTAAATATGACTATGTCCATTTCTTTGATGTTCATTTCTCTGCACTGTAATGTAAGCTCTGTGAAGAGAGGATTTTGTTTAGTTTTACTCTTCTATCCTTAATACCTACAGTAGTTTGAACATACAATGTGCACTCTGTCCATAATTGCCAAATGAATGAATAGGTACATAAATGAATTGATGATAACTCCCCATAATTAGAACAAGGTTTATAAATACTATTTAAGATCTTTAATCATATTGCTTATAACACCTGGCAAAATGGGTGCTTATTTAGTTAAAAGGAAGAAGGAAAAAAAAGATAAGAAGGAAGAAAAAAGAATAGTGGGAAAACAAAGAAAGAAAAAAGACAGTTTTTATAAATGTAATTGGAAAAATAGTATCTCATATAAGTTTTAGTGTATTAATTTCTAAAGTCTTTTATTATTGTCTCCATTAGATTTTCTGGAGGAACTTAGGCTAATCAACCTAATATACTTTTTATCTTCTAATTTACAAAATTCAACTTTTATCTTTATTATTTTCTTTCTCTGTTAAATTTTTTTTCTGTTATTTGAATACCAAATCTGTCCATTTAATAATTTACTTGTTTAACTATGAAACAACCTTAAATTATGAATGTCCTTTATTATGTTTATTTTTTGTCTAATTTATACATCAAGTCTAAAAATATAAAAAGTTTTATTGTGGTTATTGTTAATTTTTCAGTGTTTGCTTTATATTTATAGTGATTATAGTTTGGTGTTCAAACACTCATAATGCATGTCTTCATTGTGGGTTATAGTTTGATTGATTTTGTGATGTTAGCCTCTTTCTTTTGTTTATTATTAGCATTTTTTTTCTTTTTACTTTTTAGGCCACACCAAAAAGTAGCTGCTATGCTTGATGTGGAAGAGTAGTTACATTGGCTCCTGGTTGCAATAGATGTTGGGACCAGTAGTGGTGGGAGGTATCACCGAGCCAGTCTGTTTCATGTCACCTCTGATTTATTAGCAAAACACGTAATGGTCCTTGAAATGAATCTTTGTGTCTTTTGCTCAGTTCAGTTCCTTTGATATCACACTTTACAAAAGCTCCTCTAGAAATGCTCGCCAGACACAGTTTCTAATGTTATTGTAATTTTTCTTGGTTTGTGATGTGTGGAGAAGATACCTACTGGAGAAGGGTTCCTGGGTGCTAACTGGGCTCAAATTCACTGGTAAAAGCAGAGCCTAGCAGATGTTGTACACAGGGGCCTCTCACACAAAACCACACTTCAGGGAGAAGCCTGCAATGAACTGCCTGCCTGCCGTCTGAGCCTGCCCTTATAAAGGAGTTCTCGGGATTGTATTTCAACCAATAGGACAAAGACTTTCTGTGTCCAATCAGAGCTGCACAACCATATCCTCTCCCCTGCCCCCAACAACATTATCACCAACCAATCAGAGCAGCTTCATTCTGGCCAATCAGTTCAGTACTTTTCAGACTAATCAAATTGCAAGGACTTGGAATCCTCATTTGCATGAAGATAGACCAATCAGGGGCCAGGAGCAGATACTTTGGTCTGTATAAGTCAGCTCCCCATGGAGTGCACCTTTCTTTCCACCTAAGACTGAGGACTATGTTTCCCTGGCTGGAGCTGAAACACAGAAGATGAAACAGAAAAGATGTCTCCGATGGGACCGCCAGACTGGAGCAGGTGGAGCAGAACAGAACAGAGCTGTCTAGCTGGAGAGGGGCTTCACCCCACAGCCTCCTGGCCCCAGCGCTGCCTCACAGTCATGCTGTGCTGCTTCATGATTGAGCTGTAGCACTGTTGAGCTATTCCCAGCCTGCTGTATCACAATTGAGCTGATGCTATAGAAACAGCAACTAGACCTACATGTTAAGAGGGAGTAAAACTCTTTACAGTAGAGCTCAATGGAGAAGTATCTTTGTATTTTAGGAATGGGAAAAGTAATTCATTAGTACATGAAGCAAAATGGAATTTAGAAGCTAAGCATGCAGCTCTGGCCGGCTTGCTCAGTTGGTTGGAGCATCATCTCATGCACCAAAAGGTTGCGGGTTTGATTCCTGGTCTGAGCACATACCTAGGTTGTGGGTTAGATGGCCAGTCAGGGCCCATTTGGGAGGCAATCAATGGGTATTTCTCTCTCAAATTGATCTCTCTCTCTCTCTCTCTCTCTCTCTCTCCTTCTCCCGCCCTTCTTTTCTCTCTAAAAATACAAACAAGCAAGCATATCCTTGGGTGAGGATTAAAACAAACAAAAAGCAAACAAAAACTAGGCATCCAGGTTAAGTTTCCCCTAACAGTACTCTGTAATAATGAAATTCCAAATTTCTAATTTGTATAAAGGTGGAACCGATTCCCACCATAACTAAAGAGGATTTTGCTCTTAAGGTCTGGGTTACAGTTATGGGAAGAAAATAAAAGGGTTAGGCTGTGTCTCTGGAGTTAGCCTCAGAGTGATAAGTGGCATCTAAGTTGATGAGAGATAGCATTTAATCATCTACAACAGCACATAAATAATTTTGACCTCCATTAGTTTTTTTTTCTTTAGACAGGAACATCTTAAAATTTTCCTCACTCCTATCAATACCATAAACTTCTAATTTTTATTTCTAACCCAGAATTTTTCAAAAGTGACAGATCTATCAAAAGTACATCCGAGTGCAGAAAGCCAATCATCTGTCAAATAAGAATCAACCAAAATTGAGAATAAGTGAAACATGAGTCTCATTTCAGATGCAGTCGGACCTGGAGGCAATCATAAAATTGGTATTTAAATTATCAGGGCAATTCCCATCCTTCACATCATCATTTGGACACTCAGGTTGCAGGTCTGCTTGATGCAGGCAGCACCTTCCACCCACACCAAAGAAAACCTCAGGTCTTCCCAGCACTATGAGAAGAAAGTCATCATTTTGATGTACTATTTGTTACAATGAAAAGACTTCCCATAACCATCTGTTTCTTATTAACGTGTTTATTTGTTCACCGTCAGGGAGCAGGGGCTGACTAGCAGTCCCCAGACGCATAAGCAAAGCCATGATTATCATCAGAATCTTCAAGAGTGGATAGTGGAAGTCATGCTGTGTAGCTTCTTCACTGTGTAAATCAAGACACACAGACCTCACTAAATGTTTGTACGATTCATGGCCATGTAGTCAATGTCTGTAATTATTTTTCAGTCCTGTAAAGGTCCATAGGTGAAAACACAAATATTTTTTTAGTAGTGTGCGTCTATGCATTATCAAAATAACTGGTTTAAAAGTGAAAATTATAACATCTACTGAAGGCCAGGACACAAGGGAATGGTACTCACAAACATTGTCTTGGGGACAGTGAATCGCTTTGGCATTTTAAGGAAGTAATCTAGTAATATCAACAAAAAAATGCACATCTTTGACCTAGTAATATACCTGTGTCAATTTAGTCTACAGAAATAAGAGACAGAGCTTAAAGATATTTAGCAGGATGGTATAGGGCAGTGATGGCGAACCTATGACACGCGTGTCAGAGGTGACACATGAACTCATTTTTTTGGTTGATTTTTCTTTGTTAAATGGCATTTGAATATATAAAATAAATATCAAAAATATAAATCTTTGTTGTACTATGGTTGCAAATATCAAAAAATTTCTATATGTGACACGGCACCAGAGTTAAGTTAGGGTTTTTCAAAATGCTGACACGCCGAGCTCAAAAGGTTTGCCATCACTGGTATAGGGTCTGAGTAACTTTTTTTTCCCCAAAGATTAAAACTGTTGGGGGAAAGTAAGGGGGACACCTGCAATGATATCAACATCAAGTGGGTTTTTTTTTAATAAAAATAACAACCGAGTCATAATAAAAAATGCTAAGCATTCCCATGTTCTCAGTCCAATGCTGGCATTTTGATAGGGACACAAATCCTGCCAGTACTGGGGAATGGGAAAGGAGGAGAGAAAGAAGCAGAGATTGGGCTCACACCTAAAATTCAATTTTAAAACAAATAAGATTGAATCTTCTGAACTCATGTGAGACTGTCTTATCAAACAAAAGCCACCAAATTGTTATGGGGTTTTATGGAAGGGAGATTGACAGAGCACAGACAGGAGCAGTTATTGGACAGGTAAGTTTTTATACCTCAACAAGTTGATATACCACATTTATAATTGTTACTCCTAAATGTACTTGCATATATTTTTTGGAAATTGTAATGAGAAAAAAGCAAAGAAAAATCAGAAAATAATAAATAATAGAAAAATAAGAAATTTCAGGACAATATCTGAATGTCCATCATGAGGTGGTCAGATAAACTGTGGAATTTTCTGGACCTTTTAAAATGGAGTGGTTAGATCATAATTATCAACCTGCAGGAAGATTGTTAAGGGAAAAAACAAGTTACATTTGAATGTATATATAGTATGACCCAATTAAGTAGAACCAAACCAAACAAAACAAAACAAGTGTCTGCTTACCTATCATCTGGTTTATTAACATTGGATACCCCCACAGGTGATGGCAGGAGGAAAGAACGAAAAAGAGCAAGAGTGGAGAAAAGAGAGGTTAGGAAGAAATTATTTTTTCTTTGTAGATTTTTACCATTTCAATGTTTGCAATACATTGGTAAAGATTTACTTTGGAATAAATCTATGACAAAAAATAAACAAAATTAAATAAAAATTTAGTAAACATAAAAATCAAAGCGAGAGCTAGAAGGAAGTAGGAAACATTGCTTCATGACCTTGGAGTGGTTATCTGTAAGTGGATTAAATAAGTGTGTGTGGAGCACCTGCTCTGCCACCTCTGAGATGGATGCTTTCGCATTTACTTCCTTCAACAACCTGGTGTGGTCAGAGATGCATTCCCTGTAGACACTTGTAGACAAAGCTTTCGGTAATTGTAAAGAAAAAAACATTGATATCCTGAAATTTAAAAATTGGTTTCTATGAATTTCACAGAACAGAGCTCAAAAAATACAGACAGGAAGGAGGAACAAATAAAATTGCAAGCTGGGAAGCCAGGGTCAGTTCTGCCTTGAGATGCATTTTAAAAATTAGCATAGCTTTATTAAAATCTTCTCTGAACAGGGCTGTGTTTGACAAATTGCCAATAGTTAGTTCTTTTACTTAAAGATTAGCCCTGGTCTTACCTCTTTTTCTTTTCTCTACCACAGCATGCCCATCTCAAAGTGAGGTTCTTTCCCTTAGAAAAACAAATAATGGCTGATCTAATAGTCATATAGTTTGGATTCACATGGGGGCCAAAATAAATAATCTACTTTAGAACATAAACATCCTGTTCATCCTCAGGATCCAGTCTCCGTAGAGCCTGGTCTGATTGTATTGCCAAGTAGCTGTGTTTATCCAGAGCTCCCGTTAGAACTTCCTGGCAATGGTAGAGCATAGGTCACGTGGTTCTAGAATCCAACAAGAAGAACCCAAGCTGGAGGCTCAGAATGCCTACTCTCTCCTACCCTTGGCCAGGGACTCCCTGTAAGGGGAATCTTTTATTTCTTTTCCCCACCATGACCACCAAGTCTACCTGTCCCCTGTAGCCTGGAGAACCAAATATTGTTGCCTGGATACTCTTAAGCCTTAGCTTTCTCTTGTAGTCCTTTCAATGTTAAAGCATTTGAATATAAATGACTTGGTATATGTTAGTGCTTTTCCCAAATCTCTAGAGTTAGGCATGTGGGGGTAGGGGGCTGTCATATTTTCAGGTTCACTTCCTGAGACCCTGTCCTCTGAATTCCCAGTCCCTCGGCTTCAATCACAGTTCTTACAATGGAGGTCCCACTCCCGCACTGCTCTGCCCCCACTCGAGAGGACCTCTCTTCCTCTATCCTGCAGAGCCCAAGCACAGGGCTGTGTGAGTGAAGGTGGGAGAGCTTTATAACAATTAGAGGGTGAGCAGTAAAGATTGATTGTATTACAGGGAAGAAAACAATTTCCAACTTATGCCACACATGACAGTTCTATAAATGTATTGGCTAATTCCTAAAACAAGGTCACTGTTATTGGACGTGTCTCTCTGTATACCTTCTGTTATGGTCTTGCTGTACCAGTGGTTCTCAGTATTGGCTATATATTAGAATCACCTAAAATCTTAAAAAAAACTCCAATGCCCAAGCCTTGCTCAGACCAAATGAAATCAGAATTTCTTGGGGTGTGATCGTCACCATGTTTAAGGCTCTCCAATTGATTCTAGCATTCAGCAGTTTGAGAACCGCTGCTCTAGATATTTCTTGTATTTCTCTTTTACTTTTTCTCAGACCCATGAAGTCTTTTATCTCAAGTTTCCCAAGGAAACCAAAAGTTCTCTCATTTCATTAGAAGCAGTTCAGATATGTTATATAAGTATGTACATATATATGCATGCATGTATGTAAGTATGTATGTATGTATGTATGTATACCCATACTTTTGGTCTCACTAACTTACCTATGCTGTGGCTGTGCCCATGGGTCTTCAGTGTTTTCTCCACAGGGTGTCCAAAAATAGGCTGAAACCAAGGCACTATTTACCCCCAAGACAAATTATGTCACTGGCCAAGAAAGCAGACACAGCTGCAGTCAGTTTTTGTATAAATAGACTTTTTTCCTTAACAGCACACATGAAAAAAGTTCTTGGAGTCCCTTGAAAATCAAGGGGTTTGCATGTCTAAAAGCTCTTACTGTTCGTACAATGCCCACCTTCACCCACCTCCTTTGGAGATCAGACTTTCCTTCTGCCAAAGCAGTGCGATCTCAGTGAGATCTGTTCTCACCCCAAACTCACAAAAACAGACCCTCCAAAGTGAGCCCCGGGCACTCCTGCTTTGGGGCCTGGGGCTGGAGAAAATGAACTGTTAAGTCTTTTTGATCTTGAATGCCTGAGAGTCTGATTTCCCTGCACGTGGGAGGAGAAGCTGGAGGAGCTGACCCACAGGTGTGAACTGAACCTGACTAACCCCTGCTCTCCACATCTGTTCTCTGTGCATTGGTGTTATTTGGCATTTTAATGGACACTTTTATTGAGGATTGGACAAGAACAGATGCCAATGAGACATTGCTTTTCTGTAGCTTCATCTATCCACGCTTGCTCCATCACCCAGCATTTGGCTTTCCAGAATAAGCAAGGTCTTCAGCCTCTACATCCAGGTGCTCCGGAGGCCCCGTGAGGGTGCCAGTGAGGGGCTGCGGTGGATATTGGAAGGCTGATTACTAAAGTAGCTGGGAGCTGTCCAAAATATGGGGTCCCTTCAATCAACAGGCCACATTGTACCTTCTAAGTTGGCAATATAGGTGGTCTTCTAAAACCTTAGGAGGAAGTGGAAGTTTTCTTTTTTTTATAAACTGCCAGTTCTCAGCTCTGGATTGCAAAAATACTGCAGCCTTGTAATAACCAACTGTTAGGTGCATCGCTAATAATGGTGTTTTAATGTCAATGTATGTGAATCATTTACTTTTCTAAATATATTTTAGTAGATTTGAGGTTCTATAGATCTGTCTCTCACTGGGGTTCCGGCAGCCGGGCAGAATGGCATAGAGTTACAGCGAGTGCTTGGAAATCCTGCCCGGCGCGGAGCACGCCCGTGGTAATGGGTCACACCTGCCATCCATCATGCGCGTGGGGAAGAAAGGCTGAGAACTGTTGGGATAATTAATGGGGTAATAGGCAGTTAAGTTCAAGAAACCTTCAGAGAAAATTACATGAATGATCACCTCTTTCCACTACAAGCTGTCTTTGCTTGGGTTAGGATTCCTACACCTGGAAAATGATATTCTTTGGCTTCTCCCTTTAATAGAGGTTTACACATTGTACTTTTAGATCAGCGGTTCTCAACCTGTGGGTCGCGACCCCTTTGGGGGTCGAATGACCTTTTCACAGGGGTCGCCTAAGACCATCCTGCATATCAGATATTTACATTATGATTCATAACAGTAGCAACATTACAGTTATGAAGTAGCAACGAAAATAATTTTATGGTTGGGTCACAACGTGAGGAACTGTATTTAAAGAGCCAGAAGGTTGAGAACCACTGTTTTAGATGTTTGTTTATTTGCTGTGGGGCCTGGGACGGCTCGAAAACAAAATCCCTGATCATACTGTCACTGAGCTTAATCTATGGCCAGGCAAACTTTTCTTGTCAGAAGTGAAGAGCCAATAGGAAAGGACTTTGCACAATTTGGACTGAAATATTTATTGATGGAATAAATGAATGACATAACCTATGGCATATAACATACCACATGTGACATTTGCCAAAAGCACAGTGTCTCCCCCGCGCCGTGCATTTTCTTCCTTGCTCCTGCTCTCAGAGAGAGTGAGACTGCTCTGGTACCGCTCGCTCCAGGGCGAGGACATGTCTCTGCAGCCAAGAGGAGAAAAGCTGCCTGAATAGTCCGGGAGTGGAGTGGCCCAAGCCCAGGCCCTGAATGTGCAGAGGGTCAGTGAAGCCCCATATGGGTGCCCCATGCTTGCACAGTGGCTGCTCTGGCAAAACCAAATGTTCTCTCTCTCCCGTGCAGGGCAGATTAGATTCCTTGACCTCCCTTCAGTCTTTGAAGAAACACCAAGTGTTTCCTCCTTGAACTCGCCTACCTCCATCGCTTTTCTGACCAACGCCTACAGTCTCTCAGACTTGCACCAACTTCGGACTTCTCCTGTGTCTCCTGTGCTGATTTTTTCTCCCTCCTTCCAAAAAAGGGAGATCTTTGTTCCCAGCATTCTGCTTATTGCTCTGCCTTTATATCTCAAAAAATTCAAGGCTTCTTTCCTTGTGTCTGTTCCTATCTCAGAGCTCTTGCGTCCTTGAGTCTCAGTCCTATATGTCCAAATGGACATTTCCACCTGGAAGACTTGCTGAGATCTAAAAACCAACTTGCTGCAGAGGTTCCCCTGGAACTACAGCAACTCAGACCCAGGGCAGTGCCCAGGCTCTGTCAGAGAAGCAGAAACATAGGTGGGGTGTAGAGGAAGGGGTTGGTTGTGGGGATTCAACTTCACCAGTGACGGCCGGTTAAGCAGTGTGTGTACACCTGTTGCTTCTGGCTTTGGTGTGGGAGCTTGAACTCAGTAGAGCAAGTGGTGGGAAGAAATAAGGGGTGTGAGGTATGAGAAAGCGAAGGCAAACTGGAATCTGCATCTTTCTCTCGCTCCTCTAAGTAAACAACCTGATTTATGGGGTTTTCTAGTGGAGCCCTGTGTCATGGACCTACCTGTACAGCTGGCCCAGGAGTCGGAGAAGCTGCAGGAGACGTGGCAGCATGCAGGAGCACCTGAGCATATGATCAAACATGAGTGCTGCGGCTTCATTTCTACCTTCCACACCTCCCGCAAAATCCCTCTGGCCAACTCCAACCCAGTACCATGCGGGGAGAGAAGTCTGAGCCACAGTCTAGCTCAGTCATGTTGGCACAGGGCAGTCATCTCTCCAAGCACTGTTACTGCCCCTCCACGTCATTCATCGCCTTTCTACCGTGGTGGTGGTTTGAGATGTTGAGTTTTTATTTTACCATCAGGCCAACCTTCCAGTGGTTTGGCACTGCTGAGCGGTATTTCTCTCTCTCTTACACTGTGTTTTCTACAGAGAGGTTTTAGGTGTTCTGGGGCAGGCATTTTAGAAGAGAGCGCTCTGGGTTCCTCATCCCCGCTTCAACCAGAACAGTTTACCTTTGTCTGTTGTATGTATTGGACTTCCCCATGAGATTTCATTTGTAGAAAACCTACCTGTTGGTGCTTAAAGAAAAAGAAGAGCAAGAAATGAAGAGGGAGGGAAGAAAGGAAGAAAGGAAAGAAGGAAGGAAGGAGAAAAAGGGAAGAAAAGGGAGAAAGGAAGGGAGGAGAAAGAAAGGGAAAAAGAGAAAGAAGGGAGAAAGAAACTGCTAATCTACAGGATCAAGTCTTAACTATCCAAGCACAATCATCCATACTTACCCAACTTTGCCTCCTATTACTAACTCCAATGAGAACCTTTTTTTATTCTGACAGGATCTCTCACCTATCTCTCAAAAGACTGTGTTTATTACCAATTTTATGCTTTGGCTCTTGTACTTTTTTGGGGTCTAGATTGACCCATCTCCCTTGGCATTTCCTAAGGCAACTTCAGACCAGATATTGTCTCTGGCTCAAGATAAAGAGGTGCAGGCTTATCTCCCAGAAAAGAAGTGAAAATGACAGTGAGCTTTCCTTTAATTTAAACACACATACATATAAACACACACAAACATGCACATATGCATCAGTATATAACTTTATATTAAAACTTTTATGTGACTTTGTCTATAAATTTATAAGTAAATAACTATCTCAATAAATTAGATAAAGATAAAATATATCAGAAGCCATTTAGAAGAAGGGAAGAGAAATGTTAGTGGCATTTATTAAGTGCCATCAATGCTCTAAGTTCCATAATTGTTACCTCATTTAGTTTTCAAAGCGACCATAAGATGTAGGAGTCATGAGCCTCGTGTAACCAGTTGAGGAATCTTTGTGGGGCAAGTACGAAACAGTTTTATTTTTTCTAATAACCTCCCCAACCACATTCTCTATTCTGGGCAGTGGGGATGCTTAATGACATGCCAGCTAGATTCTATGGCTCCTCAGTCTCTGGGTGTTTTGAAGTGTCTCATTTGGGTTCTTATGAATCAGTCCTGTTTATTTAAAGCCTCAATCTAAGCCTAATAACCTCTGTCTTTTTCCTCCTGTCTGGGTGGGCGAAGTGGCCTAGGGAGAAGGGATGGGCTGGGTGGTCTGCGTTCACACAGCTCCCCTTTCCTCCTCTGTTTTCTGCTCTCTTCCTTCATCTCCAGTTGTGGTGGGAAGGAGAGAGAGAGGGAGAGAGAGAGAATTCTTTTTACTGAATGCTCTTAATGAGATCACAGTCCTTGTCTTGGAGAACTATACATGCTATTTTAAGTCATTTATTTGGACTTTACATTTATGAGTGGTGGTTCCAACATGCCCACTTGACAAGGAACTGATCCCAGGCAATTATCTTAGGTATTTATGGTTCCTTGTAAGATCTGTTCCCATTGCTCTGATGTGTGTGCCTTTTGGTTCTCATAGGCAGGCAGTTCCTAGGGGTAAGATTGTTACTGCAAATCTCATCTGTCCTCCATAACTGAGTTTTGAACTTATGTGATCTTATTTTGCATACCTCCTTGGAACTGAGAACTCAAAGGGGGAAATCAGAAATAATAAAGATAAAGTATATATGCATTTCATGGAGAAAGTTGCCAGAATCATGTCCAGGCTCTCTCTGATCACAAGCTCTTGCTTCTGATGAGAAAAAGAGGAAGGGGTGTGTGCTGTTGGCATTGATTGTCTCAATAACACTAGCACCATTGAATCAATGATGGAATTTACTGAGCCATTTCACAAATATTTATTAAACATGTATATATGATGTACACCATTCTGATGTTGGGAGTGAATAATGCCATAAATAAAACCTTGCGTGTGTGTACAGGGGTAGAAACTTTTAAAACTTCACTACTCAAATATGTTAAAAGTGCAGCCTTTTTTCCCCCTGTAACTGATAGAATATTTCTAATAAGCTCCTCTATGCTGTATATTGGCTATAGTCAGATGGTGATATCGAAACCTATCCATTCATATTTCAAAATTTGGGGACTTAAACAGCCCTTTTATACCTTTTAGGTCTTTTGGGCATATTCATTCTCCCATATCTTCCTCTTCCCCCACCCATTTCTCCCCATATATAGGGGGGAACTTACACGACCTCATGGCAATGGGAGGAGGGGCCTCAGACCATATGTTGAACTTGCACTTGAAGGTTAGTCTATTGCAGAGTGTTGACCATTTGAAGTAGCTCATAGGTACTCATAGCTGTAGTCCATGATCTTGGTTCTTTATCTCTGGTAACTGATTCCCAATATTCTGTATCTCCACTTCAAATCTGATTGTACAACAGCCCCTGATCCTTTAAGGACCTTGGCACTACCAGTATTATTGGGAATGAAGAAACTTCTGGATCCCCTGCCAACCATATTTAGGACATGGGTCACAATCAATTTGGCTCAAGTTCATTTGTCTAATTGTCTCCATCCATCAATGATACACCACTGGTGACCTTTCACCTAAAAGTGTATGGTCTTCTCCAGGGCACAACTGGGAAAGCAAGCCACCAGTCTTGACCTGCCAGGGTTCCCCACACTTATATGGACATTCCTAGAACCTCCTCTCCTTAGGAATCAGCCCCCATGGGTGTGGAGGAGAGCCTTTCTGTCTCATCTCCTTACCCTACCTCAGTTGCTCTTTTCCTTCCCATATTCCTCTAGACTGGAAGCAGCCAGACTCCTACTTTCTGTAAAATGGGGCTTTCTCTACCTCACAACTCCTTCATGGGGACAGTAGGCTAAATGGCTCAATTGGATGACCCGGTACAGGAGGAGAAACCTGCTTGCTGGTAAAGGGGGACATATAGGTGAGGTTATTCTTATTCCTCATTATAGAGAAGTTTCCATATATTATACCATTTAAAAGTCTATAAGATTTTAAAAAAACTACCAATGAGTTTAATAACAGGAATTTTGGAAGGGAAGACAGCTCCAAGCCTCTGTAATTTCTGTTGTCCTAACACTTTAGGCAACTATAGAGAAGACCAAACAACCTAAACAAGCAAAGCATTAGATTAGGTGTGCTACCTCCTCCTGACGCACAAACACATTCTTAGATATAAATCTATCCTGAGATGCACTTGAAGCTGCATTTTCAAAACTAACATTTACAGGTGGTTCAGTGTGAATTCATATGAAGAGTAAATTCTGGAGGTGGCGCAGCAGAAATTCACAGTATATTCTTAGGTATTAAATGAATAAACAAAGGCATAGTTTTCTTTCTGTATGTGAGATAGAGACAGGAATTCATTATTTGTGTTGTACACTATTCCTGTGAAGCCACAGCTGGATTAGGAGATCAGCAGTGAGCTAAGTTTACCAAACACCAGAAAGATGGATAGCTCAGTGAATTACATGCTCAGAAAAGTAAGAATTACTGACTTTGTGTGAGTATTCATTACTTACAAAATGTGGTTTTCTAATGGCTAGTAAAAATTTAGTTAAATTCTGAGATCACTTCCTTACCAACATGGATTTTAATTTTTATAAGCATGCATGCTTCTGTTTAGTTTTATTATGTATGTAATAGTATTTGCCATGTGTTGTCATAGTCCCGCTTCTTAAAAAGATTTCGAATGTTAGGGAAGAGACAAGCCACTCAACCAAGAAATCGGAGCTCACATGCTGTGACCGCATGCCTGACACTGGTTTCTGAGGGCTCCGTGGGTGGGTTAACAAGGGCTTAATGTTAGGGAAGAGACAAGCCACTCAACCAAGAAATCAAGAGCTCACATGCTGTGACCGCATGCCTGACACAGGTTTCTGAGGGCTCCGTGGGTGGGTTAGCAAGGGCTTGCAGCATGGGGCGTCTTAGAGACGTTAAGAGCAAGGCTGTTTGGAAAAAAAATTCTAGGCTTCTTTTTCTAAATAATGGAGATAAAACTCTCTGCTAAGAGGAGGGAAGTGGTACTGAGTTTTGTGTAGGTGAATAAAAGGAGAGGATGAGGCAAGGACCCCTCCTCATGATGGACACACTGGATAGGAACAGAGGAAGTTTCCAGGGATTGCTGGCCCAGCAACCATGGACAGTGGCCATATGCTTCGTGTGCAGAAGCTCTGAAGCTGAGAACAGTATCTGTTTGACATATAGGCATTTTAGAAGAAAAATAAAATTGTAGAATTAGTGATGGAGTCATTGGAAAGACCCCAACATTTTCACTGAGGCTTTGTCACAGAGACGGCCAATTTTCATGCAAAATTTTTTATCTAAAATTTATTCTATTCTGGGTTCTACCAACTTAAATAAAAAGCACACTTGTTTAAAGATATAGAAATCTAACTAGAAATGTTATCCAAGTCTTACCAGGTCACTTGACTGTTGTGGAGAGAGTTTGGTAGTGGCTGGAATGAGCAAAGGGAGGCATTTCAGAGGCAAAGTATTGGGTGGTAGGAAGCAGAGAACACATAGGGGATAAAGAAAGTATATGTAGTTTTTGAATAACACTAAGATTTCAAGATTGTGTGAAAGGTAGAATGACAGCATTGTTCCAAGAGAAAGAAAATTTGGCCTGTGGAGCAGATTTTAGGGGGAGAGGAGATGAAGTGATATCAAAGTGGAGTTGAGATACATGGTTGATGACACGAACCCTGATGTGAGGGAGTCAGGACTGGATCAAGATATTTGGATTCTAAGGGATGGTGGTGGGCTGAATAGTGGCCCCAATATATTTCCATCCTAATTCCCGGCATCTGTGAATTTTACCTTTAGTAGCAAAAGAGACTTTGCAGAGAGCATTCACTTAAGGATCTTGAGATGTGTTATCCTAGGGGGCCCAGGATTATCATGGGAGCCTGTATAAGGGGTGAAGGAGACCAGAGGGAAGTAAAGATAAAATGAGGAAAACAAGAGGTTGATGATATGAAGAAGGGATCAGAAGACAATGGACGGGGACCTCCAGGAGTTGAGAAAAGCATGAGTACAGATTCCCCTGGAGGCTCCAGGGAGAACCAGCCCTGCTCACATCCTGACATTTTCCCAGTGGAACGGATTTTGGCCTTCTGACCTCCAGAACTGTAAAATAATGTTTCTGTGTTGTTTTAAGACACCAAGTTTGTGGTCATTTGTTGCAGCAGCCACAGGAAACTAAACTAAACTAAACTAAACTAAACTAAACTAAACCTATAACTAAGAAGTGTCCTTTCCATTATTTCCAGAATCTTTCAGATCTGCTTTGAGTGTGTACAATGGGGTGAAACCATGCAGTCCCACTCGGCTGACCCACAGACAGACCGTGCCCAGCCTTCAGGAGGATGCAGGTGATGCGCTGGGGCCTAGGCCCAGGGCTGATATGGGATCGGACACAGAGGAAGTATCTAATTATACAACAGTAGTTTCTCAAGCTAAAGAAAGTTTTAGAGAAATTTTGTGTTTTTAATTCTCTATAAGTATTAGAAAACATTTATTTCTACTTTGCATTGATTATTCCTCATTGTAAGACATTTTCATAGAATAAGATCTTAAATTCTTAAGTCAGTGTTTCCCAAGCAAATGTCCATGCATCCCCGAGTGTGTCTATGGACAGATTCCTGCAAATTTTAAGAGGTTTATGCATCACTCAGGGTTGAGGGTCGTTGAAATACATACACATGGAATGAACAAAGGAGTGAGGAGTAAATGT
Source organism: Myotis brandtii (assembly GCF_000412655.1). Lineage (NCBI taxonomy): Eukaryota > Metazoa > Chordata > Mammalia > Chiroptera > Vespertilionidae > Myotis > Myotis brandtii. Next base: position 2,084,019 of record NW_005353762.1, on the reverse strand, counting down.
TTCCAAAACACCTTATCAGGTAGGTAGTTCAGTGGGAAGCAGTGGGAAGCAGGTGGTTTGGCACTATGGAAATCAAAGACCTAATGGGCATAGGAATTCTTTCCTTTTCAAACTGTGGCAATTTGTGGATGTGGACTTGTAACACTACATGTATTTATTAATTTGCTTGTTTGGATTCTCTCCTATGACCCTGAGAGCGGTGGCAGAGGGGACGACACCTCAGTGCCAGGCTACATCTTGCACCTATTATGGGCCCGGCTGACAGGGAAAGCGAACGGCGTGTCCCCCTCCAGGCCCCATAGATGGCACACCATGGTTTCAGAACACCTGAGTGCCTGGGCGCCTCGGGAGCACCTGACCCCCCATAGATGGCACACCATGGTTTCAGAACACCTGAGAGAGTGCCTGGGCGCCTCAGGAGCACCTGACAGGGAGGGGTAATTGCCATGTCATGGCATGTGATTTATTGCGATGCTCACGTATGTCTACGGAGCACCATCTGGAGACCCCATTTGGTCCTTTCTGAACAAACATTAAAGTCAAAATGTACCTTCTTCTGAACTCCACTGAGTCCCACCTTGGACTCTCACACCTGGAGAATATTACCCAAGCTCAGTCCCCAAACCACATCCTAATTGTTTCAGGTTAGAGCGTCCCGGCCGCACAGACAACTCTCACTGTGGAACTGGCTTCCCTTCCCGAGACCATTTCATCCAAAGGGTGAAGCGTGTGGAGTGTTGGGTGTTACACCAAGCGGTCAGCAGCAGGCTGCAGCCCTCTTCAGCATGTTTCTGAATTGTAACCGGCCGTCAGCCTCCAAAAGCAGTATTGCATTTACTGGCATCTGGTTTATTTATTTTCTTTTACTATTAATTGACTAGTAATTGTCCCCAAAATATTTGTTTAAAAAGGGTGATGAACAATCAATACTAAGTGATGAGGATTTTTTTAAAAAGTATTACTCAGTTTTCAAATAAGTGTTTCATCTATTCTAGGAAACTTAAAAAAAATGTTACTGTGAAAAGTTGATTTAAGAAATGCTATTCCTTTCAATTAAAACCCAGAGCATTAATCAAACGTTTGACACTATAAATGTTTCCAATTAACATCTAGCTTAAAACCACATGTGTTCCCAGTGAAATTCAAAAGATCTATCTGTACAGGTGACCTCAGAGAAACCATTAACACATGGCTGGAGACAGCGAGAAACATTCTCCATTTGTAGACTGAGATAAAGAATCAGTTTATGACTGATTATTGCTTCAAACATCCCTTTCAGATGCAGGCTCCCTAGGCTAGAGGGCTAGAAGTTGGGTATTTGTCACTAAGTCAGAAAGAAGAAGAAGAAGAAGAAGAAGAAGATTCTTGATAAGGAGGAATTTATAATGTAAAGAAAAAACCTTTTCTCTAAAAAGAGGGAGAGAGAGGGGGAGAGAGAGAGAGAGAGAGAGAGAGAGAGAGAAATTAGAAATAATCCCACAATCCCATCTAGATGAACAACTAGTAGTCCCACACTATCAAAGGTAGTAGGCAGTGGAGTGGTTGGTCACAACATGATTAGTAATCTTAGGGCCAAGGGAACTTTCTAAGGGATTCTTTTTAACTTTCTGCTGCAGGGGTAGTGAACTCGAATACCTCCAGGGCCCAGGGAGATTGCATAAGTGAAAGAAATGGATGTCAGGTCACAGTGGCAACCACAGCAAACTGGAGGGCATACCTCCTGTCTAAATGTGAGTTACCACCTAACTCCAGCCAACCATTGTCAGGTGAAAATAGAAGCCCAGTTGGATCAAACATTCTGATATTTGAAGAGTAGCCAGAATTTAATCTTTTTATGTGAACTCATAAATTTTATATGCTGGTAATTAATCCAATGGAAAATAAAAACAGAAACACAGACTTCTTAGCAGTCAATTTGTGACCTTCCCGTCTACTGCATCAAGAATCAGGAGCTGGCTGACACAATCAGAGATGGTAAAGGGCACAATTTGGATACAAGTGAACCCCCTTCAATAATATATCAGCACTTCACCAGCTTTGGAGAGCATGCTCTGGCCTGCTCACTGTTGAATCCACTCAGCTCCTGGCAGAAAATAGAGGGCACATACTTTCCAAATAATTTCTCAAATGATCGGTCAAACTCAGTTAAATTATTCCAGGTGTGCTATGCAGGGGGTTATTAGGACCATAAGGAAAATGGTAACATTAAGACATGCCCATTTGCCCAGTGTCCTGATGAATTGCATTCCCTCTCCCCTGCCTCGCTGTAGCCCATCAACAGCTGGGATTGTCAATCCCACACCAGGGCTGCTGACAAACGCCCAGGGCTAGTCTGCTGTGGCTTGAAGGTACATATTTCTCTTTTTTCCCCTTCAAATATTTTTCTAAGAGAAAAAAAGGAGAAAACCGAAGATGACCATAATAAGATAAATGCCTGGCATTTTACACAAAGCTAAATATTTGACATTCAGGAGCAATTTCAAGACCCAAAAAGCTGTTACATTCATGCTTGTGCAATTATTATTATTTTTTCTATAAAAAGATTTGTATGGTTTTTTTTGAAAAATGTTCAATGGCTATAAGAATTTTAAAAAAATGAGAATTGGACTTATCAATGAGGCTCTTCAGTTTATAATCAGAGCCAGACGATGTGGATTCTAGTTCTGTTTTGCGTTCTGACTAGTTATGTGACTAGTGAGTGATTTGCATTGGAGAAATTTAGAATAAGCACCGTAGCATAAAAAATATTTTGAGCTAAAGGTATTTGAGTTCCTGAAATCTTTTACCTGCTTCAAAGCAAAGCCCCCCAAAGAACTCAATTGTCATAAAGTCTCTTTTTGTGACCAATGCTAATTTTCTCTTGCCTGTGAAGAGTCAGTATCATACCCAACCAGACATTGCCAGAAAACTACTGATCTCCCACCTATTCTCCTAAGGGTCCATTAAATCTTTCCAAAAAGTCATTTGTTTTCCTATAAATGCCCTTCTCCCTGTCCCCTTATCTGTTTTGATGGTATACAAGGCACAAATTCTAACTCTACCGTTGAGTCACATTTTTCTCTGAATTCCTAGATACATGTGTACACGAATAAAAATGTTTTCTATGGCCAATCTGTCTTTTGTCATTTTAATTTGCAAGACCACCAGCACAATCTAAGAAGGCAGGGAAAAACTTTTTTCTCCCCAACAGCATTATCTTTTTTTATCTCTCCATGCCATGGCTCTGTCCTTCTCCATGCTGACTTTATTCTCTACTAGAGGCTTGGTGCATGGGTGGGTTCCCTCGGCCTGGCCAGTGATCGGGGCGATCAGGGCCATCTCACCCACTCCCAATAGGGGAGGGACCACGAGAAGTTGGCCAGTCAGGGGGAGGGACCATGGGAGGTTGGCTGGCCACGGGAGGTTGGCTGTGGGAGTGCCCTGACCACCAGGGGGCAGCTCCTGCATTGAGCATTTGCACCCTGGTGGTTCGTGCACGTCATAGTGATTGGTCAACTGGTTGTTCGGTTGACCAGTCGTAACAGTCACTTAGGCTTTTATATATATAGATGGTTGTATTCCAGGAGTTCTAGGTTCATATCCTGACAGTTTCAATTCCACTAGAAAAAGAACACACCTCTTTTCTTCTTGCTAGGGTCTCAAAATTGGGTCTGAGTAGCTTAACTTAATTGATAATTTTGTCTGAATGGCTTAATGGCTCAATCAATCTTTATGTGGACAGTAACATGATGCATTGATTGGTCAGGCATAAGTCATACGGTCCCTTTGAAGCTTGAAGTACAGTCAGCCTTGCCTCAGCACATGGAGTTCTTTACCAAAAACAGGGGAAACGGATGTCTCCTACACCCTGTGACATGAGCCATATTTTGTTTTAGAGTCTTGCCTAAAATAGTGGTTTAAACAATCTATGTCTTTAATGAAGGGTAAAAAACACTGCTTTCCTAAATAATACGGACTTTGCCAATATTCCCGTTTTGACCACAGGAAAATTATAAAGCCAATTTTCTCCCAAAAACCAACTTGACCGGGAACTGAACCATGACCTCCTGGTTCATAGGTTGATGCCCAACCACTGAGCCATGACTGCTGGGCAACCAGTTATTCTTAATTAAATAGAACATTTTTCACAGCATAATTTTCTCACATTACAACTTTTTTCCCTTTATTTTTTTATTGAGATATAATTCACATACCACAAAATTCATATTTTTGAAGTATACAATTCAGTAATTTTTAGTATATTCACAAAGTTGTGCAATCACCACTACTACTTAGTTCCAGAACATTGTCATCAGCCCCAAAAGAAATCCCATATCCATGGACAGTTGCTCCTCACTCCTTTCTACCCCTAGCTCTTGATAACCACCCATCTTTCTGTCTCCACAGATTCACCAACTTAGGACATATCATATGTGTTAACCATGTCTTTTATTTTCCCTATTCTGATGCTTTGACATTTGGGTTCTTACTTCCCCTGAATGTACTGCTCCTCCCAAGGTTAATTAATTCCTAGAGATAGTAAGCAACTCTCTAGGGAGTGTGATTTTCAAATGCAAACCAACAATTGTAACACATAGCTCCAATCACCCCCCTTTAATGAGGTCTCACACTCGGGGATGCTATATCACCACAGCACCAGGTACCAGACAACAAAGGACAGACCCTATAACCCAGAGTCTGCTGGGTTTACTGAAACTATCCAGTCCTAAGCCAGCTTAACATTCTTTCCCATGGAACCCTTATCAACAGCTCTCACCATAGGTCCCCATTCTCCTTCTGCCTCCTGACATATCTTCCGTTTTCCCATTGTGTCTCTGCTCCTCTTGGAAACTGTAAAAAATTACTATTTTTTCAGTGGCAATTGATCTGTTGGCCCTACTATACCTGAATGATAATAAAACTTACATCAAAGCATCATAAATGGAGTCATGAGATATGTGGCCTTTTGTATCTGTTTTCTTTCACTTAGCATAATATTTTTAATGATATCCATGTTGTAACATGTATCTGTACTTCATTTCTTTTTGTGAATGTATGATATTCCATTTTATGGATATACCATTTTTGCTTATCCACTCATCAGTTAATGGACATGTGGTTTACTTCTAGTTTTTGGCTATTATGGATAATGCTGCTATGAACACGCATACAAGTGTGTAAGTTTTGTGTGGACATATGTTCTCTTGGGCATCTAGGAGTGAATTGCTGGGTCACATGATAACCTCTGTATTTAACATTTTGAGGAGCTGCCACACTGTTTTCCAAGTGTCTTCACCATTTTATATTCCCACCAGCAATGTGCTGTGGTTGCAATTTGTCCACATTCTCTCTAACACTTGTCTCTTTTTGATTCTAGCTGTCCAGTAGGTGTGAAATGGATACCTTTGTAATTAACCTAGTTACTAACAACAAAAAAGGAGCAAAGGGAAGGCCATATACTATAGCCATGGCATTTGTCCAGCTTTGCCAAGAAGCTGCAGTTTAACATTCCCCAGGGAGCCACTGGTCTATTCCCCACAGTACCATTTGTTGTAAAGACTATTCTTTTCTCATTGAATTATCTTGGCATCATTGTTGAAAATCAATTGACCATAAATGCATGAGTGGTTATCTGGACTCTCAATTGTATTCCATTGATCTGGCACAGGCCCACCTTTATGCCAACACCACACAGTCTTGATTACTGTAGTTTTTTAGTGTGCTTTGAAGTCTTTCATAATGTTGTATGAGAAGTCAGTATTGTCTGGGTAAATTAAGAAATTATCTATTCTCAGTTTTAATAGTTTCCAGATGATGGACACATGTAGGTACCACCAATTTCTCTTTGTACCAATTTTGCTTGCATAGCCCCTATGATTCTCTCCTGAAAACTTTAAGATACATTTCCATAATATTATGCCTTTGCTCCACCAAGCTTCAAATTTAGGTTTAAATATTTTATTGACAACTATATAACAATGTTACACACAGAGATGTTCCTACTCTTTTATTTCAATATTTTACTTTTCAAAATGTTAAACCTTTTTATTGTTAAATTTAATTGTTAAAGCCCATACTAAGGCTCATATTAAGTCAGTTTAAGTCTTGGTCAAAATTTTCAAAACTTACTCTCCCTTGATATTATAATTAATTAAATTATTATTTAGAAGTGAATCTGAGGCTAAATTATTCCATATGAATTTTTAAGAACACCTTTTTTTTAGTTATAACTTACCCTAGAGGCCTGGTGCACAAAATTCGTGCATGGGGGGGGGGTCCCCTCAGCCCAGCCTGCACCCTCTCCAATCCAGGACACCTTGGGGGATGTCCAACTGCCGGTTTAGGCCTGATCCCAGGTATTAACTAGAGGCCTGGTGCACAAAATTTGTGCATGGAAGGGGGATTCCCTCAGCCAAGCCTGCACCCTCTCCAATCCGGGACCCCTTGGATGATCTACATCTGCCAGCAGGTCACCCCCAACTGTCCCCTTCCTCACTCCTAACGGCCCCCTCCCCTTGCTGGCCTGCTCACCTCTTACTGCCCCCAGTGCCAGCCTGGTTGCTCACAACTGCCCCCCCCCCATTGGCCTGGTCGCCCCTCACCCTAGTCAATCCTAACTGCCCCCCTTGCTGGCCTGTTCACCTCTTACTGCCCCCAGTGCCAGCCTGGTTGCCCACAACTGCCCCCCTCCATTGGCCTGGTCGCCCCTCATGGCCCTCCCGCCGGCCTGGTTGCCCCACGCAGCCTGCTGTTCAGTTGTTTGGTCATCCCTCACTAAACTCTCTGCCAGCCTGGTCACCCTATGCAGCCTGCTTGTTCAGTTATTTGGTTGTCCATCACTAACCCCCCTGCTGGCCTGGTCATAGGCAGCCATCTTGTGAGGGCATGAGGGTCAATTTGCATATTACCTCTTTATTATATAGGATACTATTAGATTCACCCATTTAAAGCATACAGTTCAATGGCTTTGATAAATTTAGTATATTTACAGAGTTGTACAACTATCTCTATAGTCCAACTTTTGAAGATTTGGAATATTTTTATCACACCATGGAGAAATCTTTTGTCTCTCCTTATCCCTTCCTCATTCCCAAATATAGGCAACCACTAATTTACTTTCTGTTTCTATAGATATTCCTGGTTTTCTAGGTCTGGTTGCTGGGTCAGCATAGTTTAATGGTCAGCCATTGATTGGTTAGAGGTTGTATTTAATCAAGCCCCCTGTATTGGACTGAATGTTTGTGCCCCCACCTCACATTCATACACTGAAGCCCTAACCTTCAATGTGATGATATTTGGAGATGGGACCTTTCGAAGGTAGTTAGGATAAGATGAGGTCATGAGGGTGGGGCACTCATGATGAAATTAGCGCTGTTATAAGATGAGACACCAGAGAGTTCACTCTCTCAACACCTGCACACACCACAGAAAGTCAGTGAGAAGGCGTAGTCTGCAAGCCCAAAGAACCTCACCAGAACCTGACCATGCTGGAACTCTGATCTCAGAGTTCAAGCCTCCAAAATTTGAGAAAATAAATTTCTGTTGGTTAACCTACCCAGTGTATATTATTTGGATATGGCATCCCTAGCTGACCAATATACTGCCTGAGCTGATAAGGTTTCCTCTTTTTCTCTTGGATCTATGAGTGGCTTGGAGACTGCTTCCAAGGAGTGTATGACTAGTCCCATGTAGCCAATGACTAGTAGCTGAAGGTTCCCTCTCTGGTTGTTACTGAGAGGACATAGCCTTGGGCATTCACAAATCATCCTAGACCACCTGGAATGACTGATTTTAACAATAAACGTCTGTTGTTTTGGTATCAATTGGAATTACTTTTAGCTGTAAGTCACCACTGGTTGCTAGCTGATTGCACTACTATTTTCGACAACACCCTGAGGCATACGTATCTCCCTGGTCTTATCCAAATAAACCCATGCTCCTTGGGTTGCTCAGATCACACCTTCTAACCCTAAGGAATGGGACCTGGAAGAGGGGACAGCTACTCTTCAAGGCTGTCCTGTGCAGAGCTCCCTGCCCCAGGATAGATCAGAGTATATCATCAATTCTTCTTGTGATAGGACTCTCAAAGAGCTTGCTCTGAGTTAGGTGTCAGCCGTCACCTTTCTATTGCTTGTGTTTGCATGATAAAGGCTATTTTCAGTCAACCTTGTTTTTTTATAAGATCTTTTAAAGCTATGGGTGCATGTTGTGAAAGGTGGCTTAGTCAAGACTGCATAACATCATCCACAAATGCATTGGCCCAGCACATGGAAACTGCAGGATGTCACTATAGGCTGGAAGCCAGCAAATCAGTGGGGTGCTGCTGTCATTTCCTCAGCGCTGTGGCCTGCTCCCATCCCTCCAGGCATTTCAAGCTGAATGGAGGGACTCCTGGACTAGTCAGGGGAACCGTGTTGATATGTATTAATGCTTAAAGAGCATTGATATCATAAAATTAATATGAATTGAAATTTTAATATTTTTTCTTTCACTCTATGGGTTGGCCTGCGCACTTACTTAGTTGCCTGAACCCCAATGTGGAGCTCACTCATCTTAAAGCCTATACACTAATGTTTCTCATTTTAGCAATATTGATATTTTGGGCCAGATAATTCTTTGTTGTGGGGGCTTGGCTGTGCATCATAAAATATTTAGTATCATCCCTGGGCTCTTCCCACTAGTTTCCAGTAGAATCCCCAGTTGTGACAACCAAAAGCGTCTCCAGTCATTGCCAATTGTCCCTGGAGGAGGAGGGACAAACGTACGCTTGGTTAAGAACCACTGCAGATTAAAGCCACCAACTCAAAAGTTGCTGACACCTGCCATCCTCTGTCATGAAAAGATTTCTCCATCACTCACAGAGCTATTAAATGACACCTCATGCTGGTCCTGCAGTCTACCTTGCTCATTTATTTTGTTTCATGATATAAATATATATTTTTATAGAAAATTTGAAAAATACAAGCAGATGCATGGGAGAAAAATTTAGAACATACAATTATACCACTTAACATATGAGTTTAGTGTATTCTATCACAATTATTTGTATAGAATTGATTGGCCGATCATCTCTTCCTTTAATTTGATCTTGCTTGATATTGAAATTCCTTTATATTTCCATTGTGTGGTTTGGAAGTTCTAGCCTACGTATTTATACTTCTCCAGCTGCCAGCACTGGTAGCACCACTCCCACCTATTTACCTACTTCTTTTATGGGGTTTTTGGAGAAAAAGAGAATTAAAGGTGAGAGACAAACATGAACTGAAATGCAGACATGAAAAATATAGAAGTATTTTACTAGAATGAACACAAATACTGTAAGTAAAATTAGTATTCAAACAACAGAAATCTGAGGAAGTAAAATAAAAATATAATAAATAAAAAAATTAAAGACAAATATCCTAATAGAAAAAATAAACAAGTAACAACCAGTTCACAGAAGAAATATGAGATATCATGTTTTACTTATCAGCTAGAAGAGATTTTTATAGCAATACTACTTGCTAACTGAGCAGTCTCATACATTGGTGTTAGAAATATAAGTTGGGACAAAGTTTCTAGAGAATAATTTGGAAATAGGTACCAAAAATCTTAAAAATATAAAAAAACACAGTTTTAGAAATTTACTGAATAATTATACTGTTAGAAATTAATACTAAGAAAATGAATACAGATTTATGTTAAGATATTGCTATAAGAAAGTTTATCATTATAGTAAAAACATTTGAGAACTGTTTAAATGTTTAATATTAAGGTTTTTCTAACATAAAGTATGGTATGATAGTATACTATATCGTTATGAATATTGTATTTTAGAAAATGATTTAATATCAAGGGAAATAATCACATATTATAGGAGGAAAAAAATAGCCTGGTGTAATGTGTAATACCCAACAGTATGAAGTAACAAATATAATACACATTTGTGATTTTAAAAGTTTAAATATGGGAAGATCTACACCAAAATATTGATACCTCTGGTCAGTGGATAGCCACGTTTATTTACATTTTCTTCTCTTTTCCATTTGCATCATCAAATATTGCTACAGTGATCATTTGCAATAAAAACTCTAAAGTCATTATAATAATACAGTGAAACCCTTGAAATATTTTTTAGTTCAGAAAAGAATAGCATAACAGGCTATTTCTTTCCAAATGGCTACCAGCTGGGAAGATCATTATGTAAGTTGTTTCACACAACATGCTTCAGTCTGAGAAGGAAGCAGCTCTTAAGACAGCCCTTATGTTCTTGGACAATGATGTTCACTCAGGGATCCTTCCCTTAGTCTTTCTCACCTGCGCCAAACACATCAACCTCCTACCTACAGAACAATCTCTCATCCAGGAGCACATAGGTGTGTTTAACAGATGACAGCAGTACTTAGAATGAGACCAAGGATGAATGTTCAGAGAATGTGTAATTATTATTCTGGAGCTAGTGGCATTTTAATGGGGTGATAGCTTAGGAAGAATGAGAGACTCTTCAAACTCCAAGTTCTAACTATACCAATGGCAATCACTCTGCTGAGAAGGAAAACAGAAGTGTGTCGAAGGAAACCAAAAGAGGACTGTCCTAAACAACCCAGAAAGAGATGCTAAAAATATTAAATCAATATATGTTGGAAACAGAATCTCACAAAAGAAGTGGTCCCACTTTTGGAGTAGGTGGTATAATATCAGCCAAGGACATGCTTCATGCATTGCTGCATTTATTCATTCTTTCTTTTACCTTCTATCTTTCTTCCTTTTCTCCTTTCTTCTTTTTTGCCTTTCCCTTATTTTCCTCCTCCTCCTCCTCCTTCTCCTCTTCTTCTCCCTCCATCTTCTTCTCTCTCTCTCTGTCAAAATTTGAGGCCCATTCCATGCCAGACACAAGATAAACACTGTGTTTTCTTGTACAGTATCGATTTTAATCAAAAGTTTTTGGGAAAACTATGCCACAATAAGCAATGATACATTTTAGGCTAAATAAAAAAGGCCACATAAATTATAAAATATACATATGAAGAAATGTTACTTTTGCTTCCAGTGATTCCACTTCATGCCCAGCCTGCAGGGGATCTTTGTGGACTTCTCATGATTAGTGAGTCTTCGTTAGATAATTTTGAGAAGCACTGCTTTATGTAAAAACCTAGAAATCATGTTTATCCAAAATGTGGAAACACAAAGCTCAGAGTGGTAGGTGAATCCATCCAAGTGATTTATGTTGGATGAAAGAATCAATATTTTATTTTATTTTTTAAAATATATTTTATTGATTTTTTACAGAGAGGAAGAAGGGAGAGAGAGAGAGTTAGAAACATCGATCAGCTGCCTCCTGCACATCTCCTACTGGGGATGTGCCCGCAAACCAGGTACATGCCCTTGACCGGAATCGAACCTGGGACCTTTCAGTCCGCAAGCCGATGCTCTATCCACTGAGCCAAACTGGTTTTGGCAAGAATCAATATTTTAAAAAGATCTCTCTAGCTTGACCTTAAAGGACTAAAGTAAAATGATAAAAATTGTCCAAATTCAATGAATCCTCATTCAAGGAAAAGATGGAGAAAAAATTTATAACAAAAGGGTTTGAGTAGGGTATATTTAGTGCGAGCCAACAGTTGGGTGGAGGGACTAAGGAAAGGCTTATGTATCTGAGGTTGAGAATGAATATGAGTGAGGAGAAACTTCCAATCACATCTGGTGGGTTGTATTTACTTCTGAACATCATATCTTAAGAAAGCTGTTGACAAATTACACTATACAAAGAGAAGAGTTGACAAGACAATGACAAAGACATAAAACCAGTTATATGGGGACAGTGTAATCTGATTAAGAAACTGTAAATCTCAAACGCTGTTGTGACCATGTTTGTGAATTATTACATACCACCATCCTGAGGTCACTAACATAACCCAAGGCTTAGTGAATTAATACAACTAAAGTGTTGGTAGAGGTTTTGTTATCAGTGGAAGTGGAGTTCTTGAGGTGCTTCTAGTAAAAGAATTTCTTGAGGCCCCCATGGGAGGATGAGGTATTGTGGAAAGCTTTATTGATGACATAAAATTAAGGCGGTTCCCCTCCAAGGTGCCATCTCTGTCTGTTCTGCCATGAAAAAAGTCCATCTTGTCTTCAGCAGGGCCAGTTAAGGCCACTGCCCAGAATTTCTGTTCCATATTAAAGTATGGTCCAGTCCAGCATCTGGCCAGCTTCACTTGTGTTCCCAGCTGCAGACCACTGGGTGTGGGGTCTTCACGGCCATCGGCCATATGGCTGCTTAAGGCCACATGGCTATGACGAGAGGATGGGTGAGTGCATGGGCAAGTGCAGGTCATGGAACAAGAGAGAGAGAGAGAGAGAGAGAGAGAGAGAGAGAGAGAGAGAGAGAGAAAGCTCCTTTGTCTGGGGATTTTAACCAGGCGTTTCTTTAAACTAACCAATCAACTCTCCCAGGTTTTGCACTCTTCTGATGAGGTCCACCCCCTAGCCAATCACTTGTTCCCCAGACTAGAGTGAAAGGCAAGTGCCTCCCCCCGCCTCCCTGAGACTTCTACTGTGCAAGTACCCATCTTCTCCTTCTCCCTCAACAACCCAATGCTGGCTGGGGAAAGGGAATATGTTAATCCCCATGGAGGAGCAATGCTGTGTGAAGCTGTTGCTTCCTGGTGAAGCTGTTAGATGCTTATAATGCCTGGCCTCCCTTTGCTCTCTCTCATTTATTAATATTAACTAGCTGATTATGATAACAGTTTTGTTCCACACAGTCACTCAGGGACACAGGCTGATGGAGGCACCATCATCTTATTCCTGAATCATCTAGAAAACGCAGCCTATTCTGTCCCTGAGAGAGAGTGAGACAACTGGAAAGCTGCGTGCAAGCTCTGGAATGATTCTGCTCAGCAGTGACACAGGCCCACTGAGCCATAAGGAGCTGGAAAATGTGAATGAGCACCCACAGTCTAAGCAATATTGAACTTAATCTTTTTAAAATTGTCAACTTAAAAAACATATATATTTTTATTGATTTCAGAGAGGAAGGGAGAGGGAGAGAGAGGGAGAAACATGAATGATGAGAGAGAATTGTTGGTCAGCTGCCTTCTGCATGCTCCCTACTGGGGATCCAGTCTGCAACCCAGCATGTGCCCTGACCAGGAATTGAACCACGGGCTCCTGGTTCATAGGTCAGTGCTCAATCACTGAGACACACTGGCTATGCTAAATTGTCCATTTTTAATCCTTACTTTGATTTATACTTAAACTAGAGGATAATACCTAGGAAATCATGGGTTTGGTCTGCTGTTATACTTTCTCTAATAAATATGAAAATACAGACGCTCATCCACCTAAAGTCATTTCACATATTAAAAAATGTGTCACTTTAAGAGAAAGACCAGCTTATTGAATGTAGTGAATTACCGTACAGTGAAGGGCAGAAGGAACAGCCTGTAAGAAAGGACAGCACAGAGAGGCTGTGAAACACTCGGATTCCCAGGTGGAAATCTGGGGTCGAATTGCACAGCAATTATAACAATGGTGTTCCCAGACTAGGATAATAATTCTGACTTGGAAACACTGAACAAGATGGAAAAGAATAAGAAATAAGCCACAGAAGATTAATAGTAATAGTCCTAAAGAAGTGCAACATAAAAATGAGTTATGGAATTTGAGTTTTGACTTTCACGTTCACTTTTTTACAGTGACTTGTGTTCGGCATTTAAGGAGGCTGAGTAGCTGAAGGAAAAGTAAAGCTGTTCACTTAAAAATCACTTCGCTTTGATAAGAACAATCTCAGGTATTGTTACCACCTGCTGTGCTAAACCCTCCCCACTTCATCCCATTTAATCTTTTCAGCAATTCTATAAAATGTATCCTATTAATATTTCCATCTTATAGATCAAAAATCTGAGGCCATTTGTAGGAAGATACTTGCCCCAAATCACAGAGCTAAAGCTGCAACCCAGGCCTTCATCTAAAATCCAAACTCTCCAAAGAAACTGATCTCCCAGCTTGTTTTAGGTCTTTCATTTCATTTTTCATCATTTCTTTGTCTCTTATTATCCTTTGTGGATATGGGCAAGGTTTATAAAATACTAGCTCAAAGAGGACTGCTAGATTTCCTGAGTGGTTATTCAGTCTTATTTCATTATCTTACTTTTTATTTTTTTCTACTTCTTTTTTTAAACTTTTTTTTTTCCAGTTTAAAGGCCAGAATCAACAGGATCAAAATTCAGACAAAAATCTTGCGCTTCCCTGAGGACACACGGGGGTTTGAGAATGTCAGCTGTACAAATATGACGCCATCTTAGACAAACTGGGAAGACGAGGGCCAGCCGCGCGCTGCCTGCAGATGTCCCGTGGCCCCGCCTCCAGCAGCTTTATTATCTGACAGACACGGGGTACAAATATTGACTCTTCTATTTTTACTGTAACTGCAGCCACAAGCATTGATTGCGCAGGAGAGCAGACGGGAGAAAGCAGCCGTGTCCTCCCAGCCCGGAGAGCTTTGTCTTTGCCTCAGGACGGACAGGGGCAGGGTATGAATAAGGTCCTCATGGAATGATTCAAGGCAGAAATAATAAAAGGGTGATGATGTGAAAGATCCCGCAGGGTTGACGGACTTGAAAAAATAATCCCTATTGATTCCGCCTTGTCATCTGGGTTCATTTAGCCCAAACAAGTTCCGAATGTAGGAAGAAGAGAGACTTAAGAGAACTTAGCCTCTCTCTGTAGGACATGCTCTTATCTAGTCAGACTTTTTTACATTCCAATGGCAACACACAAAACTTGATAGCTGCATTTTCCAATTTTTCCCCATTCCTATCTCAGTATGGCATGGCGAGGGAAATAATCAACACAGCACTTGGTTGGTCTTTTGTAAGAAACAAGGGCATTCTTCTTTTGGCAACCTGTTCATTAGGCTGATGTAAAGAGCAAGGGGATTTTCCCATTGAGTGTTTCATGTTGCTTTTTAGGTCCATAGTACAGAATTTGTGTCGCCGGTGTAGAGTAACTCCTATTTCCTGTTTGATTAGATCTACTGCGTCCTGCATGAGCTTTGGGGAGCAGTAAGATCACTGTACACATCAAGGACATTAACAAGATGATGGAGGGGCAGGCAGCCCTACACCTGAGACTGGATCTGGAGAATGACTGGTTTCCATATGCGAGAAAATGGAACTTGGCAGCTTAGCCAGGCACTCGAAGGCTTGGCAAAGTCCAAGGCCACGGTCTTTATCTCAAGGTGCATCTCATGCTAACAGCCCACCCTGGGCCCAGATTCACTCAGAGCAAATGAATCTGCACCTTCTTCAGAGATACAGGGAGTAAGAATAAAACCACTGTGTCACCCTTAGGGGCCAAAAATCATTCAAATAGATGCAGAAGAACAAAGTCATGAATGCAGTGGGAGGTGGAAGAGTGCCTGTGTGTCGAAGGTGGGAGTATATTTAAGTGTATTTTAAGGAGAGATTAAATCCTACTTTTTCCTTAAAGTCACTGTCAGGGGACTTAAGACGTTAGTACGTTTGCCACAGTGTTAAATGCTGTTGGTATCTGCCTTTAAAGGAGTCGTTCATTAACTGAATAAATGAGCTTGATTGAGAGATTCTACAAGCATCCCCCTATACCTGGGCTCCTGAGCATTAAAGAGGAAAAAACCAACATGATATAGAAAAATGTTAGTTTTAAGACGTTAGTACGTTTGCCGCAGTGTTAAATGCTGTTGGCATCTGCCTTTAAAGGAGTTGTTCATTAATTGAATAAATAAGCTTGATTGAGAGATTCTACAAGCATGAGAAGTTGGGAGGAACGTATGCATATGTCACATAGAGGGAAAAACTTGGTTTTTAGAATGAAGCAGAGTTGGATGCAAATCTAGGTTCAGACATATGGATTTCAAAAAGTTTCTTGTGTTTTTCTGAGCCTTATTATCATTTTCTGTAAAAGGAGAATGACATGGTTATTACTAGGTGGAGAAGAAATAGGTCTTTTTTTGCTTTTTACCCCACACCTGAGGATATGTTTTTATTGATTTTAGAGAGAAAGGGAAATGGAGTGAGAGAGAGAAACATTGATGTGGGAGAGAAACATCAAACATGCCCTGACCTGGGATTGAACCTGTGACCCTTTGGTGCATGGGAAGATGCTCCAAACTGAGCCACACCGTCCAGGGTGAAAACAAATAATATGTGTATAGTGTTTAGTACATGTGTTTATTCCTCTCCATTACCAGTCCTCATCCCCTGTAAGAAATTCAATAAAATATAGAATGGTGTCTCTCCAGGACTGTAAATTCCAGGGAAGTCAGTGGGACTGATATCTTAGAAAACTGGCGGGTGTGTCCTGTTTGCAGAGCAGGCTGCAGAAGTGCCAGTTTTGTGTAAGAGTCACATACAATGTTAACCTCCTGACTACTTTTGTATGTAACTTATAAAGCGCCTTTTCTTTCAAGCTTTTTTGGAAATAGTAGAAAGGTGCCACTGATTCGGTTATTTTCCACCACCAGCTGTACATCCCGCCACACTGGGAAGAGTCTTTTCAAATCCCCAGACTTTGAGGTCCTCTCTAATTTCCCTTTGGTGATATGCGCTTGTTCTCCGAATCATCCATCAAAAATGTTTTTTTAAGGACTTGCAAGCTCTAGGATTTTCAGTTGATATTCCATAACACTGTTAATCATCCTAGATACACATCTCAGGTCTCCACTTAGAATCATAAAGTTCTTTAAACCAAAACACTTCAATCCCCGTTCATTGTGATAAATACAAGGCAGGTTTCTTATTTCTCTTTACCAACATCCATTGAACTCTCTCACTTTGGATAATTATTATTAGATGACAATAAACTATTTTATGTTCAAGTACATTTTATTTGTATATTCATTTTGATTATCAAACAAAAAAGTATGGCTGTTTTTAGGGAGCTTGTAAAGGGATGTTGATATTGATCATTAGCTCAATTGCTTGCAGTAAGGATATATTTTTTCCAATATATCCTGCTCCTTGCTTAAATTAGCAACCTCACTAGAGTAGTTGTGGTCTAACCCTAACATGGTACTATTTAGATAATCTGGCAATAAACACTGCATTTGAAATCACAGTATTCGCCTTTCTGTCACCTTCTACTAGTCGAGCAACCTTGGCCAAGTCACAGTGTTGGTTTTCTCATCCATAAAGTGGGCATGGCCATTTCTGCCTCATAGTGCCAATAGGGTTAGGTGAAATTATGTATGAGAAAAGACTCCTAAATGAAAATTAACATACATACAAGATCCCTTTCTCTGTTCTCACTCTTCTTACTTCCCCACCTTTACTAAACATTCAAAAACCTTTGATGATTTTCTGTTATTTTTAAGACTTTAAAGCTAAGTCATTAGCCTATCACTTAGGGTCTTAACTTGCTACTATATTCCCACTGTTTCCTTACATCAGATCTATTTATCCCCAAATGAGTCCAATGTAGTTGCAATATCTTGCTAGGACATCCAGTTGTCCAATTAAGGGGGACACTACAGCTTCTAGCATGACCACAGTGAAAGAGAGGATTTGGGGATTTTAGGCAGGGAAACTTCATGGTCAAAATCCTGGCCTAATTCCTGGTCTTGGGTTATACTACAAAGTTCACGAGAGCCAGAATGCCAGCTTGTTAATTACCAAGTATTAATTACCAGCTATTTCTATTATGCTATATCAACACCTTCCCAGAAATTCACATATGATCAGAGGTTTGCTGGATGACTATGAAATCAGGGCAGGAGGAACCCATTAGGTGATATTAATGAAGAGTGTATTGTTAATGCAGAGGTCTGGATCCCAGTGGATGATATATTTATTTGTTGGTACCGCTGCAAGACTTTGTCTCTTGGCAGAGCTCACGGGGTGCACTGTTGTAGCGGGGTGCAGGGCAAGCGTGGTGGGGTCTGGAGCTGCTCTCAGCCAGGCAGGGTCTGGTGGGCAGGGGGAGCACCTGAAGTTTAGTTTGTCTGCAGGGGTTCTTCTTAGTGGAGAGACAAGAGTGTCATGTTTAGTGGTTCATTATAGAGACGGAGACTGGGAGAAATCCCCAAACACCTTTCTTTGGCCAGCTTATAAGTCATTTTTCCCCCAATAAACAAAAACCCCGCCTAAAACAAATGAGGTCACATTGCTTTTCTTAGTAGCATGTCATATATTTTCTTCCCCTCTTGCCCATGTACTGTCAACATGAGAAATGATTTTGCAGAATTCTTGACAAAGTTGGGATCACAGTAGAGCCAGCCTGACCCAGTAAATTGACCTGGAAATCTCATGGGAGATTCTTCTGAAACACCCCAGCCCCATTTCAGGGCCTCTGTGCTTAATCTTCAGAAAGTAATCACAGCTCCTCACAGCCTGTCCATCACCTCATCTGTAGTGTCTGCCTTTCTTCGTTTGCCCCAAACCCTTATGAGTTAGAAAAAAAAATAGGGGCCAGAAGAGACAGTTCCAGAGGAATTAAGGTTGATTGGTGACTTGGTTCTTTAACTCTTTCCCACACTGCACATTAGAGAACTAACTCAAAAGAGCACTGTGCACAGAAAGAAAGCCACACCCTCCCAACTCAGCCATGTAGTCTGAGTAACGGTGAGGAGTCTTGTAAGATTTTCTCATTGATGCAGGAGGCCCACTTCCCGCTTCCTGAATGAGTCTATCGGGCTGTTATAAGTTCTGCTAGATGCTCTCCAGTACTCTAAAAGGCAGCTGTGTTATTATCGCTGTATGTGGAATATAAATGTGCAGTCACCTCTAAGCTATCGACTAGAATATTCCTTAGGGATTTCTCGCTTTGGGGTGAAAGCAGTGTCACTAAGTGAGTGGCAGCCATCTGGTTATGTGGAACATAGAGGGAATGGGGAGGAGCCATATATGAGGGAGGGAGTGTAGTTGGAAAGGTGGGTTTAATGCTATAATTGTTTATTTGTTTTAATTTGTAGTGATTATTCGAATCTCAAATAACATGAAAAAATAACTCAGTGTATTTTATGGCTGAAAGAAGGTATAGACTAAGAAAGCTGAGAAATATCAGTACATAACCCAGTCTCAGAGCAAATACAGAGACAATTCTTTAAAAAGTGTTTACCAATAAATAGCCCTATAACTGACAGAGTATAAAGATAACAAAATACAGAGCATGGAGTTTTAAACAGGTAAAGCTCATAGAGATGTCAAAGGTCCCTTTTGTTTTTTAAACTTCATTGAGGAATAATTGACAAATATAGTTGTCTATATTTAAAGTGTATAATGTGATGATTTAATATAAACACACATTATGGAATGATTACCAAGACCAGGATAACTGACACATTAAAAGTCCTTTTCACTTTGACTTTTTTTTTTTTTGGTATTATTGCCCCACAAACTCATTCTCTATATTTCTACAGACGCATGTAAAAGAGCCTGAACGTGAGCTGTCCACACTATGAACAGTAGTTACCTTCCTGGGTGGGGAAGACTCAAGAGGACCTTTATTTTTAGACTATTGGACTCTTTGTTAAATAGTATACTGTTAGAACATATTGCTTGTGGAAATTGAAAAGTAATACAAATTTTAAAAGTTATATCAATTAAATCCAAATAACCTCATGGCAGAGCTAAGCCTGCGTAGTTGAGCAATTTAGGAAATTTCCTCAAGGAGTTTGAACCTCAGTTTCCCCATCTGTCACAGATAGTGCTTGGTCAAGCAAGATTAGACAATTTCTCATGGGGCTCTGTGTCCGTCCAGCTCCTAGCAGAGCCTCATGCTCTGGGAATGGAGGGTCAGGGAAGCACAGGAAGGCTAAGGACAAAACTGGGTGGATATGTGTGGGGTGGGGAGGGGTGGGGTGGGGATGCTCTGAGACTCCAATTCAAATCCATGCAACTCTGCTCTCACTTAGTTTTTTCAAAGTGCCCTTCTACATTAAACCAAGTTTGAAAAAAATGCTTAGCGAGCTAATCCTCTATAAATCTTTGCTAGCAAATCCTCTATTAATAATTCTAGTCCTACAAAATAAATAAACAAACAAAAACCTAACCCAAACCAAAACAAGCTGTATGAGAAGATTCTAGATGTGCAAGCAGTGTGCTCTGAGCTAAAAGGTGCAATTGGCATAGGAGTCACACTGAAGCTCTTGGCTCCCATGTCAGCCAACGTTTTCTGTTGAGGGAGACAGCAAAGACAATGAAGGCAACCTTCAGTGTCCAGCCCTCCTTCCCTCTCGTTACTCACATCGCAGTACTGGGCTGTGTGTGCAGGCTTCGCCCTGCCTTATTGTGATTCTTTAGTTTTAAAATTCTTCTAAGCAATGTTTTTATCAATTGGTGCTCTTTGCATGGCAAATGATAGAAACCCCATTAAAATTCACAAATGAGGAAGATGGTATTTTTTATGTTATTGAAACTCAGGTTTTCAGCTTACATGGAGCCAGTGCCTCAGTGATATGTTTGGTCTCTTCTCATCTCTGTGCTCACGCTGTCCTTTGCTCAGGTTCCAGGCAGGGACAAGTGGTTGTCTCCCAGGTTCAACCCAGCATAAGAGGGAATGTCACTTCTGGTCATCTCTATCTGGTCACTTCGATGAAAGTTCAGTGATTTATGGTTGGGGCAACTTTAGTCATTGGCCATCTAAATCCCAATCACTAGGCAGGGAAAATTAGGGGTGCAGATTGGTCAAAATAGAGTCTTAAGTTAACTACATGATGCACTGGGGTTGAGGATGGGGGACACTCAAAGAAAATTCAGGGTACTATTTCCTGATGTGTAGAAGAAATAGTAGGCCTACTAATAACATCTCTAGGGCTCCTGTGCCTACTTACAGAAAGTTATAAACACAGTAGGAATATGGTGCCCTGTATACATCCTCCGTCTTGCAGCCTCCTCTGTCTTCTGTGAGTCTAAGGCAAGAACCAGGGACAAATGTCATCTTTCTGGAGTGCAGAAAGTAAAATATTTACTTTTTTTCAGTTACAGTTGACATGCAGTATTATACTAGTTTCAGGTGTAAAACATAGTGATTAGACCTTTATATAACTCATGAAGTGATCACTCCAATAAATCTATTGCCCATATGACTAAAATAACTTACTTAAAAACATGTTTTTATTAATTTCAGAGAGAGGAAGGGAGAAGTAGAGCGGGATGGAAACATCAATGATAAGAGAGAATCATTGACTAGATGCCTCCTGCATGCCCCCTACTGGGGATTGATTCCACAACCAGGGCATGTGCCCTGACCAGGAATCAAACTATACCTCCTGGTTCATGGGTCAATGCTCAACCACTGAACTACACTGGCTGGGCTAAAATAACTTACTTTTAACAAATGTATTTAAAAGCAATACACCTTTTGTCTTTAAATGTCAAATATCTTCAAATCATGTAGAAATGTACCAATACTCTCTTAAGTAGACCTACATACGCAAGCCCTGTAAAGAGCAGAAGCTGCAGAATGCATCTCAGGTAGAATAAGGAGAGGATCAAAGGGAGAATATGAGAATTATCGCATGAAAATTAGTAACAAGGCCTGATTCATATAATAGAAACCTGTAAGTATGTTATCCTCAACAAGGTGATTTTATTAAGTTAAGTATCTCTCTACTTAGCAGAAGGAAAACATTTTAGTCCATCAATAATTTTAAAAGCATTTTAAAATGATATTTGATAGTAATTTCAAATGGAAACATTCGTAAGTATATGTAAAAAATAATTTTTAAAATGAAGGTATTAAGAAGTACAATTTGGCAGTTACAAAAAATAGTCATGAGGATGTTAAGTACAGCATAGGGGATACAGTCAATAATATTGTATTAACTGTGTATCAAGGGAATCACTGTGGAGTTAAGTAAATGTCTTAACCACTATGCTGTATCTTATACCTGAAACTAATAATATATTGAATGTCAATTGTAATTAAAAAATTTTAAAAGGTGTATAAGGTATACATACACACATACACACACACACATATTCACACGCGTAACTATTAGTAGTTGAATCTATGGCCTGAGGTAACAAAGGAAAAAAAAAAAGGTCAGACTTCTAAACACAAAACACATGAATGTTCCGAGAACCATAAGCTAGAAGAAAAAAACCCAAATGTTTTCTCATATTTTTCAGAGTCATGAACAGCAGAGATCCTTCTTAACTGATTAAATTTCATAATGCTGAATTTGATCAAATCATAAAACACCAATCAGACTGCAGTTTTCAAACCATTATGGATAATGAGGGAAAGATGGAATTAGTAAATTAGAATTCACCAGGAGAATTAAATTATCCCATCTTTATCTTGTTAAGAAAAATTAGAAATTGTGTGTGTGTGTGTTTTCAATCACAAACAAGTGTTTCCTCTTCTCATAAACTCACAGAAGCCCGGTTTCCTGACGCTCTAAAAGCAGCACAGCTGTAGGTGGGCAGCAAATAGTCTTTCTTCCAGGTGTCATTG